>NW_006760390.1:1426411-1670558 GCF_000271605.1 Fomitiporia mediterranea MF3/22 | reverse complement strand
CTCTTATAACAATTTACCTCCTTATTTTAAACCTCTCATATCTTATAATAATTTAATACTAATCTACACCTATTTAAAAAAGCCACTCTTATATTAATAACTTCTGTGGTTACATAGATATGAGACTACAAAATTATGTATATAAAGCATAGTGTAACTTCCTTTGTATACATTACACAGACTCAATTCTTGGATATACTGTAGATATATAAGCTCTACTATTATTACAGTATTAAGAGTTTAGAGTATCATAAATCTTAGTCAGAGGAAACTGTTGTATTTTTTATTATCAAATAGTACACAAATACACAAGTAATTGATACATTTAACATTGTATTTGTGTTATGAATGAGTTCCAACTAAATTTACATTAATTTTAAAGGAATAATGAAGAAATTTGGTTAAGAATTGAGTAAGATACAGAGGAAAGTGTGTGCTCACTGTATGAGACAGTGAGCTCAAGGTGTGGCAGGTGGGGAGGGCACAGTTGCCATATAGGGCACTCAGCATACTTATTTTATTTTATTTTATTTTGACTTAGAATTTTTTTTACTATTTAAGTCTAGTATTAAGTACAGTTAGGGAGAAAAGCTCAAAAGGTACCTAATTAGAGGGACTACAAGGGTCTTGTACACCCTCTAATTAGGCCCCTTACAGTATGTCCCTCAGGTGAGGTACACGACAATTTATCTCATGTATATACGGATCCAAAGTAGCAGAAGCATTACAATATTGAGCCACCCTGCACTGTACCCGTATCGACCGGCATTCGTATACCTGCTTCTGTTTCTACTCTTCATCTTATGTTTGGGACACACGGAAACTGTAGACGGAACAATTCTAAACGATCAGCCGGGCTGCTCTGATTCGCTGAGATATGCGCGAGAATGCGAATCAGAGGGGGGAATCACACGTACTAATTCTTGCTAACGACGGCTATTCTTCAACAAGGAACAGCAGAATTTCTGGTCGAACACCCAGTAGTAGCACTCCCTATCATATCACTCAAAAACATGAACAAATCCATTATACAAATACTTTTTTTCCTGTGTCCCTTCCCCTCGTTGCCCTCTTCTCCTCCGCGCTGATATCTCCTCGTCTCTATTTTTTCCCGTCATTTTCCTCCTCGTTTCATTGCGACGAACAAACGCTCTTACGGCGTTCCTTGCGGGAGAATACCACCACGGCCATCACCCCGCGCCGAGCGCGTTGAGCTATAATAGTCATTCATAATGAGTCTTGCCAACCAGACCCAGTCTTTCCGCTTTTCCTCCTTCTCCTCCGCCTTCCAGGAACCATCTGGCAGACCACAAGGCCCTCCAGAGTCTGCTGGCACCAGCAAGCCCGCTCGGACACAGCACCCGCCTGTCTTCGACGCGTGGACGTCGAACGGCGTGTCGCCGAGACGCATCACCGAGGAAATAGTAGAGGGCGACGACGGTGGTGAGGCAAAATCTGTAACGTCTGCGCGCTCCCGACGCGTAGACGGCCACAAACGCGAAGAGAGTGATCTGACAAGTGCGTGTGCTGCACTAGCGTTTTCGCATTGATCTGCTGTCTAACTTTATCACTCCTCCGTCATTGCCTTTCTGCACCGGTGTCCTCTTTTTCTTCAGTCGCAGGCACTATCTCCAACCAGCTCACATACGTCCCGCGCAGAGACAAGGCATCTCAAGTACTTGGCATCCCCCATCGCGCCTCAATGGAACCAGTCAGCGTCCACAAGCGCAATTCTATTATGTCAACGCGTTCGGCAGGAAACAACCCCCCTTCTCCGTCTTTTACGCCTACTATGCCTCTTGCTAGTCTTTACGTCGTCAGTGGTCTGCCGAAACGGCCGCAGACATGGACGCTCGCAGACCCGGACGCGGTTATGGGACTCACCCACTCCGACGGCGCAGTGGGCCGCTGGTGGAGAGCTGAGGTCCTCGGTAGCACCGTTAGTCCCGGTATCGGGGGTGGAAAAAAGAAGAAAACGATGAAGGGTACAGAGACTACAAAGGGCCCGGGTGCGCTGTCGAAGCAAGAGACAGCAAAAATGTTGAGCAAGACTTTGAAGGTGCGTTAGGCGATAGGCATTTTCTTACTTTCAAGGTTAAGGGCCTAAATAAGCTCTAACGCAATTTGCAGCTCTCCTTCACGCGCGAAGTCGAAATTATTGCTTCTACGCTACAACCCGCATCAACTGTGCATACGTTCACATTCAACCTTCCCGCGCCTTCTACCCCTCTTGCGCCGCCTTCCACCCTCGGGTTTTCCGGACTCAGAAACTCAGTTTTGAGTTCGTCCACAACTGATAACCGATATTCAAATGCGCTCGCCTCGTATGGTACATTCCCGTACTCTTACGCTGATACAAATGCACGCCCTTCGTCGGCTTACCTGGGACCGAGCAGCGTCTCGGCGCTGGACACAAATGTTGGTACTGCTGCAACTTCTCCGGACCTTGGTGGTGCAGGTACAGAGGGCCGTGGTGCTGGTAGCGTAACATACCACGGTGTATGCTTGACCGTCTGGTCGCATGCCGACGCAGAGCGCAGTGCCGCCATCCGCCGTACGTTGGAGACTGGTGGCCGATCTCGCAAGGAAAGCGCACAGAGTGCGGTTGCGAATCGCCTCAAGGCACTCCGCGCTGATATGGATCCGGCGCAACTCGCGCGGCGTTCAGTCCGCAGCTCACGTAAAGGGCCATGGAGCGTAGCAGATGGCGAGACTGACGGAGAATCCGAAGTTGGTGATGCGATTAGTGAGAGCGAGTTTGAGGTTGCGAGCTCGGCACATGGACCGGGCGAATCCACTCTTTTCTTGACAGGCGATACCGTATTCTGGCTGCCTTATGCTTTGAGTACGCAGTCTCTTCCAATTCACTTGAGCTCTTTTGATACGTGTTTTGTAGCTCTGGTTTCTAGACACCCGATCTATGACCTTATGCGCGACTATCTCACTCTTTCTTGGGCGCGTTTCAGTAAGGACGTCGCGTCGCACACTCTGCAAATCTCCAAGATATTATCCCATCCTGCTCCGAGAGCGGGAGAGATTGTCAGACTCGACGCGTCTCCCAAGGAGGGCGGGGATAAAGGCGATGGTAGTCTGGAGGTAGTCGCTCGTTTCCCTGGCGGTCTCGATTTCGGAAGAGGCCTTGTTGATATCAATGTAAGAAGCTCACCCTTCCTCCGATTGATCGGATGATGCTAAACGGTCTCTTCAGTTCACTATGTGGCCACTATTTAAATGCCTTAATATTGATAATATTCTTAGTATTTGCGAAATTGCTCTTGCACCCACTGGGCGAATTCTCTTCTTTTCTCGGCACCCTGCAATGCTTGGAGTATGTATCGTTTAGCTCGCCATTCTTAGTTGTATACCTAACTAAAATTCCATTGTTCTACAGATTGCAGTAGCAACTATTAAATATCTAGTAGAGTTGCGTGGATGGAACGGCATTGCGCTTCCGGCTGTTCACGCTAGAGATGCTCGAATTTACATCGAGGACCCTGGTCCGTGGATCATAGGTATGGCATCTGAGATGCGATATGCCGTTCGACCTCCCGCGGAGGTTTGTGTTTGCGACCTGTACGTGCCATTTCTCTTTCTGCAAGCGAATGACTCGACATGACTGGTGAAATTACAGTGACATAAACTACCTTAACTGTGCTAGCCCTCCTCCTGGTTGTCTTTCTGCTAAACAGCAAAGGGACAGGTACAGGCAGAAACTCCTAGCGGCATTCGGAGAATACTATCACCCCGATCACTCGGTGCCTATGTAAGCACCCTTGATCTTAATGGAAAAAAATGAGTTGTTCTGATTTCTTATTCTTGAACAGAGAATTCAAGGAAGCCTTCCCTGGAGGACGTTTCCGCCCAATTTGCAAGATCCAGGCAAAGAGGGGTGCTTCGTCGTCTGTGATCGCGGAGAGCGTGAAAGCTCCGGAGTGGTGGCATTCTACGAAGATTATACAGGCTTTCGATCAAGTCTTGCAGGATAAGTTCAAGAAGCCCTCACTCTTCAAGCGTATCTCCTCCTTCGGTCAATACAAACGTCCTCTGCGCCTGAGCGGCGCCGAACAGCAAGTACAAAACTCAATACGCAAACGCGCCACTGCGTTCGTCGATGCGCGGGACGACCTTGAGACGAAGATTGGTCGTCTTTCGAGGCGTCTCAACTTCTTGATGACGGAATCTGATTTGTGGCGTGATAAGTTTGTGTCGTTCGAACAGTTTGCGGAGAAGTTGAGCAATGAGGCGACGGATTTGAGGACGAAGATTAATAAGGAGCAGAGGGAGAGTAAGCGCTTGACGGGGTTGGTGTCGCTTACTGCGGCGGAGAAGAATAAACTGGAGAGCCGTGCGTTGTCTTCCATTTCTTTTTTTTTTTTTTTCGCCTGATAACCGGTTTTGATTCTTACCACTTTTGTTCGTTGTGTAGAACTTCGTGAGACGGAAGCAGCTCACAGAGACGCCAGGATCGAACTTGAGAACATGCGCTTGGCAATGGAGAAGATGGAAGAAGAACGTACAGAGCTCGTTCACGAAGTCGAACTACAGATCGAACGTGCCCTCCAATCAATGTCCATGTCTGTCGAAATGACCGACTCCGAAGAAGATGGGTCACAGCTTGACGGGAACGAAGATGGCTCGTCGCGTTCTCCTTCCAAAGCAGGATCAAGACGTTCGAGCAACGCTACGCGTTCTCCACTTCGCACGCAGAGCATTGACTCAGCTACGCTTGCGGGTACGGCTGAGAATGAGGAGATTACCAAGCACTCGATGGAGACGACGACGATTACAGAGGAAGAGGAGGAACAGCAGGCGGCGTCGACGGGTATGAATATTGATGCTACTGCGCCGCCTGTGGATCGATCGCAGGATGCTATGGTTGCTGTTGATGAGGGAATACACTCGAATACTGATCGGATTACGCAATCTATGCTTCAGATTCAACAGAAGGTAAACCAAACTCGTCCTCTCATTGTTTCGCAATAATGATTATATACTCATTTGTTTCGTGCATAGCTCGAAGCTTTGGCTCATCCTCGTGTGGCACAATGGCGTCCTTCACTGGACAGTGAGACTGAGGGCAGTGATAGCGGAAAGACAAAGAAACGTCGTTCAATCGGGTACGAAAGCGGTACGAACACGAATAGATCAAGAAGTAATACCGTTTCCTCGTCACAAACGACTACGCGTGCCAGCAAGGTTAAAGCATCTGCAGCAAAACGGGACAAATCTATGACTCCCAAGGCCGCCGAGTCACCTGCCAAGATCCCACAGGCTATGCCGAAAGATAAGCAGGACCAGGACCAAAATCAGAAACATGGCCAGGAGGAGCCTTTGGAAACTATCGCGCAGGAGACTAGTCCTGTTTCCCCCGCCACGCTCAGTCCAGCAATATCGAACGTTCCTACAACGCCCTCGGTTACGGTCGCGCCCACAGAAGACTCCGATACGGACTTCCAGAGTGCATATTCTGCAAGCCCACGGGAGAGTTACTGCAGTCATGAAGACAATGCACCCCACAAGAACGTGGGCAATTCAAGGAAGAACGCATTGTCAGCTGAGTTCGTCAATGACGACGACGACATTGTTTTGAAAGAACCATCCTCCCTCACGAGCCGTATGAGGGACAGAGCGTCTAGTGGTGCTACGGCAAAGGCCTCCGGCGGGCGTGTGTTTATTTCTCATTCAGAGCACATCTGAGTTTCTTTCTCTGTTCGCTCTATTCATTCATTTTACATTATTTTATCGCTTTTTTATACCACCAATGTACAAAAAAACAGCTGGCTCCACCAAGCAGTCAAGCAGTCTTGTCTACCCCCCATTCATTCAAACTTATCCTGCTCCGTCCTCTGCAATTTACCCAATACCTTCCTTCGATTGGCTGGCTATCTGGTTTTATTATTGGATTTCTGTCACGCGAATATCCGCTCATCTATGCGCTCTAATTCCTTCGTTTTATCCTTACAATGCGGATATATTTCATACATAAGATACCGGAATAAATATATACTCAATCGTTGGATGTTACCTTTTCATCGCTCTAGTCTGCGACGTGCGTTGAACGACATGACGACAGCTTTGACTTGTTCAAAGAACCATTCCTTCGAGCCAGAGTCCTGGATGATGACAAATCTGTCTTGTTCATGACCAGCCTTGCTGACGAATCGTATCCCGGTTGATTCGCCTTGGACACCTGCGATGGTCGTTAATGGCATCTCCCAGTGCAAATGTAAACCTCTAGACGAGAATGAAAGGATCCGCGCGTTCGTCAACAAGATAATGTTGTCTGATCCCAGATTGTCTTGAGAGATCAAGTTGTAAGCTACATCAAATTCAACTCCAGCAATCTGGCTCCTTTCACGCACCAATGTGAGCAATGTAATAATCCTTGCGATATACTCCGTCTGAAAGATCTCGCATCCACGACTGGCCTACAGCTTTACGCGGAGAATATGGCTCCAATACACCATCCGCAGGAACTTGGCGTGGCTTTTTTTACACGTTAGTGGGTACAATCAGCTGCACGTTCTCAACACTCACCTTGCGAACGCGATCTCGCTGAGGAGCGTCAAAGACCGTCGTTGTATTACGGACACCTTGAACGTCATATCAGTAATAAATCATTATTCAATTATTAGACGCTCTATCCCACCTTCGGCAACGTTCGATGCTAGATCGAAAACACCGACGACGGGTTTCGTAACGACACTTAAAAAAGTACGTGAGTCTCAATATCAAAGTAATAGCCGCATACAGACTGTACTTACCCAACAAATCCTTTGCCCATACCCTTGAAGAACCCAAGAGCACCCTCGGCGTCAGCCCCCTCAAGTGGCTTCATCTATGCGTCAAGTAAGGCACAGTTATACATACAATGCAGATAGCCACCTACCAGGACCCCTTCGACTCCGCTTGCAACGCTGCTGGCGAATGCTCCCGCTCCTGAGGCGACACCGGTACTAGTTAAGATGTGATGAGGTCCTATGTCGAAGAAATCTCTGTGGCAAAACAGGATCTTACAGTGCATGTCTTGGTTTATTCCTACGTTGGTTCATCCGCCGTTTTGCCTGGAAATCAGCATCAAGTGTCGCTGCACTTAGCCCTGAAATGATAAGAGGTTTAGCTTTGAGCAGTCCGGCCTCTCTCAGGATCACTTACCTTTCCCGACGCTCGACGTAATCTTTGTCATGCTGTCTGAGAGACCGAAAATTGTTTTCTTCACAAAGCTCGCCGCTCCCTGAAACTTGATGAGAAATGTTACTTTACGCATTGATGCAAACAAACTCACCTTAGCTAAACCGATACCGAGCTCGCCACCACCGCGTTGCACGACACCATGCCATGGCTCGTAGAAAATATCCGCGACTCCAGAGCTCACGTTTGTGAATAAACCGACTGGATTCCCGAGGAAGTCTGCTGCACCAAGTACGCGATATATTTGACGTAGCACTTCCTGTCGGTAGTGGTAAAGTATTCGAGACTGGAACTCTGGCAGCGTAAGACGAACGTCCGTTATTCCTAGGGCATTCAATTGCAGTTCGATCCCTTCAGCATTAGCCAACGTCATAGTCAGGACGTTCAGTACAACCGCCAATGGGTTTCTGCTTGTCACACTGCAGGTAACGCGATTGTAAACATGCATTACCCAAAAAAGAAGGAAACCTTACGCTTGCGCTTGGGCATCGTCACCAGATGGATTGATATTTCGCACAAATGATACGGAAAGGAATATCGGTTGCAACTCAAGGACTTCGAAATAGACATCTTGCCCAGGTTGTACCGGTTGCGGTTCTGGAACCTTGTCTGTGTCGAGAACCAAAACGCTAAAAGAGCATGTTAGAATTACGAACACATTTACTGTTGGGAGGCTTGCCCTTCTTCTTCCGTCTCCCAGGTGACACCTTCCAACTTCGTCAGATCCAGAATTGCGTATAAGAAGCCCTCATCAATCTGAATTGTGAGAGCCTGTAACAAGATAGATGCATATTTGACAAAAAGAACTCCATGCGCTGTAGTAAAATGTGAGATCGGCAAGGCTTGGAACAGGGGACCGACAAACCGCTATCATTCAAGATGATCACTGATGCTTGGACAGTTGGTAAAGCAGCTAGACTCCTGTCTTCTTTGGCAATAGGCGTAGGCTGCAGAAGAACGGGGAAATATGCGTCGTGTAACTGGTTGTCGATTTGCAACGTTCCAATTGCTAAATTGGCGGACTGTGCGACAGGGCTGTTGTGATACTCTAGCTTGACGTTCTGGGTTGAGATATATACGACTTCAATCAGACGCTTGTTCAAAAGAGAGATACCAAGTCCTTTAAAGTCGAGGGTGACAGATAACGTAGGCGGTATTTCTTCCTGAACAGCCTCAAACTCCTGAGTCGTTGCTATGGAGTCGCTACGGGATAAATTTGCTCCTGAGTTGAGACGTCTGGGCTTGTAGATGCTAGTTTCCTCGCGGTAATCGGTAATAGTCAAAAGTTGCGATGGACCATCGGCACGAACATCAAGGGCAATTGTACCGCCATTGTGCTAAGGACGGTAGATAATAGTGAGTGATGCAAGAAAGAAGTTTGTTCAGTGTAACGCACTCGCAGCGGTGGGAGGACACCGATCTCCATGATGTCGATCTTACGAGCCCGCTTGTTGCAGCTGAGATACAGCTTCTTCTTTTCCATAGCTGGGAAGTCCCAAGCATAGGGCAGACGGCTGTCGGCGGTCACCTTATATACGCATCCTTTCTCCGGCCTCTCATGCACCTCGTCCTGGATAATAGTCAATTTTACCAATGGAGATATATGACTTGTGCATGACTGACGATTTGGCCAATAGTGACTTCGTGACTACTCTGGTTTTCAATCATGAACGGCCATGGTCCTTCATGGGCAGAAAGAATAACAAATATCGTTGCCTTGTCGAGAACGACATTCGCATCCACCAAGTGAACTTGCTCCGACGTTGAGCCTGCGGGGCGCATGCGTACATGCACAGTCCCAATGGCTTCCATGTTGATCGGGGAACTCCTGTGAACAGATACAAATCCATGGATATCCTTGTAACAGCATGACAATAACGTACCAAATGGTGTTTAAGCCCGGATAGGCTATTGTCAACAACCTGCGATCCTCAAGGCGCATGAAGTGCAGGGGTGCTCGATCCCCAGGATTGAGTTCACCAGACGGTGGTGCAGCAACCTCACGGAACTGGATCGGTTGCGGAAGCTTGTTGTAGATGAAGAAACGCGGTGTGAGCTCAATGACTTTCGACAGCTTGTATTTTCCAGTTCCCTCCGCCCATGAGAGCCCAACATTTATTTCCGCTTTCTGGTTCACGTGGGGAATGACCATAGCTGCCTCCGCACTGGGTGCATCAAATCGCATCGTCTTTATAGATCGGCTGTTAGGCACATGGAGGAGACTGAAAACAGATCTATCGCACCTGTGACCAGCTGGACTCGCCGACTTTGAAGACAAACTCATTCCCTTTCCTGTTGATATGAGACAAAACTAGATAATGATTGCGTCAAGCCCATCAGCAATGAAGAGAAAACAAATCTTACGGAATGGAGTGCTCCTGGTCAAGTCATCTAATCCTGGGGTGAGCAAAGCCTCCACGAGATGAAAAGATTTGTTAACGTACCTCGTGACACAGGTCCGGCGACGTCCCTGTGCAGCCCAGCAGAGCGAACGCATTTCACGCCAAAGGGAAGGCCTGTCTTGTTAACAACAATAAATGGGCTGTAAATCTGAACTTTGAATGCTCCACCAGCATCCGGGAATTTGCTATTAGGTAGTATAAGAGGCTTGTAATCCAACACAAATAAGATGTACTAACATGTAATTGAGCATCAAGTTTAACTTCCTTCCCTGGGGATCTGCTAGAGAAATTTGGTGCTCCTGGTCGAATTCAAATCTCCTGTCGGCGTTTATGATAGTGAAGTCACTGGCTTTGAACACTGTTTTATTCCTTAATCAGCATTATGCTAGTAGAGAAATGAGATAACAAACCGGTGTCTTCAATTGTAACGCTGAGTAGAACTAAATGGCTGAGTTCGACAGAGTGAACTGGTGTATTTCCACCCTTCCTAAGGAAACTATTCCAATTGTGGTTCGTATCCTTGTCGAACACCTTGTAACGGATATCGAAAGGTAGAAGGTTTTCTAGTTCTATAGGTGCTCGAAGGTTCAATTTCATCTCAGGATAATCTCTTCACAAGGCCATCAGACTGAATACACTGTCGTGAAGGGACTCCGCTAACGCACCTTGACTGCGAAGACCAGACGGGACAGACAGTAAAGTGGAACGGTGCTTCCTTGCGATCCGTGTGAGGACAGCGAACTGTAAGACCGCTCGTGTGTCTAACATCGCGGAAATCCTCCCACTTCATCGGTTGCGACCACCTATAACCGAAACCAGCTTTTGGAGATGGAGATGAATCTCATTCAAGTTACGAGAAGAATACCAAACCTGCTCACCATCAGGCTGAATCCTGATTCTGTTTTGTATGACTGCTTCTATCGGCAAGACATAGTCGTCGCCTGGAACTGCAAGGAAAACATTAGACTAGCGTTGCACCGTACCTCTTCTCAGACATACCTATTTTTTCAATGGGATAAACAGGATGTCCAGTATCATCGACCAAGGTGATTTCCAAGGGATAAAATGTCTGGTTTTCTACCTTGTAAGTCGAGCGAAGAGTGACAATCTTGACATTATCTTTGGTCACGATCTCACACATGAGTTTGCTATAACCAGTCCTTGTCCGTGGCCTTAAGGAGTATATGAATTGTCCTTCTCTGTCGACAGGAACGCTACGAAGATTCTCCCATGGTTTTGCGTCAAACCTGACACCAATAGCATTCGAAGTAGACGACATCCCATCCTGAGATTAAACTTCAGTCAAATCTGCTCGACAAAATCAGTACAGCACGCAAACCTCTCTTGTTTTTCTCCAGTCGTCGAAACGCCAATCGATGGTAGAACCCTGATCGACCTTTATGGTGTTGGCGGAGCTGACGCTTGCATTGCCGTTGGAATCTGGCCACACATAGACTGGGCTTCCCGTTCTGTTACAAATGCGATAGGGTGCATAACTTCCTCTCGCTCGCTCAAGGACACGGTCCCCTTCTTTGTTCCATATATTCGCAGTAGTGATGGCCAGTTCAACGAAATTGGAGCTTACGTTGAGATCGAGGAGCTCTGTCGAAGAAAGATCCAAGGAGATGCCACCAGTCGATGCAATCTTGTGCATCTGTAACACCGTGGATTAATGGCAATCCTACACCTATATGAGGTACCACTTGCCTTTATCGAGAAGTTCCAGGGGTCGATTAGAGGTTCCCAGTGTGAGTTTTTCAGATTCCAATAATCAATCGTCAGTGGTATAGTAGTCCTCGCTTGAAGCTAAAGAATCGCGATAATCAGGAATTCATAGGGGTTGCGAATATCGGAACTCCTCACCTGCGTTGACCAGTCATTTACAGAGACAGTGAATGCTTTGGCTGTCATGTGGAGCACGGGGGCTTCATGTAGGTCACCGATAAGCACTAATCGAAGACCTTGGAACGATGCCTCCATCTAAAAAAGATGTAAATAATCTGTATAGAAGGTTTGGTCCGAATGTCGAACCTCTTCAGTGGACATGATAACTTTCGCCGCCAAGTTCGATCTGGATCGGGTAGGAGAGAATCTTGTCATGGAAGACGAGCTTTTCCGGCCATCTCCTGCTTTGCTTCTTGCCGCAACTGCATTCGCTGCATTATCAAATGCAGCTTGCTTCGTCTCTTTTGTATCAACGTCGTCCGTGCCCGAGAACAGAGCCAGAGCTTTGTTGGCAATGGCCGTAATAAGCAAGATGTCTCGATATGACGCCCTGAAGACGAATTCCTGTTCCACGACTATGTTAATACCAGTGAACTGTTTGTTCCATTCAGAGCGGCTCTCTGAAGCTAGTTTGATGTCAACATCATCCAGGAATCGGACGGTCTCTGCTTGTTTGTTCATGCGCAGAAGAGACATTCCTAATCGGGACATGTCGAGCACCATGGCATTCTGGATCATACGTATCAGTTTTCAACAGCCAGTCCCATCGAGAGACACGAAGTACGTACTTGCTGTGATAAGGAAAGGCGGGACAATGAAAGCCTCACGGCCTGCGTGTCGCTCTTCTGATCGTCCTCCAAAACGCTGATCAGTGTATCGTACAGGTCAAAGCGGAAGCTAAGCAACGGAGGTGGCTGAGGTTCGTTTCCGGAGGGCTTCACTGGTTCCTGCATAATCTTGGGCTGATCCTCTGACCCTGATTTTTCTGAGCTGAATGCGCTGAGGAAGAAATTGGACAGAGCAAAGATGGGTTCGATAGAAAATATAATATGCGGAGAATCTATAGTCGCAACGATCTGTGAAGCTGAATTTGACCCTCCGGAAGAGGTGAATAGACAATGGAATTGATCGCGTCCATGGTCGGCGGCAGGAATAATTTCCCTAAATTTTGTCGGTCCAGGTCTGATGTTGTTCATCGTGAAAGCCTTGATCCAGAGCTGGCTTTGCAAAGCACCACTGGTTCGCATGTCCAACGTCATTGTTGTACCGGACAGCGTAAACTTTGTGATCCCGTGCGACTTGAGATCGCTTTCCGATATAGCACCTGAGTCATATAGATGCAGATTTACGGCTTGCATCGTCACAACTAGATCAACCTTCTTCGAATCCACCTGGCCGGAGGGAGGCAGTGTCGGGCTCAGCTCTGGTAAGAGATTCGCTTGAGACTCTGACTGAGCACTTTGAACATGCTGCTGAAGTTGAGGCGCTTCTATTTGGCTTTCCGATGACCCGGAGAATACACCTGGTATTGCTTGGGAGAGTGTAATTAATCTGCAGTACTGCAGCTCCGTTAACTTAAGATTGACATCCGATATGCGGACCATTGTCTAATTTCCAATATTTAATGATAGTGAATAGTGACAAGAACGATTTTCGTACCTTGAACTCCGCAGTGTCTGCCTTCGGGTCATAACTACCAGCTCCTGCCTGCGTTATCTCCGTAGAAACATTCACGTCATCAATGATATTGAGGCGCGCTTTGCCTTCCTCGAAAAACAGTGAGGTAAGCTGTATTCCGTTAAGGCTCCCGGTAATGAGCTGCGTAGAGCTGTCGAACTCATTTTGAGTCGACAGTTCCCCAAGTCTTAGAACAAATACGTCCTCTAGATGAGTCGGGTCCACTGGGAAGACCACTATGGGCGACCGGACGCTTAAATGAAAAGCCATTCGCTCCACCTGGGCCGCTCGCTGTACCGCTACCTCCGTGGCGGCATCGTATAGTCCCTTTAAGCGAGCGAACTTCATCAAGAAGAGATACATGCTGTTGAGTGGAGCCTCGAGGAAATGAAGCTTCAGTGAGCCAGTCGTCAAGTTTACAGAAGAATTGATGCCTTTCTGTATGGCTTCTGCTGGGCTGAACGATTCGTACCGAAGTTCCGCAAGTTCATCACCCTTGATCGAAAGTAAATGTTTGAACTCTGGTGACCTCGTTTGTATGGGAGAGTCATCTGTGAGCTTCAGGCTGCCCAAACGTGCGATAACAACCAGCCCATTTTCTTCTAGATCAACGTCCACGTTTGCCGTGGAGAGGGACATTGTCGCAATACTATCCGACTTTTCAAGTAACAAAACTGTATGGCATAACATGAGCTAAAACCGTCCCGATGAGATTTCTGGATTTTACCTTGGAATTCGGCTAATTTCGCTCGGACACGGATTCGTTCGGGAGATCGCTGAGATGATTGTTCCTCCTTAGGTTGCACACCTTGTGCAGACGTTTCCTCAACTTGTGCTGTTGTACTTCCATTTCGGCTTGGGACGAATGTCGTCATGATATAGTCATACAGCGAAAGTACATGCTCTGGTACAGCGCGTACAACAAAGGTTGTTAACGTGACGTCTACAGATTGATCGTAGCCATCGTATATCGTCAAAAAATCCGGTGATGCTTTCTGAGCACGGCGATAAGCCACGTTCATTAGATTTGCACCCTCGGAAGTATCGGATTCTGTCGAGACAAGAAGAAGCGGATCATAGCCAGCGGGTGAACTCTTCAAGTCGATTGCTCTGTTAGCAAGTTAGATCGATCAATATCCAGAAGTGTGTATACAACAATCTCACTTGAGGTCGATGTCAACCTTCATTTCGTATTTCGCCAGGACAAAGTTGAGTAGAAAATGATCCAATGCTAGATTACCCAGCGCTCTCTCTGAACCATCTTCCGCAGTCCGAGATATCGTCGCTTGCAACGAATCAACTCGGAATGAAAGTTCAAACTGGTGCTGTCGAATATCGGAAAGCTACGAGAACTACTGTCAGCAAAGACCTCAATGTCTTAGGGAATCAGAAATCTCACCTCCTTGGCAGCTATTCCTGATGCATCCGATTCTTCCTCGGATTCTTTTACAGATACATCGTCAACGACATACTCGGCTTGTCCGCTTCCAAACAGCTCCACAGAAGGCTGAAAAGCAGGTTTATCACGTCTACCCGCCTGGGACGCATTCGAGTCATCATCGAGCCGCGGAAGAGACACATCGAGTAATCGCATAAGCGTCTTGTATTTGCTATCTGAGAAGTTGACATGGAGGTTCGGGAGTCTGCCGGACATCTTCAAACGAGCAATACTGCGAGCTGAGGGAACAATAGAGTTCTGGGCCAGTAAGTCGATATTCACGCGTTCTAGCAGATGTAACCTTGGGTCAGGCTCCTCGGCTTGCAAAGCTGAACGACAAGCATCGAGACTATCGCCGATTACAAACTAAGAAATATTAGATGGGTTTTCGCCAATCAAACCAGTATAACATACCTGAGCTGCAACGAGCTTTACTGAGTAGTTGTCGTACATCATCGACTCGAGCTGCTTGTAGTCCTCATCCGTGTACTTGGTCTTCCGCTTCTTTTCAATCTCTCTGATGGTTTCTTTACTTGCCAGTGTACTTTCCACGAGAACACGTCCTGCATCTATCACCAGGTGGTTACAGTGCTTAGACGTTACACTGCAAGTTTCACGTCAGTATATAACGAAACATGACTTGTACTTGGATCGAAACAACCTTTCTGGAATGATTATGATCGGGGCATGCATGTCAAGTCGAAGATCAACGGTCTTATGCGTCTCCAAGGCATATTCCAACCCAGCACGAGTTTCCTTCTGGATTCCTCCCAAGGTCTCTCCAGCTACACTCTGTGTAGAAAATAAGTAACTAGCTCAGAGGAACGAAACAAACCTTCCATACCAGTAGTGCTTCCACAGACTGTAGCTGACTCTCTGGGGGCTTGAAAAATGCGACAATCGCCTCAACGTATCCCCTCTGATATAGGATCTCCATTGATCGTAGTTTGACGGTCAGGCCATTATCAGCGCGTTCGTCCAAAGGCTTGAACTCGTATTTCATATAGAAGAATGCATCTTCAGATGGATCTCCACTGCCTTCCGAAGACTCGGGCTGGCTCTTCGGTTTCTCGCTCTCCTTGACGTGTACGATCTGCTTGTACAAGTCATTTGTAGTGGTGCCATCAAACACGCGGAAGTTTCCTAACGAAAGAGAAGCTTCGAAGTTGTCGCGGCGTTGCACTCCACCCATATCAAAGGAATCAAAGACAAGTGACACAATATCACTTGAACCGTCCGACGGACTTCGTTTGAGACGAAACGAGCCCTGTTTAAGGTGCACCTTTGCACGAGTAGAGATCGTCTCGCGTGAGGGATCGAACGCTTCAGCAAGCTCAGCTCTCTCGTCGTAATCAAGGAATTCGTTCAACCCCTTCTTCTCTTCCTCCGTCATCTGGTCGAGAGATTTGGGCGTATCGTTAGTTGTGCCCCACAGCCAGGATGACCAGCTCTGTTGCTTTTTCTTGTTCTGTTCCAACACCCTGGCAGCACTCTTATCCTTCTTTAGTTGAGACCGTGCAATAGAACGGTAGAATCGTATATCATTGTACGACAACTTCCGCTCCAGCGAGGCGAGATCGTTGACGATTTCCTGGGTTTCCCGTCAACCACCCCCTCTCGGAGGAAGAAACATGAATCTGATGCGTACCTCACTCTTATTTTCCAATTCTTTCTGCTTGAAGAGGTCGACATATCGATGTCGCTCATCACGGCGAGTCCGGAAGTGCTCCCAAGTCCATCTTACGTGTTTGTCATGGACCTCTTCCCGAATGGCAACAGTTGCAAACTTCCATAAAGCTTTGGACTTGTTCGCCTCGAATTCGGACTCATCTGGACGATATTTCCGGTACTTCATCAAAGATAGTCAGTGGCCTGTGTGCAGGATAAATGGGTATCATAGTATACCTTGTGTTGCCTCACAAAAATATGATACTCGTCCGCCAGCGAGATGACGTCGCGGTATTGGTGATTATCCAGATTAAACCCTAACTCATTGAACAGTAGTTGGGCATCATAGTGAGGTTGGCCATTATTTCCCCATTGCTTATTCAGGATTACCTGAGATAGTCAAAAGTGAGCACAACTCTGAGGCAGATCCTTGTTATATGACGACATACACGTCCTTCACCAGAGACCGGTCGTAGGATAAACTGATGCTCGACAGGGTGTGCATCGGAAGATATCTATATCTGGATTTAGAAAAGGTCCCGATCTGCAGGAGTTGATGAGACAAACCAAGTCCCTGAATAGTTTCTTCGACTTTTCGTAGTCTAGGCCAGCGATACTTTCAGAATCGGTATTGAAATAGACTGCCAGCGAATCCAGAGTGGCAAGCTGAAGGTTCTTAGATGAGTGGACATTAATCTACAAAGATTTACATACCTTATGGATAGATTGTTCAGAAGCATCCAGATACTTGGGTTTCCAATCCGCATCTACGGATACTGCTGATAGTCCAGCTAGCGTAATTCCAGCTGCAAAGGGATGCTACGACGTCGGGAAATGAGCGTATTGACCGTACGAAAGAAGCACTCGACTTACCGCGGGCACAGTCTGTTTGTCTTCATAACGTAAATGGATATTCTTAATTTTCACTTGTACGTTATTGACAATTCGTGCGATGATTGAGTTGAAGTATCCGGCCCCGAAAGAAGACGACTCTATGTGTCACAATTCGCTGTTTAGAATGATACTCCCGATAGAGATCGCTAGCATTTGTGCGCACCTGATACCTCTCCTCCCATCCGGAGCGCTTCTGCTCGTTCGAGACGTTCTTGTTTCAATTGCTGCTCCCTCCTCTCTTCATCTTCGCGACTGTATGCCGTTGCCGACGAGGCAGCTATTAGGACTTGCACATCCTCGATTTCAATCACAACTGGTGTTTCCTTCTTCGTCCAATTAATGGAGAGCATGAAACGGCCAATACGACCTGGATAACAAACACATTAGCTCCTGTCTTACTCGAATGAACACTGAACACACCTTCAACTACTCCGAAGGGCAAGTCGAGTTTGTCCAACACGCTCTTCTTGAGGCTCAAATCCCGTAAATCAATATTGCCTGGAGAGCTGCACTGAGTATTTCTCTATATTGCATCTTGACAAGTGAGCATACCCTTGTTAATGCCGACCGACAACTGATCCTGCGACAGATTTTCTACATAGGCACCAATAAAGCTCATCAAGACCTATTGAGCCGCCACAATCGACGCGATTAACGGAATGTTGAATCATAGACGCGATTGTGCTTACCCTATGGACCCAAGGTTTTGCATAGCTAGCGAAATAATCCATGTTTCGTCGGCTATTGGGGTGGAGGACGAGGTGCTATCATTTGGTGAAGTGGGATGAGACGCGCTGGTGCCAGTGGTGGTGCATGAGCGTGGAACAAGCGTATGATACGTATCTACGTCATCTGACGACGAAGTGCCTGACGGAGGCGCGTCGTCCTCAGTTTCTTCCGCCATGCTATAAACAAGCGAATACACATTTTGGAGACTAGCAATATAGCATTAGTTACAGCGTTTATTCATGTTGCTCTTCTTGTTTGTCGACGGTAACCCACCGACTGTACGATTCTTTGGCGCGAAAACGTTCCCCAGATATATAGACAAAACATCATAATTAGTCATGTTTTACCGATTGGGCGAGATTTCTGCGCTCTCTGCACATGTGTACCAGTATTATCATGTCATTGCTTGCCTGCTGGTTATTTCATGACCATGTTTGTTTCATACTGCACCCCCAGATTTTACTTCTTTTTACGTGATCCGACGACGGAATATACTCAGGACCGAAAAGTACCCGTTTGTCTCCCGCTCATCGTCATTGCAACAAGTCTGTCATATTGGTGAAGTACTTTGAGTTTGCGCAAGAACTCTTGTTAGAATCGAAGCCGAAGGCCCCACCCGCTCCGAATTGCGATAGCTTCCACATTGAGGACAATTTGCGAGGTCATGCCACTGCGACAGGTGAGTGCCAGCCCTTTCATTTCCGTATGATGGCTGGATAACATTGACGTACAGCGAATTATCATGTTTCAGAGAACCACCCTCAGATTCAAATTTAGTAAACTGGTGGCCTAGGCTCACTGGTAAACATTAACAAGCGGACGATTCTCGATACGGTACGGAACTTCGGGATGCCTCTGCGTTTAGCACAAATCGAAGCCGGTCTACTCCGATAGAACGGTTGGGATATTGGCACGCGCATGTACACGCCGCTGCAGCGCCTTCTTCTGCATTTAAGAAAGCAAACAACTGGAAGGCTCCCTTCATACCCCAACCAGTCCCCACCGTCCCATCCCATCTCGCAATACGAACTAAAAAATGTCCGTGTCTGTTGCATCCTCATCAATCTGCCTTCCCAAACCTCTCCCCAAATCTCATCGTGCAGATGCGTGTGTGGAAGAGGTCAGGCACACATGACTTACTCTGAAACGTGAGACTGATGAACCTGATTCAGGTCGTAGCAGTGGAGGACAGCGTCCAGCCGTTCAAACAGTGAGAGCGCCCATTTGACGTCCAGGAATACATGTGATAAATTAACGTCTGTTCCTCGTTCAAAGAATGACCGCTAAGACCAATCGATCCTCGCTGCGCCTGGTGTGCACGGTGCCGACGTGGAGCCCATCCCCAATGCACTGTATGAATTCGTTAGACCATTTTCCATTTATAACGCATTCTTATTTAATTTTAGGCCTCGACCTCCATGACCTCCATGATTTACGGAACCGTTCCATAGTCTTCGTACACGAGCTGCTCAAATTATTGCGAGCCAGTGGTGTGAGCTCATGAAGTTCTCATGTCTTCTAATCGCAAAATAACTGAGGTTTTGAAAATTCAGATTGAAGCTAGTTATCGGCTAATTCCGTCGAACATGGATCTCGCGACGATCTCCATATCCACCACAGAAAATTCAAAAAAGCAGCCAACTGTTGACCATGACCTGCTGGCCGCGGCGCAGAGTAGTAACGGGAAGACGCTACTTGCAAGGACAAAGGAGGGGCCTGTGATTATCATGACCTGAATAGTACTAGACGTCGGACATTTTCTGCTTGTTGCTTGCTTTACATGGTGTATCGGTATTCCTTTAGCAAATGTAAGTAAGAATATGTGCGACAGCAACGGCTCCGAAACGGTCTGAGCAACGGTCTGAGCATTTGCCCGTGATTAAAGTATGTTTTAGTCCGTGTGACCCGTCAGACCTCACGCGATTTTTGGTTAGTAAAATGACGGCCTGACCAGTAAGCGATCGGCATTTTTCGCTCTCTTTTCAGACATCCACCGCTCGTTAGCTCGTCTTTTGCCTCCCTCATCGCCCGTCCTGTCTTTTCTTTCCTTCGCAATGGCTCCCCTCGCTGACTTCATCCTCGAGCACGTCCCCCTCCCTACCCTTCCCCACTACCTTACCAGCTATGTGCCCGGGAAAACACCACTGTCTACACCCACATCCGTAGTCGCTGCACTTGTGTCCTACCTTGCAGTTGTTTTCGGAGTGCAAAGAATCATGAAGTCACAACCACCGCTCAGGCTCCAGTTCCTCTTTCAGCTTCATAATATCGTCCTCAGCGCAGGAAGCGCTCTTTTGCTCGCGTTGATGGTCGAGGAAATCGCTCCGATTGTATGGAAGAACGGATTGTTTTATGGTATTTGCAACGATGGGGCTTGGACTCCCGTGTGTTTTCTCTTCTTTGGATCGATGCTGGAAGCAGCTCTAACGTTGTATCTAGCGAATGGAATTCTACTATATGATCAACTATTACATCAAATATCTTGAACTATTAGACACTGCTTTCCTCGCAGCAAAAAAGAAGCCTCTCGGTGCGCAGTTTGCAGTTGACTCGTGATTATGGTAGTGCTGAGCCGCAGTCCAGCTTTCCTCCACGTTTTCCACCACTCAGCAACTGCCTTGCTCTGCTTTACGCAGCTTAATGGCCGCACTAGTGTCGTATGTCTCAATTTTGCTATGACGTATATGACGTGTCGTTGATGCATTTCTTTTTAGTCCTGGGTTCCTATCACGCTTAACCTTACCGTGCATGTCTTCATGTGTAAGTTGGACTGTATGTCGTACCTTTGTCCCAGCCGCTTATGATGCTCAGATTACTACTATTATGCGACTGCCGGAGGGGCGCGCATTTGGGTGGGTCACTACTATATATATCACTTAAGATATTATGATATTGACTTATTTCGTAGTGGAAGAAGTATCTTACGACCATGCAAATCGTCCAGTTCATTATTGACCTCTTCGCGGTTTACTTCGGCAGTATGTTAACTATTACCACGTATCCTGCTCTTTCGTTTACTGATTTTACTCATCTAGCTTACTCATACTTCGTCTCTACTTACTGGTCTGACAAGTTCCCTTCGTACGGAACTTGCGCTGGAACGGAGGGTGCTGCTCTCTTTGGATGTGGTCTTCTCACCAGCTATCTAGGTCTCTTCATCAACTTCTACATCCAGACATACAAGAAGCCAGTAAAGGGAAAGAAGCCAATAGCAAATGGGAATGGTGCTGTGAACGGATTTGCAAATGGAAGTGCGAACGGACATGCGAATGGAAGCGCGAAAGCCAATGGTATAGCGAAGTAAGTCTATGCTCGGGTGCATTCGAGTGAAAAATCTAACATCCTTGGTAGCGGCAAAGCGGATTAGCCCACTCATCTTACGAGCGCACTAATGATAAAATACGGACAGATGACTTTTCTGTAGCATTCACGGGCGACGTTATCTAGAATTTGTGCCTCGATTTCTTGATACCACCCTTTGTCGGATTTTGGTTTTTTTGTGTTGTGCTTTTCCGCTTTAGTTCGTTTATTATACTTGGGTCGTAGATTGGACCAGCCGCTCTTTCTTCGCTCTCAGCCATCCATCCGCTAGGATGATAGGTTATATCATAATAAATCTGCAGATATACAGACGCATTTCAAAATGGACACAACAGATGGGCGTGTTTGCTGAAGAATGAATTGTATCCAGGAGCCAATAATATAAAATAAATGAAGTTCTGGCGTCAACCATGGGAGTATTTCATGCGCATCTTGTCGCGCACCGCGACTGATTGTAAGTTCATGACGGCTCGAGACGCCTGAGCCGCACAGCGATCAGAGGACCCCTGACATACATACTCGACTGTTGAAATTACTGTGAGTAATCTCACGGAGCCGCTCGCGAACGCCGGGCGCAACAGGTTGTACTCGAACCGTCACCTCAGCTTGCCGGCCATGGCGGCCAGCGGCAGCGACGTCCTCATCTCCGACTCGTGGTATGAAGACTCGTCATGGCAGAACGCCGGCACGCGTGAGTTTATGGCCTCAATCGAGTTGTGGGTTCCAGCGAAGGCTACGAACGCGTCGACGCGCAAGGTAAGCGCCTGCCGAACTGCTTCTCCATCGCTCAAACATAGCTTCTTATCTGCGCCTGCTTGGTGTTCCTAGCCTCATCTTCCGCGTAAGGCATCGGAGAAGAGAGACTCCATTGGTGCGGTCTTGAGTGGCGACGAGCGGAAGATTAGAGGTGGGATTGGGCGTTCTTCGACGTCTTGTCCATCTATGCTAACAAGAGTTCAGAGAAACCTAGCTGGTTCCGAAGTCATGTTAATACCGTAGCTGCGAATGGGAGCTGGAGACCCGCTCGCTGTAAGCTGCTCGAAGAGCACGATCGGTGTACCCTCAATATCTACGTAGATGTGCGTGCTAGTCACTTCTATGGACCTTCTGATGCTGATAAGCTTTAATGAAACAGGAAACAATTCTACAATATTCTATATATGTGCATTTATTGCGTTCTACAGATATCAGGCCAGCAGACCGGTCGTTGTTCTTCCGTGACAATTGCCTGGGGATACATGTGAAGCCGTGAGTGACCCTTTCGACAACTAAGCGTTAACTCAACGTTGATGTCGTCTCGCAAGTGGACAGCGATGGCTGGACACAAACACGGAAGAAATTGTATACGTGAAGTTTCCGACCTCAGATTCAATCAACACATGGATTGCCCTTCTTCGCTCTTATGCGGTGGCCGAGATCTACGGAAGAAACCATGCGCCAAAGGATGGCGGACTCTACCGCATGTGGAGGCAAGTCCAACTGGAAATAAATCAAGCCCGTAACCTTGGTTCATCAAAGCCTCCGACTGAGCTGGCCTCGAGTCCGATGTCATCAGAATTTGACGGTTCCAGTGATGGCGTCGACATGGAGGTCTCCTGCGAGGTCTATATCACTGATGAACTGTGTGGTCGGACAACCGTGAAGAAAAGTGTGGGCTCACCGGAATGGCATGAACAGTTTACCTTCAGTGATTTGCCGCCCTTTGGTGACCTTCTTGTTCATGTATACCGCGAGAAGAAAGTCTTCAAGCCGCAATTATTGGGTACAGTTCAGATTCCTCTGAATAATGTCCGAAAAGGCGAAGTCATGGAGGGATGGCATGCGGTCATTGCAACGAATCAGTCCGTTAGTGGCACACAAGTTGGAGAACTTCGTCTCAGAATGAATGTCGACGAGTAAGTACCTCTTAAGATACCGATATGTGATTCCTGACGTCGTTTCAGGGAGATTGTACTTCCAACGTCCGCGTACTCGTCTGTTCTCGATGTAAGCGTATCATTAATTTCTTATTCGCATACCATTCAAGAAGTCCTGTCGCTAGTGCATGTCACAAAGGAATCTCCTTGATCTCTTACACGACTTAGAGCAAGAGCTAAAGCTCGACCATATTGCCGAGCACGTCCTGGCCATCGCTGTCGTCCGAAACGTTCTCATGCGCGACCTCTTTGAATTATCAGAGCGAGAAGTAGATGGCACATCGAGCAGTGAGTTTCTGCTCAACATTTCAATCCGAGTTGTGTACTTATTCCTCGATTTTCTACTTCCAGCTCAAAATACTCTATTTCGCGGAAACTCGGTCCTCACGAAAACCATTGAACTCGCGATGAACTGGTATGGCAAGCCTTTCCTTGAGGCCAGTGTAGGACCAGTCGTTAGGCGACTTGTTTCCGAAAAAGTTGTGATTGAGGTTGATCCAGTGAGAAGCGGCAGAGGCCCGAAAGATCAAGAAAAGAACGTTGACCTCCTGGTCTACTGGTGCAAAGAGGTTTGGAATCATATTTACTCGGTCCGAGACGAGTGCCCACAGTACGTAACTACCAGTCCAACCACGTTGCGTCCTCTCAGTTTTCTACAGGGAGCTTCGTCAGCTTTTCCAACATATTCGTCAATTAGTTGAAAAGAGATTCGAAAGCGGCAACCGTGACCTACGATGGCAGAGTGTATCTGCGTTCATCTTCCTACGATTTATCGTTCCATCTGTTCTCCACCCTCACCTCTTTGGCCTATGCCACGGTGAGCATCCTCCCCATGTCCTGCGTGAATTTGTATTAACACAGGATCCGTTCAGGCATGCCTCCCGCACCAGTTCAGCGGTCGCTTACATTGATAGCAAAGGTGATGCAGAGCCTCGCTAATCTTAATCCGGTCAGTAAGGACTTGACAGCTATGCAGACATATTTGACTAATTCTTATCCGTATTGTAGACTGTCCAAAAAGAAGAATTCATGCGAGGGCTGAAGGACTTTATGCAAGCTAGTCTTCCTGCTATGATTGACTACATTAAGGAAGTCTCAACACCATCTTCCGAGAGATTCCAGTCCCGATTACCTTCTCATGTGGATAAGCACGATCGTATCTGCGTCATGAATGCTCTCCATGAGCGGAAGCCGGACATGCCTACTTTACACCGCGAGGCCCTCCTTTTCCTTCCGCATCTCCTAGACATACCTCGTCATCTCGCCGTATTGACCTCGGCGGTTGTGAGAAACATGAGGGACACGAAATACCAGCGAAATAAGGTTCCATCTCAATACAGCAATTCTCTATGGCACTTTACAAGATGCTGTCTGGAAGTCGAGAACGTTGCCCTGAAATGCGTCAGTCAGCTCCGCCCTCGTATACACGGAGCCCGGTCGCAATCTGCACCCCTGAATCCTCCGTACCACCAAGTCCACTCGCAGGTAGACTCACCTCACGGTGCTCCAGTCGACAGCCCCAGACGTGCCGGAAAGACTCGCCTGAATACAAACCTACCGCGGCCCGCTACAGCTCCGTCCACTCCCGACACGGAAGCTCCATTTGCGACTTACATGGAATACACCGCGAACCTCCCGTCCTCGCCAGCGAGTCCCGTAGCCGAGAACTTGCTCAGATATTCTTCTGGATCGGAAAGTGTACAGACACAATCCACCCTTACTCCGCGAGAGGGGGGTACGCCCAAGGACAAGGACAGGCCAGAGGGAAATGGCAGTCGACTTCGGTCAGGAGGCAAGGTAGAAGACGAGGCCGACACATTCTGCGTACCCGACACAGCTGACGACACCAAAAAACGCAAACGATTTCTTCGAGGATTTCTTACGAAGAGGTGAATATTGAATACTACATGTGTACTTATTTTATTTTCCCGTTCTTTCTTGCTTTCTAAGCGTCCTATATGCTGTGAAACACGCTTTGAGCATTGCATTCCATCCATCCATCAATTCCATCCGTCGCTTGTAATTTGTAAAAATCTGTATACGACTTATGTACCATTGGATGTTGTCCTGGACAATTTATTATAATAATACAGACCGAGTTCGAAGAAAAAAGATTTAAAACCAAACATGAGAGACATGAACAGAACAAAGCAAGAATGCGTAGCTTGAGGGTAAATAGATTAGGTAGCTCCCTGAGCTCGAAGAGGTCGGATTATCAACTGTAATACCTCTGCGGCGACTTCTTCCGATGTACTTCTTACAGTCAATCGACAGAGCTGAATTCAGGAATGTATATGAGCTTCCTTAGAATTACGGCGGAAAAGTCAAGAGAACATACCTTAGCATCACGATTAGGTTCCAGTCGGAGTAGGCATCCAACTTTTCCGGCCGAAGTCGTATGGAGCACACCGGCAGCTACGATATTCGACGGGTTAGGATCAATATCCTCGAGAAGTGCAAAACCATGACCCGAAACTATCGCCTTGTTCTTGATGACGTCAATATGGCCAGCGCTGTCCAAGTCCATCGGGAAAACTTGCTGTGCCTCTCGAGGAGGTCCACCTATAATTTTCCAGCGCTCAAAGAAGTCGGATGGTCCGAGCTTGACATGTTCAACGAACTTCGTGATCACTATAGGTAGACGGACAGTAACGGTTTGATGAGCTCCCGCGAGGAACGCGACGCTCAGAAGCGGAGGTTGACCGAACATTTTCTTGCATTCTACATTCAGTAATTGTTGGACTTGAGTCCGCGAAGCGATTGCGCTGGGTGGCATCTTTAAGAATGATACCGAGACCGCGTCCGGATCGTGCACATGAAGTGTGGCAGTGAAAGATGTGAGCGGAGCGGACATCTTGTTTCCTATGTATATCGCAAGACGACCTTCGTGACTGTGGTATTCAGACTTGATTCCCATCTGTATCTGCACGTCCTCATACAAGACTCCTTCACGGGCATGACAGAGCTTTTCGAACCAGCGATCCACGTTCGCTCCATGCGTAACGGGAGGAATCGGAGGCTTGACTTCGACAGGCACGGACTTCAACTCGGAATTCGACGTCAGGTCAAGCCCAGCCAAGCTACTCAAGATGTCATTACCATCCGCTTGAGCTGACGTTGGAGCTTCCACCCCGTTTTGTTCAACGGAGGAGAACGTTCCCTTCCGGACCGTCTTTTGCCGAAGCAGTTCGCGATCCAAGTTCGCCTCCTTGCCTCCGTGAATCCATGTTCTCTTATCCTCCGTATCTCCAAGTTTTCGGTTCAGCCTCCCGAGAAGAGCAGATTCCCGAGCGGGGAATGGGGGCATCTCTTCGCAGACATTCTGTAGCAGTTCGTCATCGTCGGGTCGTGAGGCGAGAGCATAGTATTCGCAAGCACGTTGCTGTAAGTCGGAATCCAGAACATGCCGGTATCGCTCAAATACGGCTACAAGGTGGGGCTTTATTTCAGGGAAAACATTGACCCATTTAATGTATGTTGATAATAGAAGAGCTCGAGTCGGAGCGGAACAGAATTGCGACTTCGCATGCAGAACCATGAACTGGTCTGAAGGACTGTAGCCTGGTTCGTTTGCAATGAGATGTCCGTATTCACCGAGGACATAACCTGTACACAAATTTATTAGCAACCCATTCAATCATCGTAAAGCAACAAACCACGTACCTCCGACTTTGATCAAACTTTCATGGCTTGAAGGCGATCGCAAGTGTTGGAAAACAACCTTCGCAGCGTACACCTGCAGGTCTTCTGTATTCGTCGTGATCTGAACTACTCGATACCATACTTCCTCGCTGACATGATCGCCTGCTGCGCTAATGAGCTGCAGAATGGTATCAACATACCACTTGTAGGACGTCGAGTATTTTTCTGTCAGGATGGCGATCTTGAGCACCATCTCTTCCCTGAGGCCGTAGTCTGCCACTTTCAAATATTGGAGGAGCTCGCCAACGATAAGTTCCGCATTGTCTGTATCACACATGCTGTATAGAAGGTCTAGTGCTCGTCTTCGAACACTGATATCTTTGTCCCGCAACGAGAGAATAATTGTTCCTTGATGCTTCTTGATAGAGTCTAATGAGTCTACACGAGCAGCCAGGTGTGCCATGGTATCCAAACCGAGGTAACGGACGTTTGTCTCTTTTGAGCTGATGAAACGAGCAAGGAGGATAGCAGCTGTGCTGACTAACGGCGAGTTCGTGTCGAGATGGATAGCTAGCCCGATGGCTTCGAAAAGGACAGCGTTTTGCGCATTGTTGTGTTGCACGTTTCGTGATTGCTCCGCAGAGTTGGTCATGACTGTTTGTAAAACATCATGTAATGCCGAGAGTACAGATGGATCGTCTACAAAGCGGTTGAGTTTGCAAACGATGGCAGCGAAAGCGAGAGACACATACCAGACGGTGGGTAATACTGTAAGAGACGCAGTAACTTGACTTGAAGCCACGGTGATGGAACCTTGTAGTAAGCGTAGGTCGCTGAATATTCCCTCTCAATGGCGAGCTGTAAAGTGTATGAGCAATCTCGAAGGATGTACAGTAGTAAAGCACAAACTCGATGCAACCTGTCAACGGCTTTCTGATAGCACACGGCATATACGTCCAAATGGTCCTGAGCCATCGCCATGATCAAACTAGTGACGCAATTTACGACTCCCTTAAGAAGAACGAGATCAATCTATAATTGACACAAAGAGGCACTAACGATACTCACAAGGTCCATATCATCCATGATTGCCACTATTCGTAAAGCCCATTCAGCGGCAGGTATAACATCTGGATGTTTTCGATACAGTCGCAACAAAGTAAGAGCAGCCTTCTTCTTGACCATGCTCTGTGAGGTTCTTCACAGAATGTTCAGCTCTATGGTCGTCCAATATGATGCCGATGCAATACTCACGGTGAAATCAGCAAGCGATGGACATCCTCCGCAAGCGCCTCTGCCATCTCCTGTCCACCAACATTCGCAATAGCATGCAACGCCAAACAATTATTGACTTCACTGTTGTCATCCAGGTCCTTCTTGATCGAATTCACGACGAGCCGCAGAAAGTCGGAGTTCTCGTGCATCAATAAAGTCACAGCTAAATATCCCTACGCACAAGCAATTAGAATGAACATTTTTAGAGAGAGAGAGTTAGCTCTCTTACAATCTGCTTCTCGCTGTACTTGTGGCTCGAGATGAGGTTGACAGCTTCCATGTGTCCGACATCGACTTTGTACCCCAAGATATACGTGAATATAATTTTTGCAACATATCTACGGCAGACGTCATCGGCAAACCATCCAACTTTCCTAAGTTAATGAAGATAACGTACTTCTTCT
This sequence comes from Fomitiporia mediterranea MF3/22, assembly GCF_000271605.1. Lineage (NCBI taxonomy): Eukaryota > Fungi > Basidiomycota > Agaricomycetes > Hymenochaetales > Hymenochaetaceae > Fomitiporia > Fomitiporia mediterranea. Next base: position 1,642,276 of record NW_006760390.1, on the reverse strand, counting down.
TTTGATATCCATCCAGATTTCCATCTGGCAGCGGAGTAAGCAACTATACACACATTACTGGCATGTTGCCTCGCACCTTTGAATTTCTTTCGTATATTCGCCATCTCCTTGTTGATTCTTTTCTCCTCCAGTTCTCGCACTCGTGCACCTCTAATGTCCGCAATGAACTAGACCGTGACGACGTGCACATTAGCTATACCGTCAAGCAGAGAGCGTCAAAGATATATACCTGCGTTAACCCACGCATTGTTGTCGCCATGATTTGTTAGTTGATATTGCGCTCCGCCTTGAAGGCGGAAAACGCAGGCTCGTCTTATGTTCTTGAGGAGGATGCGCTCTGAGCGAAGTAAGATTTAGCTCAGCTTCAAGTTGTTGTAGTCCATATTGTATAGTGATCGAGCCATTAGACTCAAGAATGCATATTACGTAAACACGATTGATCGTCTACTTCTACAAGTACCAGTAATTATAAAATGCTGCGACTGCAGCAGCAGAAGAGCAGAAAAGAGTGGGGAGTATGTAAATGTAGAATGATGGCAATTTACCAACCCCCCTTCGCGCTGAGCCTACTCGGGGTGCCAGGACGGGAGTCGTATCTGAGCGGAGTTGATGCGCCTGATCGCCAGCCAGACCCTGGCAGAGGCCTTGAGGACATCGAAGGCGTGAGCGTCGGTGTAGCAGGGCGAGAATTACGACGAGACTGACTCTCCCGCTGCTCCTCCGCGTATCTATCCAAAATGTTGACAATCACCTGAGTGAATCGACTTAGTTCCCTCATCTCCATGTCCGAGAGTGGACCATGAGACATCCCAACAGAGTCCTCTTCCTCATCGCCAGACTCATCTTCGTCGTTGTCTCGGTTTTGGCGCAACGCTGGAGGAATATATTTGCCTGAGGACTGCAGTGGCTGTTTACTCTGCCGGGCACCTCGCCAATTTCTATTGTTGATACCTTCGAACACACGGAGCATGCAGTCCTCCATTAGACGCTTCAACCTTCGTACATCATCCAATGCATCGAAAGGTCCTATGACCGGTAGCCATTCATCGCATTCCAGGCCATAATCAGACGCTTCGATGTTGTATGCACCGAACAGCACGTAAGTCATAGGGTCCAGGCGCGTAGTTCCGACCAGAGACATCTGTCCGGGAGGCTGACCAGGCATAGACAAATTCTGTCGTTTTTCGGAGTAGGCAAACAGTTGCTTCTCCCTGGGAGCGACAGGACTTTCGTCCATAACACGCTTCCGATGGTTAACGCTTGAAGCATGCATGACAACTGTCTATTATCTTGGTCAGAACACGTAAGTATCCACCCAGAAACAAATCACGTACTTTCTCCCTCGCAGTCCGGTAGGTCATTGGACCCGCCCTGATTGCGAATTTCGGTTGGCTGGCAATTGCAATTAATGCAGCTAACAGGGGTAGTGAATCTCCGTTAACGTTGAGTTCGGGAGGTACTGAGAGTGATCGAGCCGAACGTCTACTGTGGCCATCGCCAATACTGGCGGTTGAAAGATTAGAAATATCCAAAATACCAGTCTGAGCCAGGGAACTGAGTAAATGATCCTTCACTTTGACAGCCAACATCAGAGTTGGCTTCGACAGGAAGTTGTCACTGCAAAACTGTGCGCCACCTCGAATGTCACCTCGCCTCTCAAACTCATACCAAGCATCGAACGCCCTCAAACTCGCGATGGCATCCGATCGGAAGTCTTCAGGGCACCATGAATTCTTCACGGCTTGCGCTTCTTTTCTCATTGTAGGTGGAGAAAGGAACGGATCGCGACTAGAAAAAATTGCAGCTAAAGTGAGGGCTGGATCAAGGCACTTGAAGAAGCTGCCAAGAAGCACAAGACGACCGAGCTGTACTTCAATAGGAAGTTGAAGCAGGAGACGACCGAGAGAAGTTAACTTTTTCCCTTCATCCAGGGCGCCAACGATCTTTAAGCTCTCCATGGCTGCGGTGACGCGTTCGACCGAAGGCGGCTCGATCGTCCTTGCCAGGACCTCCTCTGCTTCCATACCAGGGAAATCCAAGGCTTTCACATGCATGACAACATTGGTCAAATCCATCCGTTTCATTTCAACAGTTTGGTGTGGGTGCAGAGCATCGGCTCGTGACTGGCTAAGAATACCATAGTATTCCCCAGGTCTGTGGCGACCAGCCCGCCCAGCGCGTTGATTGAGATTCGATTTTCCCACCCAGGCCGAAACCAGCGATGAGATGTGTCTTTCGGGATCATATCGGTTTTCTTTAATCTTAGCTGTGTCCACAACATATACGACGTCGGGAATCGTTACAGACGTTTCGGCGATGTTAGTGGAGAGGATGATGCGACGGACGCCCTCAGGAGGCGGATCGAAAATCACTTGCTGCTCGGCCAGAGGAATGCTTGAGTGTAGAACATGTAAGGAAAACTTTGAAGGGTCGCCGAAATCAAGTCCGAAAAGTCGAGAAGATTCTCCAGTAGTCAGCAATTTCTGCACGCTCTGTATTTCTTCCCAGCCCGGTAGGAATACGAGAACATGCCCCGAGTCCGAGTTCTTGAGGACGTGCGAAATTGTCAAACCCACTAAAGCGTAAGGTATTTCGAGCTCTTCTTCTCGTTGTTCCTTTCCGAAGACCTGTCTCAGCGCTGGTGATTCGGGAAGAAGACGGGCAGCGTCAGGAAGTTCTTTGTAGATATACTTTACTACCTTCTCGTCTGTGAACACCCATCGACAATTTCTGTACTCCTGAATCATCGACGGCAGGAATTCGTCAAGAAAATGCTTCTGCACGGGGAAGGAACGGCCTGGTATCTCGACGACTCTCGCAGGTGTGCCATTTGCATCTGAGAAGTAGTTTCGGAATAAAGTGGCATCGACTGTGGCACTCATAAGAATGACTTTGAGCGGGTTGCCCTTCGTCCTCCTATGCTCAATTAATCGCTTTAGAACGACCAACAAAAGATCCGTATCAATGTCGCGTTCGTGAACCTCGTCTACCACAATGTGTGTGACGTTATCGAGAACCCTGTCATGACCACGCTGCAGGGCTGTTTGCATACGCCTCAGAAACACTCCGATGGTACAGTACGTCACGGAGCCATTCTCATCGGGTAGAGACGACTCGAAGCGGACCTGATACCCAATTGAACCTCCTTCTCCGACTTGTTCTCCGCGTTCTTTGGCAACACGTTGTGCCACACTGATGGCAGCCAATCGCCGTGGCTGAGTGCAAAATATATTGCATCTAGATCCTTCCTGTCTGTCAATATACGAATCGAGGATTAGCTGCGGGATCTGCGTCGTCTTTCCCGAACCAGTTGCAGCCATGAGGATAATCACTTCATTTTCCTCAATCTGCCTCAGTGCATCTTCTGCCTTCGAATACACAGGAAGATTCTGGCGCGTTTGGCGTATCTTCTCGTGAGAAGGGTCCGAGAGATAAGCCTTTCTACGACGTAACAGTTTTGCGGATTTTGCCTCCAGGGTTTTATTTTGATAACCACTGCTCGATAATGGCGATTTAGCGACATATGCAGCCTGTGCTGCAGCCGCCGCTTCTGGTGCATTGCGAAATAGCATGCTCCTCTTCATCAACCAGTTGAGATCGCGGATGTCATCCTCCAGGCGCTCCGACATCTGCATATATACCTTGGAAGCAAACCCCAAGTCCTTGCCCGTCTTCGCCTTCGCAACGAACTCCCTCCAAAGAGCCGGGTCGCAATCCTCCAGGTAGGTGACAACATCCAAGTAACAAGCTTTAGAAGCATCTTTCTTGGACTTTCCGCCAGCCATTCCAATCCGACGTCCTCCGACCGTCATGACAGCCTCCCAACTTCCTTTTCTACCTTTCATCTCTTCGAGCTCAATGAATGGCTGTTTGAAACGATATTTCCGACAATAATAGTCCATGAACTGTCTGGCCATTTCGTAGGTGACTTGAGATCCATCGGATAAAGAAACTTGTGTAGGCGTTTCTACTGGAGGCGCGTTCTCCTTCTCCTTCGCTTTCTCTCTTATGTGCTAAGAAGTGGAGAGTAATCAGAGCACGGATTAAATTCTCATATAGTTACAGACATACCATTCCCCTTGATATTATCTCATAGCAAGCTGACAGACAAGCTGCTTTTTCCGCATGTCTCTTGGTACCTGCGTCGCCCACACCAACCACATCATCGACCACATTTACTTTAACTCTTCACATGCATCGTTCAATGTAAATCGTATACGAAGCAAACCACACGCACCTTGCCATCCTCGCCCCATCCATGGTTCCGTCCTCAACATCGAGTTCGGCAGTTCGGCCAAGTTGCGTTTGCATGAAGTTGAACAACGCAGATTTCGGATTCCTCTGCCAATCTGCACTAAGCTTCGATCCCTTGACGTTTCCTATATCGACATCCGCATACTTCTGCTTGATGTAAGCTTCGTCCATGAATGGTTCAGAGAAAATAGCCTTGCTCGAGAATCCTCTCGATTCACCGCCCACACTCTTCATTGGGTGGCCGGAACGACTGTAACCGGACGCTGGTCGGTATGTGTCCGCCTTTAAACGCCCACCTCGGCCACCCCGTATGGGGCCTCTTGGAGCCTTATCTCTCGCCGAAGGACCAGGCATATCGTCTGGCAGGTCTTGTGTGGCAGTTCGAACGTGTTTATAGTCTCTTGAATCGTCTTTCCTGGGCAATACAGCCTGGCTTGCTGAGCGTTTCTGAGGTGTAATTCGGGCTGCTAAGTAGTTCGACGGGTTCGTTCTAGTAGAGTTGAACGGCATGGGGAACTGGAGACGCCTTCGCCGGAGAAGAAGAGCAAACCGCATTGACACGATGCTCAGTGGCAAGGCCTCTTGTGGAGATCACTCGTCTGGTGACCTCATCAGGTCCAGATTAAAATCCAGCTCATTTGGATGTACTTACACTGTATTGCGCCTCTTCACCTATTAAAAGGCAGAGACGTCATGAAACCTTTCGTGGGTAGTGGGCGAAGGAATCGCACGGACAGTGACTGTAGAAGATGAAACAATAGTATCAAAAATATGTAAACAAATAAACACGGCACGTCGATCCTTCCTTGCCGTCAACTACTTCCGTTATTCCAGTATTGCCGTGCACATTGCAGCACAAAATCCAATTATTTCTTTCTAACATAACATTAACAAGCTGTATATGCTACTGTCTACATCTACAGAGTCGGGTCATGCTTTTGTTAATTTCACTACTAATAGTTAAGGATAGTCAATTTATCGTGATAATGAATCCCACTTTTCTTTTGCTGCCAATTGGATTCCCTCCAAGTACTTCAGCTCCACTACTGCATCTCTTGCTTCTTCCCATTTCTTCTCCGCAATTAGGTTTTCTATCTTATCGTATACTGCCTTCATTTTTCCTGGTAGGAGTTACTGTGAGGTGATAACAATGTGAAAAGTAGGGAGACTATCACCTTCGTTCTCGGAGCGAAAGCGTTCAATATCTTCCAAACTTTCAGCTTCATCCACTTGTTCTCTTGCTTCCATAATCTCCATTACAAGTCCTCGATCCGTCAACTTGTCGGTTTCCGATGGAGGAAACCCTTCCTGTATTAAGATGTACTGTGCTCTCAACACAGGCGATTGAAGAGTCTTGTAAGCCTCATTCAGTGTAGACGACTGCGCAGCAGCTACATTGTGATCTTTCTTTGTATGCATGTATTAACGGATTATCACGAATGTTGAAGTAAGAACAAGCGCACCTCTCCTCTACCGGACCAAGCATCGGGATGACATATCCGCTGAGCTTGCAGAAATCGACGCTTCAAGTCTCTAGTGTCGACATTGAAGCGATTTTGAGAGCCCTGAAGGCCAAAGATGTCGAAGTATGTGGAAGTACTTGGCAAGGGCTCAATGTGGAAGCAATTTGGACATGTAGGTAGGGCTGTTGGAAGAGGCGAAGAGCATGAAGGGCAAATTCTTGACGTCGAGTACAGACGCGATGCAGTTAATAATCTCGCATTGCCGACATGAGGTCGCGAGCGACGGACGGCCAGTCTCAGTGTATTCATGGTTGAGTGCAACAAAGGAAGAGTCGAAAGATGTCCGCGTCTGACGTCACTTCGGTTCCGAGCGCTGAGTGGTCACGTCGGGCTCAGGACATAACTATTCTTGCTTTGCTCAACTACTACTTACTGGGTTGGCGTCTTACATCCTTGTGTTTAAAACTCGCCACATATCATGGACACATCTTCCACTCCGCCCAAGTCCGCAGGGCTACAAGACTACCCACCATTACCTGAACCTGGTCCTCCAGAAGACTCAGACCTGGCTCTCCTGAATTTCTCAGAGAGAGAACGCCTTTCTAGGTCGTGGCACGCTCGCCTTTTCACTAGGCGCTCAACGGGTGTAACGCTTCTTGAAAGGCGTAGCAGTGTACTCAGCGAAGACTCGGACGAAACCAGCTCCCATGCGTCTGCCTCCAATCGTGATGTACAAAGGGAGGCTCTCGGTGGTGCCGAAACAGCGGATGACAGTCACACACAACGTATCGAGAGCTCCTCTATAGAAATACGCGTCGGCCAATCTACAGACACCGGTCGCATTTCGTTGCGTGAAGGTGACGTTGAAGATCCTACAAAGGACCAACATTTATACCGCTGGGTAATGGTCTACGAAAACCAGAGAGGGTAACTGAACAGTACTTTGATAACTGGAACCTTCAAAACTGATTGTAAATCACTTTTTCATTTAGTATATCAATATTCTCTGCACGTCGCTATTCAACCCAGTCTTTGCTACCACGCGACCCTCCCCCTTTCTCGTTAGTAGCTCCTGGATCGTCATTGATTGAAGGCCGCCCTGTCAGGAAGTCACAGCAACCGGACATCTCTCTTGACGATTTCCCTCTTCCCGACGGCAACTGGAGATGGGCAAGTAAAGAGTGGATGGTTGACATGCGTGAAGAGACTGTACAACACGACGGTTTTGAGTATAACTGGTTCTTCCGATCCAAGGGATGGCGTCCAAAGGCAGGACGTTTCAATGGTGGAGCTTGGGTGCGAAGACGACGGTGGTTACGCCTCATGGAACGGCCTCCTATACGTGCAATACAAGAGGGTGAAATTAAGATATATGCAGCCCAGACGATCCTACAGACTTCGTTGCGAATAGACGAGGTCTTCCGCGGAGACGAAGAGGACTGGCCTCGTGCACACAGAACATTGCGCGAGCTCGGCCGCGACGGCCGGAAACTAGAAGTTTGGAAGGGTTGGATTACTACTTCCAAATCAAAAGAAAGTGAAGACCAATATATCGTACGAGCCAAGGAGGCAATTGCTAAAGCGATTCGAGATCACGTACGTCTTCCTAACCCTTTATTAGGATTTGCTGACGATTATTCTTTACTGCGTTTTATAGATGGATGAATTACTACGCTCTTTTGTCTTCCCTCAGTCCCGGATTGAATTTCTTGAGATGGTGACAGAAGGAGGCCTTTTATCTGAGTCCGATGTCCTTGGGTTAAGCTCTTGCTCACCATGTTTTGTTGACCATTCTCACCTCGAGGAAGTATTACCAAGTAAAACATCGGCTTGAGGATACCCATTACCTTTCTCATTCACTTTGCTATGTCTTTATCATTAATATTGGGATTTTTCTTCCTTCCTTCAATTGTTCATATTGGTATTGGTAAAGGATGAATGTAATGTACAAATAGCATGTGATTATCACTAGTCTCCACGCCACGCGCTGATCCCGAAGGCGTCGGCACGACAATTTCGTTAGTGAGCAAAATACAATGATATTACTCGATGCCCTTGCTCCTTTATCCCTCGCCACTACATGGCGCCCGACGCAGACGAGCCAACCGCCCACACTTCTCTGCAGCGGCTGGCGACCAGAATCATACCCCGAACTATCCGCGAACTTGAGCACGATCATCCAGCATGGGTGGCGGCGCGTACCTACGCCCTTTCTCTCTCCCTGTCCCTAGGTCCCGCCTTGATCCCTCTCCTTACGGAAGGCAGGTTATCAAAGACGAGGAGGAATAGGCTTGCTTCTATATTACGGAAGGAGCTGAGTCTATCGGGATTTGCGTTTTCTATGACCGTTGCGGCCGCAGGTGGTGCTGCCGTTGAACGTTTTTGGGAACGACTTGCGAGGAAAAAGGACGGTCATGCTGCACAACTCAAATATACCCATAATGGCTCCCCTAGCCTTTATGATATTCTCTCCAGAGTTGCAGAGCTCAACCCTGTCTACCGGACGTTCATTAGCAATGCCGTAACCTCCCTTCTTGCCATCCTCTTAATGCATAGTCGGAGGCGCTCCTCACGAACCCCCAGAGCCGACATACCGTTCACGGTACCCCAAGAATCGGGAGATAAGAAGTCGCCGGCGACACTAGACCTGACTCTGCTGTTATTCGTGAGGGCGATGGACTCGATCGTCCAAACACTGTTCCTTCGCAACGCGGAAAAATCTGAAGACACGGCTCAAAGGAAAGAACGCAATGAACGATCTCCTGAGGAGAAACACCGCACTCGAGAGCGAACTATGGTGCTCACGAACAAACTTGACGCATTATTTTTTTGGGCTGCATCTGCGAGGTGGGTGATTAATATAGTTATTTCGTTTGATTGTTCTCTCACTGCACCCGCTTTATCTAGGATAATGTGGTGCTTCTTCTATCGACCAGAAAGGTGAGAAAGTACGCGTTTTCTGTCGTCAGGTTTTTAACTTATAACACCTATAATAGGCTACCACGAAGTTACGTTAGATGGTAAGAATCTTCGGTTTGGTTGCCGCCATCGTCACTAAACGTCGTAAAAGGATTGGAGCATTAGCAAACGTAGATCAACGCCTATTGCTAGCACTTCGCAAGCTTAAGGAAGGGACGTGGGGTTATGGATTGGAGCAATCCCACACACTATTGACATCAATGGCCGAGGACCTGGGATATCCACGTTCTTGGGGCGACACCTTACTCATTCCGGCCCGCGGCGGTAAGGTTGCTGATGATACCTGGAAACGACTCGGCGTGAAAGGTCGATCCGGTGTTGGCGGTCTGCCTTGCGAAATCGTACATGGCGGTGTGGGTAGCACCGTCGTGTCGGGAGGAGTGCATGGCAGCTGTGCTGCAAACTCGCTAGTGAGAGGTGGAATGGGTTTCCTCGAAGGACTCGCGATTTACACCCCAGTAAGAGTCCTTCTCATCTCCTTCGGTATTTCTACTCACATTCTTTAACTTAGGTACACATCCTACCTGTCTTGATTACACGACCTTACGAGCTCCTCAGCTTCATAAAGATCAGGAAACTCGCATTCGCCTTATTCCGATCATCGCTCTTTTTATCCATCTTCATATCCTCAATATGGTCGGCGGTATGCTTTACGCGTACTCTGGCAGTCGCGAAGCTATTCCCTCGTTTATCTCATAATTTCCTTGATGGGCCTTTTGGTTGTATTATGGCCGGATGTTTGGTGTGTGGTGGTAGTATTTGGATAGAACAGGGTAGAAGACGGGCAGAAATAGCGTTGTATGTTCTGCCTCGAGCACTCCGGACACTCCTCAGCGAGTCTTGGTTGAAGAGCGGCTCGAGAAGTTTGAAGGTCATAGAAAGGTGAGCTGCAATTACTGATTCCTTGACTTGATTTACACAACAGTTTGTGGTAGGCTCACATTCGTCCTGTCTCTGGCTTCCATCCTTACTGCTTCTCGTCATTATCCCGAGTCGTTACGCGGACTGAGTCGCTGGACAGTAATGTTTATCACAAAAGGGGTGCCTAGAGGCTACTAAGGACTACGGACAACTAGATTGTTCGATATACACGAACGATATTCAACAATCATATATTAATGTTCAGCTAGAATGATACCGTATTCTAACATCTACACCCTCCAAAGATGTAAGGCGTGATCGTAGAAGGAACAGCTTGCAACTACCGTCTCCTCGTCTTTTCCAACCCTCCTATGTGACCAATCGACACCATAAGCCAAGCTTTCGTGTTCATCAAACCGTTTGACGATCTCCCATTCTCGTTCATTCTCTTCGTGTTTCATCGTGCTATCGGGCGAGACGACAGAAGGTGAAAATCGAACGACTTTGAACCCGTCGTGCATACACGCGACTGATAAGTCTGTACTTCTTGATTCGTGTGGGTGCCATTTGATGCGCCAAGCCCCACCTCCTACATCGGCTTGAGTGATTGGCACGAGTGGTTTTCGAGTGTCGAAGATGTGCACTGTCGAAGCGTAGCTGTGATTTTGTTAAAATCCGTTAAGTAGCTTGCTATCCGAAACTTACCTTCCGACAGCCAGAATGTGTTCTTTGTGTGGGTGACTTTGAATAGAAGTTACTCCTGCGTCAAACCTGGACCAAGAAGCAGTTGAGCATTTCTCGACTCGGACAAGCACAATCAAAAATACACCCAGCCTCACCTTTTGTTTACGAAAGTCGGCGATGAGCCACGTTGTCGAACATCCCAGCCTTTCAGCCTAAGATCATCCCCGCCTATATGCGTCCTTTAATTGTAAAGAAGGTTTGATATGAATCATTAGGATTACCCGAATAGAGGACGTTCGTATCCCAGTAATCCCATGCAGTTATCCAAGGCTCGTGATCGTGTGCATGCCAAGATTCCGTTTCACAAAATGTCCCAGTATTGTCGGGGGTCAAGATGGACAGTGTCCCGTCGGAACAAGAAACGGCGATACGTCCAGCTTCACTGTAGAGCTCTGTCAATAAGTGGAGTGAAATGGTGCGGATAATGGTAATCAAGACTGACCTTTCGTTTCGTCGATCAGACCAATCTAATGATAAACATAGAGTTTCTGTGGGTCGACATTGGACAGTCTGGATTTCATGCAGTTGTTCCTGAAAAGAAGAGTATCAATTGAATAGCAGGAATACATTCCATCGTCAATACTTACATCCGTGTCCAGCTGAAGCAGAGAGATACGTCCTTCAGAGTCTGCAACAGCAAGGCGGTTGGAAGAATGCGACCTACAAGTTTCACCAAGTTTTAATACACTAATATCCCCTAGAGGTGTTTGATAACATCAAACTTACCATTTCATATCCAAAATGGCAGGCATATCAATCTCCTGAAGGACTTTTCTAAATTTCAAGAAGTCAAATGTCTATGCTATTTGACATAACGACTTACAATTCATCGCCATCATCTCCTTCCGTGATTTTGAAAAGCATACATTTGCCTATCCTCTTTCGAGAACTAGCCAGGTTTGACGAGCCTGAGGACTCGGAGGGCGTGTTTTCTAAGAGCTTGTAGGTTCCACATACAAAGAAATCTTCGAATCCACGAGCAGGACAGAACTCAACAGAATCAGCCGGATAGCCAGTATCAAACTTCATTGGTGGTGGGGTCTGAACAAATTAAAGTTTCAACAACACGGAATGAAACCGGACAGGGTCGAGTCTAATTAGGTGCTTAGCACATCAGCCATCAATCAAGAAATAAACAGGTACGTGACGCTGCGCGTCGTGTTCTTCGTCCCGCAGCTCTCTACTTGAACATACTCCTCCACCAAGCAGGACATAAGTAATCATAATGGCAGACTATCTCCAAAGCTTAGACCCTCGTAGCCTCGTCGTTCTCGAATCTGTCCTCTCCTTCATCATCAGTCCCTTCCATGCACCAGTCTACAACCTCCCAATCTTCCTTTTTGGCGTCTACGCCCAAGAAAGCACGGAATCGAACCAGTCGCTGCGGCTGGTGCGTATCTTTCACTGTTTGCTTCATTATGATAAAATGATAGAGCGTGTTATGTAGTTCACTGGCCTTCTGGGTGTATCTGCCGTGTTCGATATCATCTGGATGGTTAGGAATTCGCAGAACTGGTTGATCAAGTTATTTTCGCTCCTCATCCTGATCTTGAAGGTTTGCACTGCTTGCAAGTTTGAGCGTTTATTAATACTCATGAACGATTACGCATTCTCTAGGCACCGACAACTCTCGCCTTCGTGTCCGCTCTCAAGCAGCGTGGCGATCACTTTTCTTCATTGAACATTCGCGGCGGTGACCTGAGCGGCCCAACAGGTGAGAATCCCCTATTTCTGAAATATAGATACGCTTCCCCACGATATTGACATTTCTTCAGTTTGGTCAATGCCAGGTGGATTCACATCACTTTCTGGAGGACGAAATGGATATCAGGATGTCGATGCCCAAGCGCCACGCGACGTTGAAGCGCAAAGGCCAGCTCCTGCCGCTGCACCGCCCGCCCAACCACAACCTGCTGCTGCTGCTGCTCCGCCCCCTCAAGCCCCGGGAGGCTATCAGACAACTAATACCCCTAAACCTTGAAATATTCATTTGCTTCAAAATACATTGGACTTTATTTGTTTTCTTTTCTCATAGTAATCAGTAAAACTACACAGTAGGTTATGTGTCTTCATCTCGTATCCATATGAATCCGCTGCATCGCTCGTATCGGTGTTTTGAACCTCCTTCAACGCTGAAATGTGTGGTCGTTCCACCCCGCACCCATCTCGTCCATGCCTCAGTATAACCTGCAATGCGCAATAAAGCCATAATTGTTACTTACTTTGAAAGACAAGACGCACCTTTCTCAAGATTACGCGTCCAACGACGACAATCGAAAAGCGGCATCACTTCACGATTCATGAAAAGATCGTGTCGCAACTCAGCAAGCTCGCCGCGCTTCGTTGACCCAGCGTCTCTTCTGAACGACGTCGGCGTTACACTCAACGCAAGGCTTACAGCTCTTTCCTCGTAGGCAGCCAGCGAGTCAACCACCATCCGATTCCCAAAGCCAGTGGCGAAGGCGATGCTTGCTCCGACTCGGGAGCACATCTTGAATGTGTACTTTGGCCAGGTAATTATGGGCGTTCCTCCCCACAGTACACTGTAAGAAATTATTAGGGCGAGTCTAGAGCAGATAGTTGCGACGTACTCAGCAGCTATAGTATGAGCATTACACTAAACGGTGCTTAGTGCATATCTTAATGCCAAAAACGCCGTCCGCGCACTCACTTCAACAGTATCCAAGAAGATATCCGCCACTCCCACTCGTTCGATATGCTCGTCTTTAGGAACTACGCCTGTGAAGCGCACTCGCGATGCGATCTCAGCAGACGCCCATTGTTCAGCAGTCCGAAGTAGATGTTCTTCTCCGGCAGGAGGGAAGCGTAAAAGCCACAAAATACTGTTCGGCACTCGCTTTAGGATCCGAAGCCAAGTTGCGTACGTGGACTAAATGTTACGATAAAAGGTTGTCTGGTATGAGAAATTAAACAATAATAAACAACGTCACTCACAGGATCGAGCTATTTTAGGTGAGTTGCAATCAGCGAACAGTTGACCTTATATAACTCCGCCATACCTTATACATCTAAACCTGAAGTTAGTACGACCGAGACTCGGAAAACTATATCTTACTTGATTGAAATTCGCAAAAATTATAGTATCGCTAAATGTCGGTTACACGAGCATAAGTGTGGTGCGTAATCTTCAACGACAGGACTTACTCGAAGATATCTGGAAATAGTTCACGCCTGAGTTTGCGTCGTTTGTCCTCTGCATCTTTCCACTCCCTCTGAAGATCTGCGCTATCATTACCGCGGGTTCTACTGCCATAGCATTGTTTGTGATCCGTTATAAGATACGTGTGCTTCAAATTCGCTGGTGAATACAAAGGATAGCATGGATAAATGCGCTATCACTCACGGGCATATAGATGAGTCTCTCAGAACTACAGGCATCAAGCTTCGTATCGAATAGAAACAATAAATAACTTACTACTTCCACTCATCCGTAGAATCTGGATCGGGGCCGAAATCGAACTCGACAATGCTTGAAACATCCGAACTTGATCCTTGGGAAGTTTGGTGAAACGATTCAAATAAATCACAGAGCTCGCATGCTCGTGTGTTCGGCGGGCAAACAATGGGATCACAGATCATATAATCACACCAACCTAGCGCTCTCCTCTCAGCATTCATGCAATGCAAAGAACGAAATGCTTGATACCAGAAGCCAGCGTTCCTGCAAATCCCAGGAATGAAATCTGAATCGGACAAGGTCTTGCAGCGAAGACGTCGTTGCGAGCGCCTTTCGTGTAACCATTTAAGTTCACAACTATTGAGTCATAAACATTTGCTTGAAATACATTTATAAGTTAGGACCGCTTACGAATATGGATCCCGTCCCGTATGATTTGCTCCACTACTTCTTGCGTTGCTAGGTGTTGTGTCAAAATTAGTGTCAGTTTCATTTCGTAAGTAGAACAAATAGTACTGCTTGAAGAAACATCCCGGAACGTTCCCTCAGTTTCATGCTCAATCTTGGTTCTGTACGTTGATCCATCAGAGACACTTGTCGCATACACATAGACAGAAAATTTTGTCTTGTCATGCATCCCAAATAACGAACTGATGAGGTGAGCTGTTGGGTGGTCACTATGCAAAGAGTTAGAAAATGCTCTGCAAATGCCTTTTCCAGCGAAGTAATCAAACTCCTACGTGAAATCACTTGAAACGTAACCGACATTAATTTTTGTCCCGGGCGTGGGCGGCGGATAAACGTGCTCGGGAAGCCAAGATCGGGTCAAGGTAGAGTGTGAAACACGAAGAGCGTTTCTGTGAGCTACTAATCTTATCTCACGAGCACTGAGCGGATAAATGAACTCCAGAAGATATTGAGTCAGCGTTAGCACAGAAATCATGCCAATACCATACCGTATGAAATGGGAGAACGGAAGGAATCGACTGAAGAGTCATGAAAGGCGGTAAGTGGGGTCTGCTGTACGTGTTCCCTGACTCTTGGATCGCTTCGGCACTGAGCATATCAGGCTTGTGGTGCGCAGACGTAACGTTCCCAAAGGCATCAATGTACCACCTCCACTGGATATGGCGCGTCAGCCATTCTACCATTCGTATAGTAAAACTACCTTCATTTAGAATATCTCTGTCGTCGTTAGTACTGTTGAAGAACGGTTGCAAGAGTGAGAGCCATCGATCTCGTTGCTGCGGGAGGAGTTTCTCATTAATGCTTTCTTCGATCCACGCGATCCAATCCTGCAAAAGCCCAATTGACTTCACTACGCCGACGTTTTGCTGATACGCCGCTGCCAGCTGCTTTCTTGTCGTCTGTATAAGCTGCAACATCCATCCCATCTCAGGAGTGGCACTGCCCCTCGGGCGCATATTTCCATCTGCGTCAATTGCAGCATCTACATCAACCGGGCCAGCTCCTCTCCAGTCGCAAATGGACCACGCTGCATGAGCCAGCCCGCATAGCGCTTCTGGCAAGTCGTCATTTACTTCAAGAGCACGTCGGTAAAATTCAATTGACTCCGACAATCGGCCCTGCAGACACCATTTGAACGTAGGCATCTCGAGAGGACTATAATAACTCACCGAATCCTTCATGGCATTAGCAAGATTCGCCAAAGCGATATCGAAAGTTGGCCTCGCTTGAACTGCACGCGCATACATCCTATGACGATGTGAGAATCCAATATTCAATTAAAAACACAAAGTTATAGCATACTCAATAGCAGCATCAAGTTCTCCTTTTTCTTTCTTAAGTGAGGTTAGGGTAAGAAGAAACGATACAGTCTTGCGGGAACGAGCAACATACCAGCAAGGAACCTAGATTCGTTAGTACGTGAGCATGAGTCCCGTCAAGCTCCAATCCCTTTTCGTAATATGCCTGAGCAATGTCGATAGCTACTGAACCACCAATATCCATCCATGGTGTAGTAGACAACATGATTCCGAGATTGTTACAGACAGACGGGGAGGGGAAGGCTGCGTAGGCCAGGTAATAAAGGAGCAATATTAGGGACGGACCGACGCGTATCGAAGCTTCAAATCTCGGCAGATGCACACTAGCCGATCCGGATTCTTGTAAAAGCTTCGCGATGCTCAACAAGATGTTGGACGTCATTTCGCTAGCCTTACTCGCGACGTCCTCCCTAGGCCGTTCCAGAGATTCGCTTGCTTCCGACCATGAGCACAGGGAAGGGAAAAGACCAGAGGATGCATTGAATATAGTGCTGAACAGGTTCGTTGCTTGCGCCGGAGACATAAATATGGCCGGGACCATTCCTCCTCCTTCTTCTATAATCAACTGCCACAATGCGTCATCTGTGCTTCTGACAAACTCTAAAATATTGTAATTCATTTCCTCTGATCTTTGCAATAGAGCCGAATAGCCTGCGTTAGAGGCGAGCTGCACGATAGAGTCTGGTACGGCGGAGCTCATTAAAAGGCCGCCGACGCAGGCTGCCAAAAGAAGATGTTTGAAGTTGTAAGACACCGTTGACTCAGAACCTTTCATTTGCAGAAGGGTTTCGATGGCGGAGGTGAAATCTCGCAGTCCATTACGAGAAGGTGATTGGCCAGACATGCTGCGTATGCTGCCGCTCACATAGAATAGGTTCAGTAGGTGATGCAGATCCTGTGGTGCGATTGACACTAGAAGCCTCCCATTTTCCCCAACTAGCTGGGTCTGAACTGTTTCGCAAAGCCGCAAAGCCTCGGTATATTTTCTGTCGGAGGGGGATTTTGAGCGCTCCTGCTCGCCCGCAACAAGGGCACCGAGGAGATTGTTCTGAATCTGGCGTAAGTAACTTTTCTCCTCGCAAGGTACATGAACCATTCATTACCACCGCGTCCCAGTAGTTCGGCCTTAGGTGGATAGCTTTCCACCACCACTGGATTGCATCCTCTGGTTGACCCATTGCCTTCAACGTTGTCCCCATGTTTGACATGGCCTCAACCTGCTATATCTCGTGAGTAGAACAGCACTTACCCTGGCACTACAACTTACAAAATCCGCATCAATTTGGAGGATCTCCTCATTGACGGAAAGGCTTTCTTTGAAGTTCCCGAGTGCGTAGTGTACACATCCGAGGAGAAGAAGAGTAGGGAGGTGCCTAGGGTGCAGTGCGCGAAGTCTTTGAAGGAGCGGCAGAAGCTGGCGATTGTAAGGATGGCCTGCTGATGCGATATTGCCTGTACTACGAGGTACATCCGCGAACACTGTAGTCGGGGCAGACAAGTTGAAAATCCGGTGGGCGTAAATAAGCAAGGAGTCCCGGGCTAAAGTACTTGCCAACGGATTAGGTGTGATCCCACTGGATGAAGAACCTTGCTCCGCGCTGTTCTGCATTAGCAGTGTTAAAGCGGCTCTGACGAGGCTGTCAGCAGGGTGACTGGCATTTGTGACTCCTGCAAAGGCCGCGGGGAGTTGGGGAGCACTTCCTGGATATGGGGCCAACGGCAACGTAGTCTCTATTGCGCCGGCAGTGCCCTGATGTCGAGTATCGACTCTATCACGGTCCAAAGAAGATGCCTCGTGGCCCATTCTTTCGATGGCAGCAATGGTAGTTTCAGCTGATGGGAAAGTAGTGGCTCCAGGGCGAGAAGCTATACTGGTATTTGCCGTTGCGTCCAGTTCGGCTTGCTCTGCGACGAATGAAAGCGGCATAGATGTTGGTGTCGGGAGATAGGTGAATTGCTGCTCAGGCCAAAAACGCCCGATAAATTCTGTAGTCCTAGCATGAAACGACGGTATATCAAAAGCGGGGTCGGGATGCATCTGCTCGGAGACTGAGTCGCGTGTATTGCTCGTCCTGCCCGAGGCAAACGAAGGAAATTATGAGAGTGAGAGAAAGCAAGAATAAGTCGACGTGTTATATAATTCCGGCCCAGGCGGTAGGCAATTAATGAGACTATGACGCGAGAGAAGAGCTGGCAGAAGTCCCGGCAAGAAGCTCAGAGCCACATCACATTTTGACTCGATACATGTCCCGGAGATTGCACGAGGAGGGTAAGGACACGTCCGGGGGGAAAGACCATGGGCTACAGCGAGCTGCAAGTCAAACGACGGGGCGCGGAAAAACAAAAGAGACCGCTTGTGAGCTGGGAGAAACTGCAGGGTGGTAAGCACAAGGCAGAGGGGAAATGTTAAGAGCAGTAGTAACTATGACGTAGACATACATTTCCAACCTGTCAGAATGCCGTTTGTAGGTTCACTACCGAGAAGCGCTCAGTCTAAGCATCCTCAAATGCTATTCCAAGGGTATAATTGACCTAAAGTAGCACATGCTAGCCGGGTGCCACCCTTATCGACCGGGCCCGGCGAAGGAATGTTTTCCATGCGATTGAAAGACATTACGAGGATTGGGAAAAGCAACTCAACGCGTCATAGGCAGGAGCCAATAGGAAATTTTCTCGACGAAAGCATCAGATGCGAAGTCCTGTAGCCCTAATATTGAACGACCTGAGCCGGTCCGACGGGCCATTCTTGCATTTATTCAGCCATACGTAGCACTGGTTTGTTTTTCCAAGGGCTGGATGGGCAAATGCAGAGCACGACGTCATAACCGAAAGGGGATGGTCCTGAATCTTAAGTAATTTTACATTCACAGCCGTTTGCTTATCCAAGATACTCTGCTTACGCTTCTGTCCCTGATCGACGCGATTGTTCCTGTACGAACGTGTGCCAACAAAATTCCACATGCTGCGCCAACTACCATGGCTTCACAGTTGACTTCTTGCATCCAACCGACCACTTCTTCAACTCACAACTATGTCACAGGATGATGCAGTCATTCGCCCATATGATCACGATGCTGACAACAAGCTGGTCAGATTCATGGTTGCAAAGTCTACCATGGAACCACTTGCTATCGCAAACAGGAAAGGTCAGTGCACCGTAACTCATGATATTTACGCCAACTTAATTCCTCATAGCTATCCTTCACCCGTTAACTATAACTATATGGGTCGCTCTATCGTCTGTAGCCGTGCAGTTGCTCGGTTGGTGGCCAGACGCCCAATACGGTGTCTGGGGTTACCTACGTCCCTTACCTGCATTCGCGGCACTCTTCCTACCGTTCATTTTCTCCATTGACTGGTGAGTTGGTGCTCTTGGATTATAGTTATGCTTCTCAAAGATTAACTCCCCTTTTTCTACCAAAAGGTACCAGCGTCCTCAATTTGACGCAAACTCAGTAGAAACGTTGAAACGACCGGATATGAACGACATCAAGGAATACTACGGGCGCTCGCCAAGTTCTGGCCTGTGGATATATGAGTACGGAAATAACTTTGTAGGACTTATCGCTGTCGACGCCTCGGTTGATTCCCTTTCGGAAGAGACGTTGTCGTCGCCCTCGCAGAGAGTAGAACGACAAGGCAAGGGCAAAGAGCGTGGTAGTTCAGGTTCGAGCACAGGAGATTCTACAATAGCAGTAGTCCGTCACTTGTATGTCGCGGAGCAGTATCGTATTGCTGACGCGCAGGACGACCTTATTTCTTTTGCCCTGGAGCGCGTGTTCGGCACCTCGAGCTCTGTCGAGCGCATCAGGATCATACCTTCGCCTCTTATAACATACCTCGGTCCTTCATTGAGAAAGGCTGGCTTTGAAGTGATCGGACAGGGAGACCAAATTGGAGTTCTGAAATGGTCAACATTAATCTTTGAGCTTACGAGAGGAAAATGGGAGAACCCCGCCTCGTAAAGGACGTAGATGTACATTTGTTCCTTTTGATTTTCGACGAGTTTTATATAGGGTACTAATAGTATTTTCGTAAATTGACCCAAAGTTACCCAAAGTTGCGTAAGCTGGCTTAAATTAAAATGTGAAAGACGACACCTAATTGGGCCGGATAAATATCGGATGAATTCAATAGATTTTTACATATGCTTAAATATAAGTAGAACGCCGTTGCTCTCCATTTACGGTCGCAGATTCATGATGTCATTCCTCTCAACCTTACTTTCTTCCAAACAATCCGCCTCGAACACGTTTACCTTTATTCAATCTTCTGCAACTCAATCAGCCCTGCCCTTACTACAAGCAATAGTGAACGCACAAACGAAATGTCAAATTTTGCTCGTGTGCTCTTTATATGCGCCTGCAACTTTGCTCAGTCGAAAGGGGTCGAGCACGCCCAATAGTGTAGACGTACGAGTAATTGACTGGACAGAAGATGTGCCAGGATACAGTGATAATCCTGTAGATTGGAAGGCGAGGCTAGAGGAAATGCAGAAGGTGATCAAAGGTGTGAGTTGTCTCGATCTTATGTTGACAGGCGCGCTAACACTTGCACACAGAGTCTTCACGGCCTGTGGCCGTTGCCATCGACTCTATCGATACGTTAGAAGAAGACTTAGAATCACCATCCAAAGCGTATAAGTTTCTTTCACGTATCCTCTCTTCAATCAGTTCTCGTGAAGGTAAGTTATAGCATATTGCTCCTATTTATTCGAATATACTCGAAGCTAACAAAACCAATCCCTAGACGCATCCCATCTAATATGCCACATAACATCTCACTCACACGTTCTACCACTGCTCAAACAACCTCGATTCTCGTCTTCCTTGCTTCACCTAACAGCCCACCCACCAGCCCTCTTGACACACATCTCCCGCGCCTACCTCACCTCTCCACCACCCACCTCCTCCCCACCCGACTTCCCAGAAGCTCTCAAATTCTGGCGCGTCTTTATCCCACTATCCGAACGTCCTATTGACGTCGAAGCTCTCGTATTCGGCTCAGACGAACACGCAGAAGGCGGTGGATCTCACAATGAATTCGTCGTAGAGGTCCTTGTACGCGGACGAGGTGCAGATGTCCCTGTCATATCCACCGTCCCAAATTCCGGAAAGCGCAAGGGCGTTGAACGCCTCCTTGAAGGATGGTCAATATCAAAAAGTGGACCTGTCCTACTTGAGGAATTGGATTCCCTAAAGAGTGTGTGGCGCAAGAAGCCCATCATCGAGGAGGTACGTTTCTTCAGCCCACGCATCGTCATAAAATCCCGTCTCATTTATGATCTCGTCAATTCTAAATGAACAGGAAGCTCCAGATCCTACAAAAGATCTAACATTTAACCTCATTCTAACCGATTCCCAACAAACATCCCGTTCTCAAGTTCCTCTACCCTACGAACACAACGGTATGTACACCTTATCATCCTTCTAAATATCAATGTTTCACACTCGGAGCTGATACACTTAAAGGTAAAGCTCTAACGGCACAAAATCAGAGCGCCCATATCTTTTATGATCCCGATTCAGCAGACGATTTAGACGACGAAGACCCTGATGAAGACTTGGATTTATAATATTAATAGTCTCTTTTTTCTCTCCTTTTTGCATAATACGCATACCAAAAATTGAATAGCATCATTCACATGCAAAAAGACGAATGCATAGCCAGTTAGCTGTCCGTTGTGGCACTTCACATATGCAGCAGAGACCATGAATTTCTGAGCCTACTGTCTCGCTAACTAATAACGAGAGCTAATAAGGCATAGGGTGCAAACGGGCGGTGAGCATGGAAAACGGCACAGACGCGAAGTTTCGAGGGTAGGAAGAAGGCCGTTTATCAGAACAGATCGAGACAAGTTAGGCGGACACGAAACGATGACTAGGGGGAAAGGAGGGAAAGCGACAGACTACGATAACAATCACGGGGGTGAGACACACAAGTAAGAAAGAGGCACAAAAGTTATTCAGCGTACGGAACAACGGAAACAGAGAGGGGAGTAGGGCGTACAGGTGCCGCGCCATTCAAGACGGAAAAGGGAAGTTGATTTTACGGTTTTAAGGGTAAGGGAAAACACAGTCTAGAGACAACAACCGGGCGCCGCGACAAGACAGGAGGCACGGAAAGACAACTTGGAACGGGTAAAACCATTCAAGCAAGTCTGATGAGGAGTCGGGTGTGATTAGGGCAGCTTCGTATCACGCGGTGCCTTCCTGCTGCGCCTCGCGTCCAACCCTCCTCTCCTTCTCGCTCTCCAATTGGTTGTAGAGAAGGAAAAGAGCCTTCTCGTTGGCCTGAGGGGTGCCGACAATAGTGAACATACGCTCCCCGGTCTCGTCGTGAGGAGTCTTCGCAATAGAGATCTTTGACCCCGAAAGGCGGCGGATCTCAGTGATCTTGGTGCCACCACGGCCAATAATGCATCCGACCATGTCCGAGGGGATGGAAATGTTCTGCGTTCGCAGGTTCGCAGATTGCTGAGGGCTACTCGGAGGAAGAGACTGGGGTGGCGTCGGAGGTGGAGATCCGCCACGCGCGCGATCTCCGTTTGTACGACGAGAGCTAGTAAAGGAGGCGGAGGAATAGCCGTTTGCAGAACGCCGGCCAGCCGACGCGTCGCTACTGGGCCCCGGATGGAAGAGCACGGTGCCTTGACCACGTTCCCAGTCCTCGAGCAGACACTTGCCGATCTGCTCTATGGCTAAGCCGATGGCGTCGGCGCTGCCTTGGACCTCGACAATGCGCTCGGTCGACTGAGGAAGCATATCCTTGGAGGCGACCATACGGGCACCAGAAGCATCTTGAATTGCCTTGATTTTAAGTCCGCCACGGCCAATGATGGTACCCATGAGATTGTGAGAAATGAGGAGGCGGATAGAAGTGTTTGAGGGAGGTGATGTTGTTGTTGGTGAGGGAGGGCTAGCATCAATTAGCTGGGCAATTATAAGACGATATGCCTGCGAAGAAAATAAAATAAAATAAAATGGAAATTAGTAACCACACAGAAATATTCATTTGCACGAGCATTTATCTGCTTGCCTTGGCAACTTTTTCGACGTCACCGCTAACGGTGAGGACACGCTCGTGAACGCCGGGGACGACCTTGCTAACGCCGGCCTTGACGCCTGTCTCGTCTCGGAGATCGGCGACGTTTTTGCCACCTTTCCCAATGATGACGCCGGCGTCCTTGGTGCTGACAAGAGCGCGGAGGGTGAGCGTCTCCTGGGGAGAGGTGGAAGCGGACCTTGATTGGTCCTCGACAGAACCTGAGAGAAGTAGAACGGAGATAAAAAGCGGGGTAGATCAGTGCGAGTCGAAGGCAAGGGACAAGAAGCGGACGCACCATCAGCCATGGCAGAGAAGAGGAGATGGAGGGGACTGTGGGAAGGAAGGGAAGGAGAGATGAGGGAGACTAGGGAGGACGGGAGGAGGACGAGGGTGTGAAGGCGGTAGAGGAGAGAGAGAGAGGGAAACGGGGATGAGAGCAGGTTGGAAAGCACGGAGACGGACAGCTCAGTCACGTCTGGACTCGCAGCAGTTACCATTCGTGGGAACTTTGACTCAACACTCTCCGCCCGCGCTTCCGAGCGTCCGCGTGCGTAATCATCAATGCTAACGCTCTCCGTTATCACTCGAGTACTTCACAGTCATTCTGCTGTTCATTTTCCGTCGTCTTTTCTGACTGTGTCGTTTTTATTTTATTTATTTATTTATTCTCCTAAAAGATTTAATTTATTGTAGTTTTCAACAGCATCCCGTCTCTAGCCCAGGTCTGGCCAGTGAAAAATGATCTGCTGGTTGTCTAGTTCGGTCGTTTCTGATATTACCCCGGATCACTGCCAAACAATAAGGATATCATCATGTTAATAATCACTCTTCGGAGTCTTCTACTCTGGCTAGATCGCAATTTTTAGATCATGTCTGTGCAGTGTGTGCTGTTTGTGAAAGTGACTTGCGGCTACCTCATGTCTTCGCTTACTAGTCACCACGGCTCAGCAACATGGCCTGCTCAGCTTGCTTCATCC
The DNA here is from genome assembly GCF_000271605.1 of Fomitiporia mediterranea MF3/22. Taxonomy (NCBI): domain Eukaryota; kingdom Fungi; phylum Basidiomycota; class Agaricomycetes; order Hymenochaetales; family Hymenochaetaceae; genus Fomitiporia; species Fomitiporia mediterranea. The sequence goes on along the minus strand of NW_006760390.1, from coordinate 1,618,746 downwards.
CCTTGTTACTCTCGCTGTCTGGCCACTCGCTAGCCCCTCGCAGCTTATCGTTACCGTAACTTCTTCCAGCTATGCGAAAGGCTACTCAGACAATCCAATACCACCCGGTTTTCTTCCTCCTCATGGCTCTCGTAGCCATGGCTGAGCTGGGTTTAACGTCCTTCCTAATAAACGCTGGAAATGAGAGCGATACGTGGCCCAGCACTCGCTACCATAAATTGTACGTATAACAGATTCACTCTAAACTAATGCTTCAGTTAATCTGCTCTAGATTGATATTCTTCTGCTTCAATTCTGTGTGGACGACGTTATTCGCTACTTCCTATGTTTTATGGGTTATAGACGGAGCTGTTCATGCTCTTGCGGGCATCGCCAGTTCTGTTGCCTGGCTTTTCCTCAACACCGCTCTATGGGTAAGTGTCCGATTGTAAGGAAGCTCTGGCGACTCAACAAATTCTTGTAAAATTATCAGGCCATCGCAGCGGCCACTATGCAATACACTCGCGGAGGAGGGAATTGTTCTGGCCAGAAAACGATCTCACGGTTTGTGCTTGACTATGTTCACACCTTTCTCGCAATTTTCGATTGCTGATTTTAATTCCTTCGCAGATGCCGACAATCTTTGACAGTTGAAGCCCTCGGCTGGACCGAGCTTGGACTTACCATAGTGACTCTTCTCGCTACTTGCTGCTGGGTTAGGGCAAACAGACGCAGGAGCTATGTTAACGACTCTCGCCGTCTCGTATAGACACCATGAGTCCATGACTGACACGAGATTGCAATTGTATAATTCGCATTGCTGGAAATGGACTTATTTTGTATAGCATTCTATGCTCTGTAACTTTCATTTGGGGCAGTTAGATATGCCCTACTTACGTGCTATCGTATTATAACGAGGGAAATTAATGTTCAAATGTTTAATCTATAATTCTTGATAACCCGGATTAGTCACGTGCTATAACATAAGTATTTTGGCTCCGGCTCTCCAACCCCACACTTGGACCAGAACGACGACCGTGGCGGACAGTCGCAAACACCACCCCCAAGTGACCAGGCCATTGGGCCCACTAGGATCACTATTTAACTCCCTTCGCAAACGTATGCGTCTATCGTCATGGCGTCCACAAGCCGCCAGTTTACCATCATCGTCTCCGAGCCTACATCCACCGCGCCGATCGCTTACGGAGAGCCAACGACGTATGTACAAACTCGAACGCGCAGACAACTTCAGGTGGATAGCTCGTCTCCTATCCTCTCCCTCGAAACGCGTGCTCACGTCCGCAGACCTCGTCTCGAACGACGTTCAGCAGGAGATCGCTAACATAGGTCAATATGCGGAGCTCGTACATGGTTTGATTGACCCTGCGTTTGTCTGGCGAAACTTGAATAGACTTATACAACCGACGTACCCACTGGAGGAATATGACGCGCTTGAAGGTTCGACGCTTATATGCGTGTTCCGTGGAGAGGTTGCGAAGCTACAAGGATACATTGTTCACCGACCATCATCTCGTCAGTTGATTGTAGCATTCTCTGGGACTTCTTCTCCCTTGCAGGCACTGCATGACGTGGATGCGCGTATGGTGCCATATCCTGGTGGCCACCACAACAGCCCTCAAACGACAAAAGCGGAATGCAAGGTACATGCAGGGTTTTGGCGGATGTTTCAAGGTCTAAAGCAGACGGCGCTCGCACATTTGACCGACGCCTTGACGTCGTTGGATGTCAAGGAACTAGTCCTCACCGGACATAGTCTAGGAGCCGTCCAGACCTATCTGTTCACTATGGAACTTCTGAAAATCTCGTTAAAACCTCCCGATACCGAAGACGTCCGTCTCCCTCCTGGATTGATCTTCAAATTAGTTACGTTCGGCTCGCCTAGGATTGGCAATGAAGCTCTTTCCCTACTATATCGCAAGCTTGTTTCTGAGTACCGTTCAATACATGGGGAAGATAGTTTCCAAGAGTATTCTGTAAAAGGTTATAACGACGGTAAGCACACTGTTTTTTCCTACTGCAGTTCATTAACACTAACAGTATCTTCATAGGTGTTCCATGCCTCCCTCCAAAAGCTATTGAGTTCAGACATCTGACACCATCACCACTATACCTTTTCCATGGCAGACTTTTCCGTATTCCACCCTCAGAAAACGAGCATACTATCTTTCCCGTGCAACTTGAAGATGACGAACTACCCCCAGAGTTTCCTCTTGGCGGTCATAATTACTACAATAACCGAGATATGGAAGGATGCCTCCGGCGTTTGCAATGCCTTGATGTCCTTAAACTAGGCGAGACAGGATGGGAGGAGCGTTATCTGAGGTCCTGGAAGAAAGGGTCGCAGAGCTGACACCTTGGTTGCACCTGACAGCTTCATGACCCTGCTGACGAATATCACACATTTAACACCTATATCCAATGTATGTAATCCGATTGCAATAATGCCTAGAAATACAACGTACATATGTATCTACTTTATGTAACCCGTTAATATATATATATATCATGTGGACTCTCTGTCTTTCTTCGCGCGAAGTCTAAGGAACGCCGTCCCAATGAAAAACACCCAAGCAAAAGCGATAAGCAATATGCCAATTACACCAAATACCTCTCCACGGAGGTGTTCACTCCTCGTTTGAGCTTCTCCTGTTGCCGGCGTCTCTACTACATTCGTGTGATACGCAAGAGGTTCATCGTTCAAGAGTGGTTGAGCTTCTTCCTCAGCTGCACGCTCTGCAGCTGATCCACTCGCGAGGGGTGTAATCGTCGACTCGCTCGACGCCGACGCCTCTCTGCGTTGCAACGAATGAGACTCTGACGTATGCTCTTTGGCGTGCAACGACAGCTTTCGACGCGATTTCGGGGACGAACGGATGCTCTCCTCTAATTGGTCCTCATCATCATCACCTTCAGCACCACTACCTTCCAGTCGTGCTAGCCGAGCTCGTCGCTCAACCTCAGCTGCTTGTCTCTTTCGTCGTCGATCGAGAGCCCAAAGTCCGATTATGGAGAAGAAATGGAAAACGTTTAGGAGTAGGAAGAGACCTAGGAGTTTCTGGATTGCGTCGAGTTCACTTGCTTTGTCTTGTGCTTCGCTACCCTTCTTTAACTTGTCTAAGAAGAGTCCTGCGAAAGTCCTACGATAATATGATGACTTTAAATATAATGACCTTGGGAAAATTATACACACTGGAAAATGGTAGTTCCAGTTTGCTCCAACTGTCATAATGTCAGTAGAGTGTCGAATATATCACAAACAATAACATACACTTTTATGCGCCCCCAGCGTCGTCGGTACATATTTCGAAGAAACAAGAGTGGGAACAATAATCACGAGGAGTACTGGAGCAACACGCATGAATTAGCATACACGCTACCCTGAGAAACGTTTAGCTCACATGGGGCAAAACCTTGTCCAATTCCATAGAAGGCCACAGCGGGAACGGGTGTACCAGTTATTTTGGGTGGTAGGACCAGCCAAAAGTAGCAGAGAGCCGTAAGAATCGAAGACAAGAGGAACAACTGATGGAGGATAGGACGATGTTTCATACGGTCGATGAAGTAACCGCACTATGAAACATACGATACGTTAGGATTTCCCCGGAAGGTGCGCACGTAAGGCACTTACTAAAGGATATAAAAATACGCTTCCCGCAAGTAGGAAAGATGCATCGTTGCTGGACTCGCGCTCTGACAATCCGTATCTTTTCTCAAATATGTTCCTTAATTGGATGAAATAATACAAGGTGAGTGGCGTCCGCACAGAATTCTGTTAGAACTTACGCCGCTAGATGGGTAAAAGGCGACCAAATGGCACCGCATAAAATGTTAAGACCAATATAGCTAAAAGAGACGCAAATGTTAGGATTAAAGCAGTGTGGACGAGCGACGACTTACGCCCAGAATACGTCGCCAAGCTTCGTTATGTCCCGAATGTGCACCGTTCGCTTCTTCGCGACTTGTTTGAGTGCTTGTGCTTCTGACAAACTCCCAACAACACGGGCTTCCTGATGGAGCTCAGATGCTTCTAATTCCGTTCCGGAACTCTTAACAAGCCACTTTGAAGCAGAAAGGTAGACTAGATTCATGACAAACGAAAGCGCCGCCAACGACGTGGCCGCGACAAATGGAGCTCTCGGGCCAAAAGCTTCTGAGAGCGGATAGGACGTCCGCGCGGAAACGAAAGAGGACGCTTTGCCGACTACAAGTCCGAGCGCCATAGACAAGCCTAGACCATGGTCTTTGAAAAACCGGACGATTATAGATTCTTGTACCACAGCAAGAGGACTGACGCCCAGTCCAAAGATAAACATTCCGAAGGTCATTAACCGCACGCTTTCTATCATATCACCGAATAGCAAGATAATTTGTCCTGAACCGTACATTGAGACTAAGATAGTACGCCACCGGAAAGTAATACACACCTAGAAAAATAAGCCCAGTTGCAAGCATGCTCGTTACAGTCGTTCCGAGATGTCCCGCTAGGAAACCACCCAGTAAAGGTGTCCATGTACTATTGAGACTGAATGCAGCAATGAGGAGACTAAACTCGGTATTCGACGTGCCCATTTCTCGGGAAAGCCTTGTTTTAAGAGGACCGAGAATATACGACGCACTACAACCAAGTTAGACATACAACATTGCACAGGTACATATAACACGACTTACTAGTGACTGCCTATGCTTAATGAACAAGCACATGCTAAAGCTATTGCCCTGACGAGATGCGTCCGTGCACCTGTGCGTCGAGGTAATGCAGTGTCGGACCTGTTTACATGCTCTGTGCTTGATCGGCGTAGTCCATGTCGCACATCTTGTTCGGAAGCTGGTGCACTGTCAAGTAGCGACCATGGAGTGCGCATACTTGATCAGAGTGTAATAGCGCAAGATGAGTGTGGAATGGGAAGAGGGGGATAGAAAGAGGGGCAGTACTGTTGGTCAGACTCGGTCTTGAGCAAGTACGCCCGGAGTTGGAGGCTTGAGCAAGCGTGTGAATCCGCCGATCACTGGATCGAATTTCTCCCTCAAAGGCTCAAACTAGCCTTCTCTCCGCTTCCGCTGGCCAACGCGTGCCATGCAGTCCCTCACAAAACTTGCTAGATCTCGACTGCCTCGCTCATCTAGACAATTACACTCCTCTCTTTCTACCTCTTATCCTCGTCGTGCTGCAGTTGGCATCCCCGCTCCGCCTATTCTCGCCAAAACTGGCTTGTTCTTGGACGAAGACCCGGACATCGAGAATGACATTCCTTACGAAGAAAGAACTGGACACGGAAGTAGTTCCTTGGGTCATCTCCTACTACGCCAACAGCGTCATTTGCTAAACTACATGCGAATAATTGAACACGATATGCCCAACCTCGTCCGTGAGTCCAGTCCGCCGCTTGCTGGCAAAAGCACTTCCATTCACATTCACAAACATTTATTCGTCCAGGCTTTCGAGAACCATTTGTCCCGCCATCATCTGACCGGCCCCTCGTTGTACGCTCGATCGATTATGGTGGGGAAGAACATCCCGCAACGGCAAAACGAACCGTAGTAGTCGCCGTTTCACGTTTACCTCTCAAGGGCCCAAACGCACAACATGCGTTTAAACTTCTCGCTGGTCCTCGCTGGTCCCCCCTTCCACCTCCAGACTCCGGAATCGGTCCAGAAGAAGGCAAGGAATCAAATGGCTACATTAAAATCTCATGCGAAGATTTTCCTCAACCTGGCATGAATCTCAAGTGGATTAGTGATGTCCTCGACAGGTTAATAGACGAAGCGAATGTACGTTGTTCATTCAACCTTATTGACGTTTTAGAGACTTGATATGAATATCCTGGCTTTAGGCTACCAGTGCAACGTTTAAGCACGTTCCTTTGGACACGCGATATCTCGAGGCAAAGAAACGGAAGGCGAAGAAGGGAGAAGGGAGAAGTAGTTATAGGACTTCTCTAAAGGACTTTCCTCGTAATTGGCTCCCTCCACCAACTCCCGCTTGATATTCTACTAGTTGATTTGTTAATATCTATATTCTGGACCGTAAAATCAACGTCTATTTTACTCAACGATCAAGAGTTGCATGTGCTCAGTTTGTCCGGAGGCATCCCATAACCAAAAGATCAGACATGGTGCAGTTCAATCTATAGATACATTGTGCATGTGGCTAGAAGTACATTCTCAGAAATCATGCTTTACTATCCATTCATAGGCACAATCCTAGAACCTTTATCTGGGGTAGACACAACAACGAATTTGCTAATCCTACAAGTTCACGCATTTCCGGATTCAATGCATTCAACATCCCATCCGTCAAGTTTTCGGTGGCATCGAGCGTTTCGTCAATAAGGCACTTTAGCTCGTACACAACTGTAGGAAATTGTATTAGAACGGGACAAACAAATTGATTAAGGAACCTACTCGGACCAAGGATGGGGCCCAGAGTCGGATCATTCTTAATCATAACGTAGACAGCTCCGACCGCGTTTTTACTTGCGTTGACGAAATCTTTCAACAGTGTCTCCAACTGATCGTTCTTGTCGTAGTTGGCCAATCCTTTGTCCGCCGCAAGTTGCGACAATATCGCTAAGAAACCCTGAGAGTTGGACTGGAAGGAGGAAAACCTGGCGGCGGCATTCTGATGGAAATCCTGATCATTCTCGTTTCGTGACGCCGATTGTGATGCCATAGTCTCTGCAAAAAGTTTATATTATTGATATGACATACATGTAAAAAGATCTCACGAAGCTCCTGAGAATCGGACATCGCATTATCATGCTTAGCGGTGAATGCCGTCATTAACTCGTCCAGATCAGATACTTGTCGTCGGAACGAGTGATGGAATTTATGGTAGGACGAGTGCGGAATTCGGTCGTGTGTGGAGTTTGATTTCACAAGATGTCCGGCATGATGTTTCAACGTCGACACCTCCGTATGGTTCGTAGTATTATGCCTATGAGACCTCTGCAAATTGGCATATCGGGTGGCATGTCCAACCGGCATAAGACGCGCTCCATAGTCAGCATTTCTGAATGGTATAGGAAATGCACTAGGCGACGCAGTGACCATTGAAATAGGTGCTAGAATGAGCATAATGCCAAGTAGAAAAGGCAGAGCGAGAACGAGAGGCCGAATGGTGCCCATTAGGGGAAGTAGAATAGATTATGTTGATGGTAGCGTAGATAAACAGATATTACGAGTAGAATGTAGAATAGAGGCACGCCGGCGTGGGGTATGTCAGTCGTCTGTGGTCTGGCTAGGGTAAGTTGAGTGGCAGAAATTGACAAACTATATACACCAGTGGCGCGGAGTTTGAATCTTACAGCCCAACATGGTCAGCCCGCCTTAATTCGTAAATTGTTTGTGTCTATTTACTTCTGCTTGCGTTCACCACTGATTGTAACAAGGGAATAGTCAATAATAATATTAATATGCCAGCATGCCGCACTGCGGCTTGGTAAATAAACTTTTAGGGATATAGACTCTATTTACAGCGTCCGTAGCACTAGTGTGTATGTGTGTCCATTCCACGGAAGAATAAAGGGAAATGTTTTAAGAAGTCTCTCGGACTATTCTACGATTACTAGCCCTCACGCAGCTACCACCGTCTTCGGCCGGTACGTAACCCTTCATGCAACTATCGACTATAGAAATTTCCAATAAGTATGACATGCCTATCCGGATAGATATTATCTGTCACTTACCAATACAAGTGCCGTAATGGCATCCAACGTTGACTGCTCGAGAAATAGCAGTACAGTCACGGCCTTCCCCAGTGACCGCGCACCCACCGCAGTTCAGCAAGTCTGCCGTCGTCTCCACACTGTAATTCTGATCAGAAAATATACCTATTGTCAAAATCCGCAGCCATACCATTCATATTCATCATCTGTCGAACTGGAAATTCTTGAAATGGGACATTTCTGGAGTCCTGCCGGACAGGGTGAAAGTGGACTTTGCTCCGCACGCCTAGAAAGTCTCGATTTCCGACCGTAAATGGACGAGGGCATCGGAGCTGACGAGGAAGGTTGGCAAACATAGTTTGTGTTGTCCCACGAAGATCGAGCGGGGCAGGACGGTAGATCAGGAGCCGTCGGAACGCAGCAGGTCAACGATGACGAATATTCCCAGCCATTGGGACAGATAACAGATCTGTGGCAAATAATAATCAGTGCCTGCAAGACCGTTGTACAACAACTCAACAATGACTTACGATGGAGGTGCCGAAGTGTTGCTACCGCCTAGCGGGAGGCAGGTTTGCTTAGGTTGATACCAGAATTCGCTAACATCGCAGTTATTCTGAGCCGTGCCAGTCGGGGCTCCACCAGCGTAAACCGTGGTCGTAACGGTGACCGTCATAGGCCCTCCGACAGGCCCTGGTACATCGGTGGTATCTGGACTGGTATCACTGTAGGTATCCGTGGGATAAGAATCCGTCGAAGGCAAAATTGTGGGTGCTGGCTGGTAGTCCGACGTCGTCGGTACCGTCGGCAATGGGGTATACGTGGAAGTCACTGCAGAAGTCGAAGACTGATATGTTGTGATCGGCTTCGGCAGCTTCGGCTTTGGAATAATTGTGGGGAAGATCGACTTAGTAGTCTTGGAATACGTCTGAGTATCATACGTTGAAGTTGTATAAACCGTCGACTGATAGGTAGAATAGGATGTCTCGCTAGCGGTATAGGTCGTTGTCGAATATACCGGCTTACTGTACGAAGATGTGACAGTTGTTGCGCTCGTCTCTGTCGTATATACGGGAGTCTGATAGGTGGAAGTAACAACCGTCTGGCTCGTCTTGGTTGTAGGTATCGTAGTTTGGTACGTTGATGTAACCACCGTCTGGCTCGTTTTGGTAAAAGGTATCGTAGTCTGATACGTTGAAGTAATAACCGTCTCACTCGTTTTTGTCGTAGGTATCGTAGTCTGGTACGTTGAAGTAACAACCGTCTCGTATGTCGAGGTCGTTTCCACAGGCGAGTGCATTGTTGATGTGACGGTTGTCTTAAATATCGAAGTTGTGGGTACCTGAGTATGGTAAGTCGATGTGTACGTTGAAGTAAGGGTCTTCACGCTTGTCTCGGTCTTAAGCACCGCTGTGGAGACAACGGAAGTAACAACAGACTGCGTGGTCTTGGTCGTCTTCGCCGTGGAAAGGGCTGTGGAAACCTCTGTCTTGGTGACAGTCTCCTGAGTTGAAACAGTTTTAGCCACTGTCGTCGTCTTGGTGGCTGTTGCCGCCTGAGTAATAGTCGTATGCACCGTCTTGGTTGCAGTTGCAGAAGCATATGCAGTGTCCGTGATTGTCTTCGTCTGTGTTGCCGTGACCTGTTGGGTCTTAGTGGTATGCACAGTCTGCGTTTGAGTCGCTGTTTCCTTCTGAGTTTGAGTGTAAGTCGACTGCTGGGTCTTCGTTTGAGTTTCTGTTGTCTTCTGGGTTTCTGTTGTCTGCTGGGTCTTCGTTTGAGTTGCCGTTGTCTGCTGGGTCTTCGTTTGAGTTGCTGTTGTCTTCTGAGAGTAAGTTGTCTGCTGGGTCTTGGTTGTTTCAGCTTTCGACGTTGATCCATAGCCTCCTTTAGACTCTCCGCCAGATCCATAGCCTCCTCCAGACTCTCCTCCAGACCCATAGCCTCCTTTAGACTCTCCTCCAGACCCATAGCCTCCTTTGGACTCTCCTCCGGATCCATAGCTGCCGCCGGATCCGCCGCCATATGATCCGCCGCCACCCCATCCACCGCCACCGCCATAACCTCCACCTCCGCCTCCGTGTCCACCACCACCACCACCACCGCCACCACCGCCACGTTTGCTCAAGGTCGGAGTAGAGGTCGTGCAGGCACCTGCATCGTCATTCCAATCATATCCATCTGGACACGTAGGTTCATCGTCGCCTGATGTCGCTAATTCCTGAGGGACGCAGCAGCTATCGTTATCCGGATACCAAAGCCATTGCTCTGGGCATGCAAGCCCATCACTGATGAGAGTATTAGCTATAGTCCGATGGAGAGTATAATAAGAACGTACGGAGCAGAATTAGTAGTGAGGGATAAATCTATTTCGACGAATCAGATTGGGTAAATATGAAATCCAGCTTAAGTTGTTCATACCGGATGGGCAACACCACGTGCTATCATGTTAAAAAAATGAGCTTCAGGTTCCTTGGGTAAGAATATGTACTACGTACCAAGTGGAGTCTTGTCTGATGCTGATGGAAACCGCACAAATAGAGTATAAGAAGAGGATGGGAGAAATCCACTTCACGAGTTTGAACGAGAGCGACATTGTCGGACTCGTCGGAACCCAAACTGCAAATATGAAGAGATTTCCCGCCACAGAGTCCTCTGGACATTGTCCATCGGTAAGGCGTAGGGTTAAATACCATGGATCGCACAAAACGGAGTTATGCTTGCAAGACTATACCATAACTCAGTCCCCGTGCCAAGAAAAGGCAGTGGACGGCAGTCCATGCCTTAACGCATTTCTTGCCACAGAAGTCTGAGACTTATTACTCAGATGTTCGGGTTGACAGTATGGATAAGGGTAAGATGGAATAGTTCCTGCGGGATCATCACTTGAAAGTCTAAGATTAGAACTGCTTACCGCCGTTTGTGATAACAGCGTGCTTGAAAGGGTAGGCCGAGTGCAAAGTCCAGTTCAGAAACGGGCATAGGTTAGTTATACTCAGCTGTCTTCAATTTACCTCCAGTAAGGTAAGGACTTCAGTGAGACGCGACTTCTACTGGTAACGCCACAAGTGTGCCGCAATCCCTTCTCACTCGTGTTATCTGGAGTTATAAGTCGGCGGTGTTGGCTTGAAGGGCTGAAATTTCCGAGCTAGTGGTTGCCATCGATGCGGCGCATGCCCAGTTACAGAACCGAGTATCAAAGAGCGAGATAGTATACAACCCCATTCTTGTTTATTTGAGGCGAGGAGAAACAACTTCCAATTACACGGTGGCTAGGTACTATCAACAACGATCAAGGCGAGAAAACTCTGCAAGTCGCTTGCCCTTAATCTGTCAGCAAACAATTCGAGCGATATGTCAATAATGCAATAAAGAAATATGTATTTTTCACATCACCTGCAATCGACGCAGCTGCTAGTGTATTTTCCAAGGCCCGCCCAGCGAAGTATCGCACGTCTGCATCTGCGTCATGTTGTAAAAGCTTGAGAGCGGGAAGAATTTTATCCTTCGCTAACTCCTGTCCTTCAGAAGAAGATCCGTATGTCGATGCAATCACTTCCATTGACTTAGCCACGTTAAAACGAATGTTTGGGATAGGATCTCCCACGAGGGTAAGAAGCGTTTGCAAAATCGGATCCCTGATAACGTCTATGTTGAGAGATGGAGTCATAGTCTAGAAGGCATTCAGTGCAATGCGAGGAAACAGTGAATTGAACAAACCGTGATCGCCAAGACCGTTGTCATCCTAAATAAGTAGTTGGGATGCCCTCCCATGGCCAGAACCTTCGGTATGATCGTATTTTTTGACCACTCGACCCCGAATACTTCTGTTAACTTCTTCAGATTCAAGGTCGCAGCTTCACGGATACTGAAGACGTTATCTCCCAACCATGACAGACACAGATTACTGAGCTGCTCGTCGAAGAATGGTCGACCCAGCTGAGTGGCAAGGAGTGGGATATATTCTATAATCGCCTGTCTTACTCGCCATGACTTATCTTCGGCCAACTCTACGATAGCCGGTAAGAGAGACTGGGAAAGCAAGTCGATTCCGATGACTGGTATTTTTATTTTCAGAAAACGCCTGGTTGAAAGGGGACGAGTGACACACCGGAGTTTACTGTCTCAAGCTTGCTGATAATATTCAGACGGACTTCGGGGAATTCATCCTTTAGTAAGTGCAGGAATAAGGGAAGCAAGTGTTCGATTGTAGAGTCCTTTCCGAGCAGAGGGGCAAGGCCGCTAATTTGGTTGGCAAGGGATGCTCGTACATGCTGTGACTGGTCCGTCGAAAGATCCCGTACACACGGTAAGATCCGGACCAGAATAGCATCCTTGTCGACAAGTTTTGCGAATCCTGCTCCACTAGTAAGACATATCATATGTAGTGTACGGACAGAACTACGCATACCTGGAAGCTGGCTAGCTGCAGCTGTCCTAACCTCGGCCTCATTATCTTTAAGTAGCTGGACATAAGCTCCGATAAGCTCTTCCTTTACAATTTCAGGTCCAACAGCCTCTGCAAGCTGTACATTTTGGACAAAGATGTTAGTCGATGTTACTCCACATGTGGCTTGCCATTGTCGACGTACCTCAACGAAATGATTTGCAACCATATACCGAACTCTCCAGCTCTTATCTGTTACACTTTGTTTAATTTGAGATAATAACTGATCCTTTACTTCCGAGTTCTCCAGTTGCTTCGCGATTGCAATCAAGTCCTCTACCGTGAGCAAACGAACGGAATCCTGGTCATCGGACGAGAGTCTACGGTATATGGGAAGCGCATCGGACAGAACGTGTTCTTTAGAAAGAGATTTTGCAAATGCCTATAAAAAGGATGTGAAGAGCGTCAGAAAAAATCCTAGTCCCGCACACATAAATATCACATACACCCAACCATTTTGCAGCAGCGCGCCTAACCATTGGCGTATCATCTGAAGCCAATGCAGCAAAGGCTTTACGCATGTCCTCTTTTATTTGAGGAGAAACTTTTGCATACACCGGCGAGTACAGTGCCGCAGATGATGTTCGAGAAGTGAACCATTCTCCACGAGATAGCCGTGTCAAAAGAGGGATATAGTACGCTTCTATCTGTTGTTGAGAGAGGGATTCGGATACTTTTGTGATCGACTCTGTCGCCTGGAAAGCAAATAGGGATGAATAGACACATCAGTGGATGCCAGAACGCGAATTGTTGGACCACGAACTTTGTCGCGTACGAGCGTCTCTTCGACAGCGGCCAATACTTCTAGCGGCCCAAGCAGCACATGAGCATACTTCCGCCCTCCAACGTATTCCTCAAAGTTTTTTCCAAGCTCTTCGGCGAGAGCGAGAAGAACCTCATCCTCATCGTCGACGGACTCTTGTAAGAACGGTATCAGCTCTTCCCGGGTACGATCAGGTCCTAGGGCAAGGGCAATGGTGGATATGCGATGGATCGCGTTGAGTCGTAGCTGCACGTCCTCAGATCTAAGCTCATCCATAAGGATGGCAATTGGCGCAATCTAGCATATATCGAGGCACGTCAGAATTATACTAATTTATAGTTGCATAAGTGGTGATAGACGCACATCGTCGAGAGGGTTGCCGGTATCCATGATCTATCATAAGACATCGCAGGGATCAGCACAGAGACTCGCAGAATGAAAGGACGCGACATACCAGAGAGTGCGATGTGTTGGTTGGTCGTGAAGAAATACAATGAAGACAAACGGTATCTGTCGCGAAACGAGGCACGCGCCAGAGAACGGCTGTGTATGGTTGTTTGCAGCGTGCCAAGTGGCCGCGTAGTGTGGGACCCTGCCTTCCCACATTTAGACGTCTGCCTTCCAAAGAAATCCATTCTGCCTGCTACTTATCACTGTCAATAGATCTAATAGATGATTGAGACGATCTATATCGCTCGACATGGTGCGTGTTTCTGCGCACACTCATCGTTTTCTGCTATCTTACAAATACCCCAGGCTATCGTATGAATTGGGTTACTTCCAGCTGGTAATCTACCCTTCCTCTCTCTCTCTCTTGAATAGTATTGACAGTAGTGGCGAAGTACAGGAAGAGCGTGACTGGGTTAGCTAAGGATCCATCGCTGGCTGCTTTCGGGGAGGTAGGCATATGGGCACTCTATTTGGCCGACTTTTAAACTTTTTTTATTAAATTCATCTCTCCCTTACCTCAAGGCCCAAGCAATAGAACTATCCAATTATTTCACTGCACTACCACCAGAAGAACGTCCAACGGCTATATTTTCTTCTCCCTACTGTACTCCACGTCTTACTCACATATTGGAATTCAAATTAATTCTGACTGTCGCGCATAGACAGATGCCTTCAAACGGCGATACCAGTCTCCGAATCGCTGCAGGTACCGATCTATGTGGAACACGGTTAGCTAGAACCGGAGACGACTCGTATAATTCTCATTCTGATAGTTTCAACTAGGACTATCAGAATGGTACTCGCCCGCCATGCCGGGCACTGGATTACACCCCCGTCCTTTCGCTGCACGTAAACTCAAGTCCTACATCCCGCAGATAGATCCCTCATGGCCGTCAGTATGGTACCCGTCGCGCAGAGGAGAGCTAGTCGAAGAAGTGCATGATCGTATGGGAGACTGCCTTGAAGTCTTGCATGCTGCTATTGAGCAACAATTCCCCGAGCAACACAAACGGATCTTACTCGTCAGCCATGCCGCAACAGTAATTGCCGCCACAAGAGAATTAGTCGGAAGTAGAGATCTGCCCCTCCGAATCGGATGCTGCTCCATTACGATTCTACAGCGGAAGAAAGGTCAAACGGATGTACGAGGAGCTTATGACGCTGTCAAACTCGGTTCCGGTGAGCATCTGGAACAGGGTGCATCAAGAGACTGGGGCTTTGAAGATATCGTGATTAAGGATGGAAAGGTGCGCTCTGCGATTCTGACAAGACGATACGTTTTAACACGGGAGCCCGGTTCTTTCTTAATTAGGTTGTCGACGACGTGGGTACGCCCGGTACAGAGCATGAGGAAGATTATCCCATCGGATGCCAAGTTTCGGAGTTTGAGCTAACTGCTCGGATGTAATAGACTAGATAGATGTTTTAGACCACTCCTTTACAAATTTTATCCTGACCGGAACCCCGAGACCTATTCATCAGGATGGACGTGGTTTCTCAACGCAATACAAATAACTTGCATTTGGATGAGAATACTTCTACGAAGCTATTACACGACAATCCTAAACAACAACTCGACAATGAAGGCAGTCTGAAAAGTACTTCGAATCAAGGCAATTAAATAAGAATCTTCGATCTCAGGGGACGGGAGGGGTTGACTTTAATTCATAGATACATGGGACCACATTAGTATGCCTATACATTATTGACGGAAACCGTGCTGATTATCGATAACTCAGGGCAAGAAGGCCGAGTAGTCAAAGGCTGCAGGAGCCTTCAAAGCTGCGAGCGACGCCTGCTTCAATGTGTCCCAAGACGGGTCGACGTTCACTCCGATTTCATAGTCAGACCCAAACTGCGATGAACATTAGTTACTCATGAGAAGCTGCGCGGCTGTGACCATGGTACGTACGTGGGGATCGGCATTGGGTATAACCTGCCAGTACATCCATGGCATGCCGGCGGCGGTGATTTGACTTGCCCAAGTCTTAATATTGTTATTCCGCGTGGCGGTATCCAGAACATCTCCTTGTGGACAGTTGTTGTTCTCGGTGGTATAGTAGCAACTTCCCCTTTGAATGATGAACCGTTAATCGCAAGCTTCTCAAACTAAAATAAAGGGCATGACAACTAACCACTCCTGGAAGATTAGTTTCTTCCCAGCAGCCTGTGCTCGACTAACAACTCCTTGGATCTTCGAAGTATCAAAGTCTCCAACTCCATATGCATGGATTGCGACAATGTCAAGTGCATCGCATGTAAGCCAGTCCGGCTGCACCGATTCGTCGAGGAAAGATTCACCGCCCGTTGTGATAAGTATCTATAAGGAATAGATGTGAGTAGACGAAACGAATAGTTTAAAGGAACTTACGCCGCTGTTATCACCTAGCACGCTCTTGATAGTGTTAGCCCTGTCACACTGCCTGTAGAATGCATAGAGTGAGCATATCAATTGTACTAAATTACCCATGAACCTAGAACCTACCATGTTTGGTGGGCTTGAATGTACGCCTCGCCCTGGATGAAGGCTCTGTAAATAAAAGAAGTAGTAGAACATAGAAATTGTACTAACCTTGCCAATCATTGCCTCGTTCTGTGCCTCAAAGGCAAATATGTAGTCTGAGAGCTGTTTCCAGGGCTTGTTCAGCTGTGGGTTGACATGGTTCATGACATGACGAAGGCGATTATCAAACTGTGATGTCGCATTCTGCCACTCATAAAAGAACCCTGTGCCATAAGTGGCACCATAGACATCACCTCCTTGAAGCGCGTTAAAACTATGCATGCTGATCATCAACTGCAAGAGTTCAGCGTGGGAGCAAAACATTTGATTTTCCAATACATAAGTACCTTGATTCCGTGTGCGTGGGATGCAATCATAAAGTCATCGAGTAATTCAAGCACTTTATCGTTGAACACGCCGATCTGGTTGGGTTCCAGTGAAGGATATGCTGTGATAGTTGTTCCCTAGCAGTTTCGAGTTAGTTGATTTTCTGTGTTCCGTCGAGAATCGTACCTTTGTGGTTGCCGTGGATTGCCCATCAAGCCAGACGCGGAGTACTTTCATTCCCGCATCTTGCATGCCCCTTTGAAGAATTAATGTTCGGCGACCGTCAAAGAATTGAAGTGATACAAAGGGGAACATACTGAAGAAGTGTCTCTCTGTCGGATGAGGACAGACCAGCGGCATAATAAAGGTTCGACCCAGCAAAGGAGTTCGCTGCTGAGGTCAGATGAACGATATTCGAAACGCAAGCAAATGTAGCAAGCAGAGACGAGAACCCAAAGTGAAGCTTCATTGTACACCACAGCTGTCGCGCAGTTACGGGTGTGTGAGAGCCAGGCCAACATGTACGCTCTTTTATACTAGAGATTAATGCCCAGTAAGATCATAATTCAGGGTTATGGATGGACGTGGAGGATCAACATCATGCGTCATCAGCTTCAGGGAGGAGATTGTCAATATGCGATAACCGAAAATGGGTCCAAAGACGTCGTGCCGATTTCTGCGAATATATGTTGAAACATATAGAATACCTGTGAAGCATATGCAGCTAGCCGTCACGAGCCCTTGATTGACGCTAAGTCAATGCTATCACTCGCTTCCCTGGGTCGCTTCTCGAGGCAGATGACTTTGTAAACGTCGATGAAACTTGCGGAGAACGGGTTACTCGTTTTGTTCAAGTAAATGCACCAATATATAAGTAGGCGACTTCAAAAATCCGTGTATCAGATATTATTCGCGTGCAAAGGATGCATTCTCCATAATAGAAACGGCCCATTGCATTTAGAAGAGCACATACGCGCTAGCGTAGCTTACACTGGAGTCGGATATGGTCCGACATTGGCTACTCTGTTCATACCTCACCCACTTTACCGTTGCTTTCCGAGGTTCGCCATTAGGAACTTCACTCTCGGTAACAGCGCTTTCCAACACGGCAAGAGCTCCAAGCAGCACGCCTATGGGATGACGGCCACAGATTGTGTTCTTTGTCCTAGCCAGGTAGACTGAGAATGCATCGTGCGATTCCTGTGCGGTGGATGGGGGTAATGTGAGAATATCCATCGCCTGGTGGTCAAGTGCTGAGATAGACTCGTGGATCTCGTGATCAGGCGAGAGGGAAGATGAGATATTTGTTCGCGACAACCGGATGCCCGACTCCCCGACAGTGCCCGAAGTAGGTGGCAGAGATGGGTAGTAGAAAGTATACTGAAAGCGTGTACCCCTGACGAACTTTGAGTACTAGTGAATGTTGTATGCAAAATAAAGTCCTTTACCAATGACAAAAGTCGCTCGAGACGACACAGAATGTATCTTCTCGGGTAAAGTAGGGGGCAAGTATCTTCCCAAAAGTCTCTTCACTTTCCTTGCTAATCGCTCCTACAAGGATGGGAACAATCTTGATATCCACCCTGGAGTAGTTGTCAACGCGCGGTATACAAGAGATGGTAAATTGGAAATACCCTTCAAATGCCTTCCGAACATAAGGGAGGTGCATTTCTATGCTATGCTCATCCTCGTCGGTGTCAGACCTCATATCTTCAAATGATCCAGTCTTCCGGAGCTCCTCGATTGCTAAAGGGCAGATTTATGCAATCGTATCTAGTATAACTGATAAATAAAATTGAAGACGAACTTTCAATATCAAGCGGTAGATTTCCAATCGGCGTTGCGTACTCTTGGAAGCGAGATAATGCACAACAATCAAGATAGACATGATGTGATGGTCCTAAGATAAACACTCGTTTTCTGTTCCACGTGAGTTATTATACGTTTATCTGAGGAAACGAGACTTACATGCCAGTAGTATCAATGCTCTTGTACGCCCATCCCGCTGCAGGCCCGGAGTATGAGTATCCTGCATGACTAGGTTGCAAGATAAGCGATTAAGATCATTCAATCTCATGAAACAGAAATTGGGCGACAATCAGAGAAACTACTCACGGTGCTATGATTGCTTTACAACCCTTGACAGGAAGTGCAAAGCCGTCCTCCGCATCGGGTTGTGCGTCATTGAGCCAAGTAGACAGCTCGTCATTCAGGCGCTGAGCTGGGGGATCGTAATTAAGCGAACAATACACTCGCTATGACAACATTTCAACAATTCATACCACGATCAGTATACCACGAGCCGGCGTGTGTTGCACGTCTAGTGTATGCATTTTTTTATGGTCAGCTCACTCGAATACTCAGGAAGATCTACCTGATTGACATTTGATGCTGGATGTTGGAGACAAGCTACAAGGAAGACAAACGTAATCGTATTGAGACAATTTCCATATCGGTCACCTCTTGCATCGTCTGCCTCTCGGACATAGCCGATTATCTGCAGGACAACGACCAAATGCACATCTTTCAGAGTCAATTCGAGATACCTCGTCTTAAAGCAATTGAATGGCATTGCAAAGGTGTGCGACATGTTTTGTGCATATCATGAATACAAAGAAGGAGTACGAAGAACATAATCAACATAAGACTGTTTACTCCTCCGAGCGCAGACGCGCTGCAGGGTTCGTCACCTTCAAGCCGAGTGCTTTGGCCCTAGCAAAACATATAGATGTTGAGTATCGTAGGCAAAGCATATACATTTAGGCCTACCTCTCCAAGATAACAACACGGTTGCGACTGCTGACGTTGTGTGCGATCTCGGCCGCAAAGCTCTTATTATGCATGAGCAGGATGTCCACGTCTCGCACGTTCGATACAACGAATTTTTTCAATCCATTAGGAAGGAGGTGACGAGTCTGGAAATAAATGGTTAAGTTATGTGCATAGGGCAAAACATGTTGCTCCATACCTTTTTGTTGCTGCCATACCCAATCTACGGAAACCAAACCAATCGTAAGATACAAGTACGATTTGTGGAGGCAACATAAACGTACCTTAGGCATAGCGATCTGTCCCTTGAACCTCCGTCGCACCCTGTTATCAATACCCTTCGGTTTCCGCCATGCCTCCTTCACCGACTTGTAGCGGTCTGATTGGTGACGCCTGATGGTGAATGAAAGACAAATGAGGATCGAAACGGCGACAGACAGCACATTGCGATTTGACTTACTTGAAGCGCTTGGTACGCTTTTTCACAATGGGAATTGAGGCGGCCATGGTGGTTATCTACGAGGTAAGTTTGTGGTCAATTTAGTTCCTAACCCTAGTTCATCCAAACAGTTTTCCGTTCATCCATCCCAATTCTCGACAACCAGTGGTTTCTTCAACAGCAAAGCCAGAACAATAGCGGAACAGACATCGATCCCGATTGTGAAATAGATGAATTGGCATGAAATCGATACTCACTGTAGTTTTGCGTAACTTGGCGATTCCGAAGTGTCGATTCCAACGCCAGTCGTGTCTGCGGAATTATTGCTGACTAATAATATCCATAAATAGTAGCACTCTCTCGAACTTGTGAGTGAAGGACGATCCAAACTCTTTTCTATTGCCCATGGATAAGGGGTCCGAGCGGCGCAAATACTTTAAAACTCCTCCAGTCGACTCGAGACAATCTCAAGAGGCGAGGCGTACTCAGGTATTTTGCCGGCTTGATCTCACTCTAACATGCTAACTGCGTCTTTGTAGGCTCTTGAAGAACAAAAGCGAGTATGCTTAACGTCGGTCGTACACTCTTAAATTGCAGACTGACGAAAGTTCGTCCAGAGACGAGCGCAACAACTTGATGCATCCCGCCAATTGGATCAGTTTTCAGGCCTCAATCTAGATGACTCCGATGACGACGTTGAAGACGATGGTGATACCTTCGACAACCCGAGCAAGTTACTGGGCGGAATTGGGCAGTTTGCAACTTTGCTGCAGCCCAATGATGCGGAGCCTCCCCCAGACTCGCGTTCTCCGTCGCCTCTCATAGGACATGAGGAAGGCAATGAAAAGACCAAAAGGAAAGGGAAGAGAAAGGGCAAAGGGAAGGGGAAGGGCAAGAAAATTCCAAGCAAATGGGCGAATAAGTGCATGTATGCAGAGCTTCTCGAGATGCGAGAAGATGCTTTTTGGACTGAATCATTCGGCATCGGTGGTGCGCCCCCGCGTGATGGTCTACCAGACGATCTAGAGACTGCTTGGGTAGGCCTCGCTCCGGTACCAGTCGGCAAGCGCTGTTTTGCCGTCACGATGCAAGGCCCTGGAGTAAGTGGTGTTGGTATGTGGACTTCTTTGCTTCAAATAATAGTCGACATTCAAGGACTACATGACAGTTCCAAATACGATTCTACGATCTCGACTACTTGGCAAAGTCATTATTCGACCATTCCCCTCTCCTTTACCATCCAATACAATACTCGATTGTATCCTAGATGAAAATTGGAGGTCGAATGGCATGCTTCATGTTCTAGACGTGATCCGGTGGAAGAGCCAAGACGTAGCAGGCTGTGAAGCGAATTTCCGGTTCGTCTACAAGCGTCTGAAGAAATTTTATGCTGAACTTTGTGCTGTGCACCTAGGTTCTGGTGGCGAGACACTCGCCTCGCCGAAATAACTACCTGGCCTTTACCTGCACCTCATAAATCATCATTTACGAAAGTAGACGATTCGTCACCAGCAAAGTACAAATTTCCCTATCCTACTACATTCGTTCCGGTACCCTACACGACTCCTTTGTCTTTCGAAAACATACTAGGTGAATTACTTGGAAGGGCCCGTCAGGGCAATTCAGTTCGGTTGAAGCTACCTATTATTTCAGACTTTTCTGCAGCACAGGGTGGAATCGTGGCGGAAGGGGATGCTGGAGGGGATATGGAAATTGATGTTTCCTCGGAACAGTCTTCAACAAGTAGATTATGGGCAGCCGATCGAATCCAAGAAGTAGATGTTTCCATCTCTTCGGATGGCTTACTCCTGTACGTCGGAGAAGCGGCCTATGAAAGTGGTGAGAGCCCACTGAGCGTATGGGTTCCACGTGTATCTTATGATGGCGGCATGCACGACGAAGTACGACGAGATGGGAGTTCTATGTCAGAACATGAGAGGGGAAATGAGTCACGAGTGGGTACTGAAGAGAGTCCTTTGGACACATTTGAGAGGTCAGGATCATCCTCCCATCCCAAATCGAACAGCTGATGAACTGACGTGGAACGTCTTTTTCCAGACTGGTTCGACGAAGGCTGATCGCGCGGCGAGACGGCGCTACAACGGCCGGGGGTCGCATGATGGATAACAGTAATATTAGTACTACAGAAGTGGAGATGGATGCTTGAGAATGTGCAAGCTCAGGCTACTGAGCCCGATTGACGAGCTGAGTTGAGAGTACGCCCAAATTGCGACCGGGCAAAACGGAAGCCCGGCCAACTGTGCGTCGCACTGCAGCCAGTGCGGGGTATCTGGTAATCTAATATCTCAACATGAATGTGATTGTCAAAATGATGTCCGAGGCGGAAATGCACGACCTGATAGGGCGGAATAGGCAACCAAGATGTCCTTATCGGGTGCGATACCTATCGGACCTGAGGAGCGTTTACGCCAGTCTTCCTGTATCGCCATCTTGTCTGTCACTCACTCTGCACATTCATCAGCACGGCCACGGCTGTGAGCGTATACCTGGGCTGGGAAAGAATGACCTTGGACGAGTCCACCGCCGTTACTGGTCCCAAATGCGAGGACATCGGCGCACACGTGCCTGAAGAGAATGTTCCCACGCCGTATAGATTGAGCCCCAGTCTGCAATTCTCACTCGCCGGTATTGGCAGTGTTGCACATAAGCCTGTCCTGCGCAAACGAAGACACTCCGTAGGCTCTGCGCAATCATATACTCGCAGACCGCCTCCAAGTCAGCGAAACCCGCGCATACTGCCCAGCAGTCCCGTCAACGGCAAGTTCCTTCCTCGTCGTGGCTACATGCTTGCTGCTCCGCCTGTCGACCTGACCTTTGATGATGATTCTGACTGGGTGCCCCCCTCTAACCTCGCGAAAAAGCTTCATCGAACGGCCAGCGTCGGGAACAGCTGGGGGGTTACGTCCATTGGTGGTGGCTACAGCTGGAGCAAGGGCAGGAACATGGAACACTCTGCCGAATCTCGAAACGACGGTGACGACGACGAGGTCATTCCGTCAAGTGGTAGTTTTATTCAGCCTGAATCACCCAAAGGAACTCGTTCATTTTTAGATGCCACCTCCAATGGGCTTCCTACCGTAAAGCCGGAAGCTTCAGATCTTTCCTTGAATTTCGCCTACAGCCGCAATGATGAACCGCTGCACAATGGCTCGTTTACAGCAGAACCCGTCTCGACAGGATCACCTTTATCTCGATCACCTTTATCGTCATCAGCTGTGTCTCTAAATTCTATGTGTACTACTCCTGACGGATCCATTGGGGAAGCGGGAAGCTCTCGAACAAACTTAGCACGATCATCATCCACGCCGAGACCACGGCGACGCTCGTCGCAGCAGCGTGTATCGCTTATCGCTGGACGCCTGTCCATAGTCTCCATTGAACCCCCTACAGACCAGGATTCTATAGCCCCACGGTTGCAACGAATTGGCAGTCAATCTAGCTTTTTGAGTGCCATTTCGACGGCGGCGCCCACACCCGCAGACGAGAAGGACTCCTTTCTCGGGGACAGAAGTATATCTGAATACGTCATTGAAGGAGAACTTGGTCGAGGAGCTTATGGACTTGTTAAGCGTGCGCGAGAAATGAAGTTAGACGGGACGATGTCGGTGAGGCGTCATGTACTTGAGTCTCTTGTCTGATCGAACTGATCTCGCTCTTCACCCCCAGGAGCCTGTTATCATCAAGCAAGTAATAAAGTCACGTATCCTAGCGGATTGTTGGAAGAGACACCCTAAGTTCGGCACGATTCCAATAGAAATTTATGTCATGTCTGCCATATCTTCAACCTCATACAAGTTACCGCCGAAACGGCCATGGGACCCCTCACGAATGTATTTATCACCTCAAGAAGACATAGATCCGTGGATAGAGGGTAAAGTCGTCAAGGGACACCCGAATATATGTCAACTTCTCGATTTCTTTGAAGACAACAATTATTATTACTTGGTTATGCCGTCTACGACTCCGACGAAGGGGCCGGATGGAGCAACCCCACCTTCGGACCTCTTTGACCTTGTCGAGGCCTATCCACAAGGCCTACCGCCCAATATGATCCGGAGCTACCTTGGCCAGATAGCAGATGCTCTCGCCTTTTTACATGCGAAGGGGATCGGTCAGTCCTTTCACGCTTTAAGGAAAAACTGCACGCTAACTACATGCATACAGTTCATCGCGACGTGAAGGATGAAAATGTTGTCCTTGGGCGAAAGCCTGGAAGCTGTATCCTCATTGACTTTGGAAGCTCCGGTGTCGTGAAGAAAAATGGGTGGGACACCTTCAGCGGGACGTAAGTGATTCAATCCTGTGGTGTCTTAGCACGGTTCATTGATGATTCGTTGGAATTGCTTTAGACTTGATTATGCCGGGCCGGAGATTCTAAGAGGTGAAAGATATTACGGAAAGGAGCAGGACGTCTGGGCATTCGGAGTGGTTGCCTTTGTTCTTCTCATTGGCGAGTGTCCATTTAATACTGCCGCCGAAGCGCAAGATGGTCTAGAATCACCGCTCTGCAACGCTTCAATCGCTTTGGACGAACGATGTGGTGATGGAAAAGAGTCCGAAGGAGAGGAAGCTGATGGCGGTGGTGCGCTTGGAGATGCAGCAGCACTTGTCCGTGCTTGTCTTCGAGTCGATCTAACTGCAAGGCCGACTTTCGAGCGAATTCTTGAATGCAGGTTCCTCAGCGGAGGTAAGGGCTGGGGAACGGAGACCTAGCACTGCTTGCATCCCTCGAGGACACCATGCTTGAACCATTTGCCTCCAAGGAAGCGGTCGTGTTTTCTCGAACTCATGTTGTGCTTAAACTGCCTTGCGGACGGTGCATGCTGTTGCTCAGGTGGTCTGCATCCAGACATCTTTTCTTCCCTGGCCAGACCACAGCAGTCACGTTGTGTTGGCTACTTCTGCTTTATCGTTTATCTCTTGTATCTCGGCTTCGTCCTATGCCTCATCTCATCGATTTCAAACGCATTTTATTGTATTCCCCTGTCCCCACGCCGTTCCAACACTGCATGTAACTCTTGCCTTACCCATCCCTCGTACGTTTGTTTTATATCATATTGAAATGTCTGAACAATCCGTTGTAGAAGTAAAGTAACGGCTTGTGTACAATATAATGTAGTGTCTTTGTATCACGATTTTTATGCCAATTCTTATGTGTTCCTCCATTTAGATGTCCGATACTTCAATACCCTGTGGCACCTAATATAGACTGACGTTTATTCGCACAATCTTACATTTCTGTTTTCATTTCAAAGACAGATGCATAACCTCACCTTGTAGCGAAACATATTTGTGACGAAAAGTGCATGATCAACAGCATACAGTGATACACTGTACAGCACGGAGTTCGTGACTCTCGACTTGACTTTTTTGATCAAGGCCTCTTATTCTGTGCTGAGAAATCGGTTCTCACGGCAAATTTTTAAACTCCGCTCCCAAATTTATAAGTGCCCTTCGCCCTCATCAACGTTTCTGCCTCCCCTCTGCTTTCCACTATCATCCCCGTGTATTCCTCTTTTTTCTTTCTGTAATAAGTGAGTATCTATATCTGCAATCGCTCAATGAATTCCCTCTGTTTTCCGCTCGTAGAGTCGCATATATGCACTTTATTCAGTTCATTGCGGCTCTTCAGCCCTTCCTGTATCTTAGTCACAACCTGAAGCTCTCGTACTGACGTTTATATCCTCAGAAACTCATCAAAATGGGAAAGGAGAAGACCCACGTAAACGTTGTCGGTGAGTCTATGCACATCGATTTTGTTGATGGTCAGAGATCATCCGTCTCACACGCATATACCCAGTCATTGGTCACGTCGACTCCGGCAAGTCGACTACTACCGGTCACTTGATCTACAAGTGCGGTGGTATCGATAAGCGTACCATCGAAAAATTCGAGAAGGAAGCCGCCGAACTCGGCAAAGGTTCCTTCAAATACGGTGAGTGATAGTGGGTAATATTAGTACTTTGTCATCTAACATATCGCTTTTACTTCAAGCATGGGTACTTGACAAGCTCAAGGCCGAGCGTGAGCGTGGTATCACCATTGATATTGCACTCTGGAAATTCGAGACTCCAAGATACATGGTTACCGTATGTCGTAGCGATTGATCATTGTGTCCTTTTTAATAAAGTCCGACCCTTTTGTTAGGTCATTGATGCTCCGGGTCACCGTGACTTCATAAAAAACATGATTACCGGTACTTCCCAAGCTGACTGTGCCATCCTCATCATTGCCGGAGGCACTGGTGAGTTCGAAGCTGGTATCTCGAAGGATGGACAAACTCGCGAGCACGCTCTGCTCGCCTTCACCCTTGGCGTGCGACAGCTAATTGTCGCTGTTAACAAAATGGACACAACCAAGGTTCGCTTGATTATTCAAATAATATTCCTCGCACATTAGATTTAACCTTTAACGTTGACATTAGTGGTCCGAGGACCGATTCAACGAAATCGTCAAGGAAACTTCGAACTTCATCAAGAAGGTCGGTTACAACCCGAAGGCAGTCGCGTTTGTCCCGATTTCTGGCTGGCACGGTGACAACATGTTGGAGGAGTCTAGCAAGTAAGATAGGTTGTACTTTGAGTGCTCTAATTCGTGCCTAATTACTTCTCTTGATAGCATGCCATGGTACAAGGGCTGGACAAAGGAAACGAAGGCCGGTGTTGTCAAGGGCAAGACGCTTCTTGATGCCATTGATGCCATTGAACCGCCTGTTCGTCCTGAAAACAAGCCTCTCCGTCTTCCTCTGCAGGATGTGTACAAGATCGGTGGTATCGGAACAGTCCCTGTAGGTCGTGTTGAGACTGGTATCATCAAGGCCGGCATGGTCGTCAACTTCGCCCCGTCAAACGTCACTACCGAAGTCAAGTCGGTCGAAATGCACCACGAGCAGCTCGTCCAGGGTGTTCCAGGTGACAACGTCGGCTTCAACGTGAAGTAAGTAATCAGTAACTTGTTGTGCAACGGAGCCATTTAATGCTTGCACAGAAACGTCTCGGTCAAGGAAATTCGTCGTGGCAACGTGGCGTCGGACTCTAAGAACGATCCTGCGAAGGAGGCTGCTTCCTTCAATGCCCAGGTCATCATCCTCAACCACCCTGGACAAATTAGCGCTGGTTACGCACCCGTTCTGGATTGCCACACTGCCCATATTGCCTGTAAATTTGCAGAGCTCATTGAAAAGATTGACCGTCGTACGGGTAAGACGATTGAGGCAGCACCAAAGTTCGTCAAGTCTTCCGATGCATGCATTGCCAAGCTCGTTCCGTCGAAGCCAATGTGCGTCGAGTCCTACAATGAATACCCTCCTCTGGGTCGTTTCGCCGTGCGTGACATGAGGCAGACTGTTGCCGTCGGTGTCATCAAGTCGGTTGAAAAGACCGAAAAGGGCACCGGCAAAGGTGAGCATTTATCATGCTATTCCTGTTACTTGTCTGACACAGGTGGTCTTGTGCTCAGTGACAAAGGCTGCGGAGAAAGCTGCGAAGAAGAAGTAAATAGATGCAGATGCGCGGATTTATTTTTTACCCTCCCGACCATCTGTTTTTGTTTCATTACATCGCTCATCAGTACTTATACTCCTGCCATCAACGCTGTGTTGTCACGATCACCAAATGTACGCTCACTAACGAAGACGTCTGCGACGAGGTGGAGACATTATAAAGTGCCTCTGTCGCAGTTTTGCTGAACCTCTGTGTGTTGCGTGACAATCTAAGACAGCCCGGTCATGACTTGTATATATATGTAAAGAAGACTGAAGGATCAAGTATGTATGCAAACAAAGAAGACCGAAGGACGAATTCACATTTTGCCGTTCAGGTTCAGAATCATTTACTGTGCTCCTCTTTTATCCACCACCACCATGCTTATTACCAAAACATTTCATGATGTCCCGTCGAAACTGTCAGGCGGCAGACCAGTCCGAATCTTTATCATAGCACCAAATCTGCCCAATTATCCAAGGGCCAAGTTTCCAGGCGAGTGATAGTAACCTTATGGTCTTAGCGCATATACGGACAGCGAGCCTGATTAATGGCTCGCAGGCGTTGTGGTTTTCAGGCAAGCCGTTATCCTCAACGATAGACACACCGCCTAAATGTGATGTCTCAGTGAAATTTACCAGGTCACCGGCCCAGTAGAACGGTTTGCGGGACAGATTGCGAGTCAAGGCTATGTTGTCGGTGGGCACTGAGGTATTTCACCACAACAGAGTACTGATAATAGCGCATATATATAATAGCCTGCCCATCGAGCTTCCACGAATTTGAGGGTCCGGAACCGATCCCTTACGATACAGAGGGTACGTTCATGGGTCTTCTAGGCAGTATTTGCTTACTGAAACAATGACAGGTACTGACAGGGGCAATAAATATAAAGTCGAGAAGGAGCTGAATGCGTACGATGAGGTGTGATTATACTGGATTCAATATTTCAATATAATAGACGTATTTATCCGTCTAAATCAAGGATGCAACGCTGTCAATTGATCTGCTATGCTCTTTGAGCAACTGCAATGGGCGTATCGCAGGTTAGCGGTTCATACACGCATGCAGTAAGCACAGTAGCAGAATCTAATCACGCACACATAGCGACTGGTATGTGCCTCGGAGGTCACCTTGTAAGTTTTTGTACCACGCACAATCCACTTAATACTAAGCAGTTCTTCAGGCGTTCCGCGTGAGTCTATAAATTCGCGTTACTCCATACACTGGATTGATACGTGGCAGGCGGCATTCGACTCGCGAGTTTTGTCGTCCGTGTGTTTCTTCGCAACGGACATTCATGGTGCAACACTTGGAAAAGGAAAGAATGACGATACGCTTGTGCGAGTCCGCAATGGCGACCTGAAGGGCAAAGGCGAACTTGTGGTACGTATGCATGGAAATGCAGCGCGAATCGCGCTGAATTCAGACTGGACAGATGATATTCGGCAAGCAGGATACACACGTTCCCCGCAGCGGCAGAGACCTCATCCGCAAGACATTGGAGGATGCAGATGTGACGACATCGGTAAGATTATATCTCATGCGCATTTTCATTGCATGGATGTCGTTTCTGAAAGGTACTTGTATAGTTTCTTGAAGTTCAGGCGCAGCACGCATTCATTCGGGATGAATCATCCAAGGGCAGGTGGGATGCGGCATTGACGAGATCATTGTTTGCGTTTATGATGGAAGTGTTCGAGCGGACTGTTGGAAGGGATCTGGGTCCGCGCGTTGAGCAAGGAGGAGACATTGCGCATGTGTGTTGAGCAAGCGAGACGATGTCAACTATAAATGTCAGTCTAGTTAGACTCGGCTGCAAATAAATAGAATGAATGCGCCTCGTCCGTTTGCGTGAGCGCTGACGTCGCGCGTCGTCAGTATCCGTCCTTGCACTCAGCCGCCAACGTCGCCGACAGTATGGCGTCCCGCCGTCGTTTAGACATAAGTTCGCTGTTGTGCGACAACGAGCAGGCATCGACGAATGTGTCAGACAGTCACGCCTCGCGTTCGCCGGTGCATTCACCCACTGGCACACAACATCGACAGGACACGCAGCCAGCCGCAGCCCAAGCTCCCGCCCGCCTGCACTTGGCTATTGAGTATAGCGCATCCGTTCCAAAGAATAGTACCCACAGTGGTGCCCACTATGAGTATCCTTACCGGCGACATCAACAGGTTAGCCCGACGCTCCACGGCAGTCCTACGTCGCGACCATCATCAACCGTCCTTACCCCGCTCGCCCTTCAGCCCTCTCCGCCCCGGCGACGCACGCCTTCTCCCCCATTTACACTGTCGTCTGCGTCGTCGGTAGACCCTAGTAACCCTCTTCCGCCTAGACGTCGTTCGGAAGACCTACAAGGCTCCGATTTCCCGCGCCGTGGGTCATACACTACGCAAGACCGAACGCATCCCCATCCGTACACCCATTATCCGCCTCTTCCTTCTTCGACGTCTCCGGTCAATGTCTATGAGGCAAGCACTAGTCGACGTGCTTCTCTTCAATTGAGGCCTCATAGATATTCGCCTGTTTCACAAACGCGTCCGTCGCCGTCGCCGACCTCGTCTTTGCCGAGTAAATTTCCTTCCTCAGCACACCGCTTGTCCATCTCCCCCACAGAGTTGCCACGCTCTGCGTTTCCATCTGCTTCAGGCACCAACGAGCCTTTCATTCAACGTTCACCCGTCTTACCGCGATCTTCCGAAGCAAGCATGTTCGGGTCCCGACGTACTTCTGCGTCGATGTCACCAACTGTCCCGACCACTGGATTGAGTGGACTTGACGTCCTTGTCCAGGCAGCGACGGAGGAAAGGGAACGTATAGATGTACACAGACGGCAGAGTGGAGGTGAGGAACGCCAGCCTTCGTTCGATCCCGACACCATAAGGCCTACATCGCTCAGTCCTGTCGAGGTTCGGAGTCCTGTTAATCTTCAGGCCCTACCACCTCCCACTCCTCCCTATACTGCTTATTCTCAAATGAGTCACTACATGGCGGCTGATAAAGCTAACTTAAATTACAAAGAACAGGCCTTTACAGAGGACGATCATCCAGGAAAGCACCGGCGTCCCTCGCCTGTACCATCTCGATCGCCTCACATGGGTGTCTTTGAAACTTCGCATCATCGTTCTTATGTCGGACTACCTTCAACAAGCAGTACCTTCGAACGGCGCAGTCATTCGCCTGAGACGAAACATGAAAAGTATGACACTCAATCTCATGTATTCGACGAGAGCTCGCATCGTCTTTCATCTCATGCGAAGCGGCCTTCAACAAAGCCAGGGTCAATGTACATGCAACCGTCATCAACGCGTTCTACTACGCATCAAGTTCCTTTCAGCGAGACGCAGGCCATGCCTCACTTTCAACAACCACTATCTCCAGTGGAACCCACGGCTGTTCGTCATGTTCGTCGCTCACCTCCTCGTAGTAGACCGAGGCCGAAGAAACCTGGCTCAGCTGCACTTGCACTCATGGAGAAGGAGTTTCGTGAAGTTGCTTTGGCGGACAGGGTCAAACATGAGCCCGATGAACGCCAAATGGGGGGCTTGACTGACGCGTTTAGCCCACCACGACAAACACAGACAAGACCGTCATATATGAGCTCCAAGTCCTTGCAATCGAACGAAAGGGGCGCTGTGGATGATGAAGACGTGGATGACTTCTTCAATTCGACCTTCGACTCTCCTAAGAACTCCGAACGAACAATAAACCCACGAATTAGTCACGCGGATATTTCGCATACAAGACAAACAATGGAAGATGGCGAGTTTGCAGGCGCGATGTGGGGCGACTCGTTCACAGGACAGTCTGTTCCAATACAAACGGGTACCTCTGCGATAAAGTCGAGAAGTTCTAGTCCCGAAGGGTTGAACGAGTTTGCCGACCGGTATTCTCCTGCTCAGCACGTCCCTGAAGTTAGCGACGAAGCAGTAATGTCGGAGGTGGAGGCTGATATTTTGGATGAGCTCGCTGATGCTGCTGGCGCAGCTACGTCAGAAGACGAGAGGACGGAATTCGATGATCAGGCAACAGATAACATGGAAGTGGACGTAGAGAACGAGCTGTTGAGCCTTGTAGATGGCCCACTAGATGTCCCTTCGAAGCCACACCACCACCCTGGACAAACACCCTTGCATGTAGGGAAAACTTCTGAACCAGTGTTGTGTACTGAGTTCAATCAAACGTATATGCCACCATCGGAGGCACCTGAGGCAACGAGTGCTCAAGTAAAGGACTCGAAGAAGGCATCATCGAAGTCTAAGGCGAAGGCAAAGGTGGATGACGCTTCTAGCCATGACAAACTGTCCTTGGTCAAGGTCGAAGAGTCGGTTGCGAAGGTATGCGCTGAACTGTCCTAATGCTACTGTAGTTTCTCATGGCCCCTTCATCACTAGCCAATGAAATCAAAGTCTGGGTCAAAACCACGTCCCACAAAAAGTGCTCCTGTGGATAAATCTAAAGCAGGAAAAATTGCGAAGGAGGCATCGGCTCCTGCCTCTCCTTCTCTTCCGACTCCAGTTACGGCCCTTCCCAGCGCAGGTACACCGACAGATGAAGTGTTCCCTATGGTCACCTCTTCTGGTCGGATGGTTACGAAATCCAAAAAATCCGCTGCTGCCGCAACGCCAACAGTTGCGGCCAACCAACCATCTTCGTCGCATACTCGAAAGAAGCCTGCTCTTGCTGCTAGCACAGGGGACGGCAATGCTTCACGCTCACGCTCCCATTCCGTGATGCCTCGAGCATCTGTGGATCCTGAAGTTCATCGTGAGAAAACCGCCAAGGACGATGACGAGAAACAAAAAGATCCCGCGGCCGAAGAGGTTGACGACGCAGACAAGGACAAACTATATTGCATCTGCAGGACACAATACGACGAAGACAGAGTAATGATTGCTTGTGACAGGTAACCGTCTACTCATATCGTCATTTATCGTTTACTAAAATTTGATACAGATGTGATGAATGGTACCACACTCAATGCGTGGGCATGCCCGATCTCCTCGTCGACCTTGTTGACCAGTTCATTTGTGAAAACTGCATCGCCCGTGAGTATTCGTGTTTAAATGCTATGAGTGAGCCACCTGTGTGGCACAGTTGATGCTCGCCACTCCCAATCGTTTATGCATTCCTACTTAAATGTCCTTGACTAACGACCATGTCCATAGAAAATCCGAATCTGAACCTTCGAACGACGTACAAACAACGTTGTTACGCTGGCTTAAACCATCCGGACCCAGACTCACCAGATGCTTGCCACAAGCCGTCTCGCGGCGCATACTCCAAATACTGCTCTGACGAATGTGGCGTAAGGTTAGTCATGAGGGCATATTTACTACAATATAAAATGCTTATCTTTCTTATAGACACATGCATCACAAGATACAGTTGTGGGCAGGTAATGGCGGAGATGTCCGCAGTCTCTGGGAATCTGTAAAAGATGCAAAGCGTCGCGAAGGTTTTGTTGTCCCTGAACCTGGTCGGATTCTTCCGATAGTCATACTGGCTGGGATACAAAATGGAGACGTAACCCAAACGCAAGCAAACGTTCCCGATCCCGGTCAGGTTGTAGTAGACGAGGAAGGGAGAAACAGTATTGTTACCCGTCTCGAGGATCAACTTCAGACGGTCGTGCAGGAACGAGAGGAGCTCAAAAAGGAGCTCGAAGTAACTTCCTGGAGAGAAAGACTACTGCAACTCGCGTCGGACCGCGCTGAGAACGTTGGTGACTGCGGGTGGGATCAAAGGTTGGTCTACGGTGATGAAGAATGGTTAGAATTTGGTGCTGGTGTTCTGGAGAGTTACGAGGATAATGCACCAAATGGCCATTCCGAAGAAAACCAGGACATGGAAGTTGATGGACAGGGCCAAGAGGGTGAATGGTGGTGCCATGGAAAGAAAAAATGCGAGAGACATATGGGGTACGTATTCTGGAAACATGACCTTCTAATCTTATCATCTGCTGACCTATTCGCAGCTGGCAACGGGTTCGTGCAGCAGACATCGAAAAGGAGAGGTTCACGAAAGAGAGGGCGCTTGCAGATCTGACCACGCGCGAACGCGAGATCAGGAGTCGGATAGAAGACATTCTTCACCCACAGTCACGACCCATCACAGGATCATTCCCTGAGTCAACATTCAAGTTCAGGCTCCCCAACGCAAACTCGGAAGGAGGGCCGAAGCGGACTAAAAAGAAAGTTGCTACCGTAGCATAAAAAGCGTGCCAATGTGTATTTGTACTCTTTATTCGCGTTTTAATGATAGCACAGCGCAGTGAATATCTTGCGCGACATGGATCTACTAGCAATGCATACATGAATAGGACATGTCTGAGTTCAATAAAGGGAAAGCAAACGCACGAACATTCGTGATGCTTAAGATGCATTTGATTAGGGGTAATACCGTAAACGCTAGAGTGAGCCCATCTCAATACCCATCCCCTTCTCCACCCTCTCTGCAGAACCCTTTCTGCTCGTATAGTACTTGTGCTTTGTCGTGATCGTGGCGCTTTTTCTCTGCTGTATCTTTTAAATATAGGGGTTTTAATGCATCGTACGGCGCGTGTTGCAGAGGAATCTCGTCTTCGACGTCTAAATCCTGTTGTTCCAATCCGATAGTACTTTAGCGACAGTAGAGACACGGTCGAGTTGAACGCACAATCTCTCCCAATAAGACCACGTTCTCCCCTCTAATGATGAATATCCCAACTCTTCGTTCTGCGAATTCTGACCCATGGTATATGCGCTCTATAGTATCTTCAAGAACAAGGTTAGCTGCGCGAAATCAAAGCAGCGGCCTGTCAGCTTTCCGTATACCAGCTAACGACTAGATTAGAGACAGACCAAATTGATCATATGAACGCAGCACGCCTATGAGTTTCCGCCCGTCTCGTAACATGACCAGCATCTTCTCTGTTGTGTACATGTTGGGAGTACCAAGGCAGACAAACCACGAATCAAGGTGGACACAAGCAATGACCAAGTTCAGATGAATTTTTGCTGCAGAACAGACACATAGGGACGCGGACGTACTGTCCACACAATCTACGAGGGACCCGGACGTCGTGAATGGTATGAGAGAATCCATTTGGGTTGGTTATTAAGGGAAGGGAAGATAGAACAGAGATTTGGCAAGTTGTCAGGTAAGGACTAAGTTATGGACCACGTCGATCATCGTATTCTTTGTGGGGATCGTCGCGTGAGCCATGACAAGTTGTTGAGCTGAGCATTCTTCTTTCGACTGATTAAATGCTGAACAATGTCATTTCAATGCTTTGTGTGTAAAATGTCCGACGTATGCGCTAATATGGACCTATTATTAATGTTCTCAATTGAACACCAACATTTGTAGCATTGTATGCTAACATATACTGTACAGGATTTGAGTGAAGTCATCAATCCGTTTTGTGCAATATTGGAATGCCTTATTTGTGAGAGCTTCCTTCGCAACTTGTATTTCCTACACTAGCTTGGAAGTCATGTACAACGAGACATTGCGACAAAACCCATACGGGAGCCACGCAGGGCTTTCCGTCTGCAAGGACACACGGACCTGCCGCACCCAAGTCCCATCGATGAACCCCGAAGGGCTACTTCTTCTTCAGCACACTATGACGGTCTCAAGGTCCTCGACCAGCTCCAGTCCTCCGAAGAGGCGAGCCAGCCCTCGTCGAGATGCTTTTAAGCGGCTGAGGAGTTGGCGAAAAGCGACACGTGGATTTATAATAAAAAACGCAAGTTTAGGGCCGGTCCAGAGTGGTTAGATCATGTCGTGTGCATTGCAAGTTTCAACAATCAACTGGTCTCAAACTTCTATCAACCAAGCAGAGTGGATATCATTTACTTCCATATTAATCCCTTTTCATCGGACGCTTATAAGCATCAATGTCGGCGAAGCACCTCAAATCGACTAGTCGTTTAATAATAATATTAAGATCAATACTTCAATATTAAATGATTAGTCATTGCTGTACAGCAGTTCCAGATATAGCAGCGCATAGAGGATGGCAGGAAATGAGCTGATGGCCGACGAGAGCAAGTGATCTGTTCATCGCCCTATAAAACCCTTCCATTACGACGAGCACCGTCGACAACACGGTTGAGCACAGCAAAAGGGGCCATTCGACATGGCAGAGGTAGCCTCCGCGAACTTCTTCAAAGTTCTTGACGGTCAGTCATACAGAGTTTTTGTCCAGTTTATTGCTTGGCCTGACCGTTGACGGTCTACCGTTTTCTTGTTCAGCAGAGGCGTCTGAGGCTCCCGATGTGACGCCCAAGCAGAAGGAGAAACCAAAGGCCGAGGCTCCTGCAACAAGGGGTGGACAGAGAGGCAGATCCGGTCCCGCCTCGAAAGGAGGACGTTATTATCAGAGAGGTGGCGGCGCGGCACAATCTGCGGCTCGTGAGCCAGCCGAAGCGGAGGATCCCCCTCAGGGAAAGCGCTGTGAGAGTCACGTCAACTGTGCAATTGTGATTCATCTGCTCACGATTCATTTCGGATCTACCTTTACATCAAATAGCCGATGACCGTCCTCGCGGTCGCGGCCGAGGTGGACGGGCACGAGGTGGACGGGGCCGTGGCGGTCATGGACGCGACTTCGACAGGCACAGTGCGACTGATAGAGTGTACGGCTTGTGTTACTTTAGCGTTCGTTCATGCTCACAATTACATCTGTAGCGACACCGAAAAGCAGATTGGCCAAGGCTGGGGAGCTAATGATGGTGGCAAGGAGTGGCAGGTAGAGGAGCAAGCCGCTGAAGACGCCGCTGCGACTCCAGCTGATGATCCCTGGGCTACTCCTGCCCCTGCTGCTGCTGCTGCCGCCGACGATGGCTGGGGTGTCCCTGCTGCTGATGCTTCTGGTGATGCTGCGAAAGATGGAGCCCCGGCCGAGACGCGTCGTCCCAGAGAGGAGGAGGAAGACAAGACCTTGACTCTGGATGAGTTCTACGCTCAACAGAAGGAGAAAGAGATCGTTCCCAAATTGGAGGGCGTCAGGAAGGCGAACGATGGAAATGATGATCTCTTTAAGGACGCCGTTCAAGTCACAAAGGATGTCGACGAGGACGCCTATTTCGTCTTGAAGGTAAATGCTATTGGTGTTTTCCACTCACGGTATCTTCTCATCTCTGCATTTTCAAGCCTAAGAACGTAAAGCAGCGAGCGAAGAAGGATGACAAGAAGCAACCCGCCGCAGAGGTTACGGACATCTTCTTCACTGGCCAGTTTTCCGACCGTGCACCTCGCGGTCGTGGGGTCCGCGGAGGTGAACGTGGTTTTCGCGGTGGACGCGGACGCGGAGGCAGAGGAGGACGCGGCCGTGGCGACTCCCGTGGTGCAGACAACCAGGGAGTGAACTTTGGAGAGTCCGATTTCCCTTCACTGGGTGAGGCACAATGATAAACTACGAACAGCCCTCTGAGCAAAAAAGGCACTATGGGTCATGGACATGTATTGTCCGGAATTATTTGTTGTGATTGCCTTGGCTCACGTAAAAAATTGTTTCATCTGATGCGTTTATGTGCATTCATTAGCTTGTATGTATTTTCGAGACACACCCCTGCTGATATCTACTAGTATTCCCTTCTTCTACTTGTCTGTTTGCAATCTGGTCTAATAATCAACCAAGTGTGGTGATAGCGGTTAAACATATTTATGGCAGTGGAATACACAGAAGGACACAGCGTGCTATAAGGAGATGCGGAACATTCTACTTGAATTGAGTAGCCTTGCCGAAGTACTCCCATTGTCCTGGCTGAGGTTTTTCCTCCAACGGTTCCCATCTGAGCAATACAATATTAAAATAAAGGTATCTTATGAGCCAAACAAGCAGAAATTTGTGCAAATGAATGGAACTCACGCTTTCCACTCAATCATCTTGCCGACCAAATTAAGCTCGTCCTGGGCGGCCCCTATAGCTTCCTCTATTTGTCCCTCGTCCAAGGCCTCTTCGGCAGCAGCGACATCTCCTTTTGCATCCTGAACGATTTTAAGTTTTCGCTGAGTGAGCGCTTCGACACTTTGTCGGTAGACGGACGACTGAGGGATTTCGGATACTCGGGCCAGAGTGGACTGGTAGGTTTCTACGAGTGCTGGGAGAGGATTTGGATGCACGTTGACGCCCGTGATTCCCGTCGAGGCTTTGAGTGCATGTTGCAAGAGTGGGCGGGTGAGGCGAAACATGCGGTCTGGTGAGGAGAGGATTGTGAGCGTCGTTAGTTGAGAGCACTGGTGATTATGAATTTCCTTATTCGAGTGCCAGTCTCGTGAGCGCGATTCAACAGTTTCTTTGGCGTAGTGTCACTCAGCTCTTTCCTCCCTTAACATGTCACTCGCTCTCAATCCCTTGCGAGCCTCATTTTTTCCTCTAGCGAACTTAGCATGGCGTCCCACGACGGCATGGGCTGTACTTAGACCTGCTGCACTTCTTTCACCATTTCACCTCGCGATTCCCTCATGGAACTCACTCCTCGAGCTTTTCCCTCCTATTTTATGGGCAGTTCCTAAGAAGAAGGTCTCGCATTCTCGGAAAGCCATGCGCTCAGCGCACAAGGGTTTAAAGGACAAGTCGAGTAAGTAACGCAGTGTCCGACTTTTTCGCGTCTAATAACTCTTTGTTATTGTTTTCCTTCTAGATATTGTCAGCTGTCCGGGTTGCGGGTCGGCGAAATTAGCACACAACATATGTCCAAAGTGCTACTCGCAAATAAACCGAGATTTTAAACGGAAAGCGCGAGAAGCGGAAGATGTCGAGTATAAAAGCTGAAGGCAAACAGCTGATTGGCATTTCGTGTCAGTCGTTCTGATATTTTCTTTCTTTACTTTACCTGACGATTTACATAGCAGGAGCTGAGGCAGAGTCACTCTTAGCAACACCTGCAGAATATCCTCTCATGTTATTTGGATATCCTCCTTTGCACTAATGTAACTGTCGAAGAATAATACAGAGCGGGCCGTTCGGCTAACGAAATTGTCAGAAGTCAAGCAACGAAATATCCTGCCTTAACTGACGGAAATTTAATAACGATTTGAGTATTTGTCCACAGACCGACGGTCCGGTGAGATAATCCGACCTTTTAGGATACTCTCCACGAGTATAAATCTCTTGTTCATGACGAGGTGGTCGACCGTCCACCCTCTAGCTTTCTGAATATGCTCTGGCACTTCATTGTGCTCTCTACCTCCATTCTTTCGGCATACGCGGCGTCTCGCACGTCTCCACCTTCAGGTGCTATAGTTGTTAATCCAAGCACGAGCACCTCAGGCCAGTTCAAGACTGTCTCGTCTGCAATAGCTTCTCTTCCAAACGATGCCACGTCACAGACAATATTTATTTTCCCGGGGACGTACAAGGAGCAAGTGCTCATTAACCGCCCCGGGCCCGTAACTGTAAGCTTGGGCAGGTCCTTCGAATAGTGGGAGATTCTACTAAATCTACATCATGGCCTAGTTGCTTGGCTATACGACAAACACTATGGATTTCTCTCAAAATCAGGCTGTCATCACTAATTCTCTATCTGAGGCGCAGACTGGCAGCGACGATGAATCTGGAACATTGAGAATAAAGAGTAACAACGTCGCGTTGTATAACATTGACGTCAGGAACGACTTTGGTGTTGGGAGTCAGGCTATTGCCGTCAGCGCATATGGAAGTCAGTTCGGTGCATATGCTTGTAGGTTCTTCTCATATCAGGTGAGCAAGTTCGCTATGTGACGAAGCAACGCGCGAAATTAAGATCGTTTCAGGACACACTTCTTGCTCAAAATGGAATGCAGGTCTATCTGATGTCATACATCGAGGTCCGTTCAGCTTGCCACGTTAATGTCAGTCTCATTGATTGCATGGTCATCTCAGGGCGCCGTCGACTACATATTCGGCCAGCACGCACGGGCCTGGTTTGAGAGTAACACGCTAGCAAGCAAAGGTGCTGGATGTATCACAGCCAACGGAAGATCCGACGACTCCGACCAATCTATCTGTACGCAGTTTTGAAATCACCTTTAAACCAACGAAAGCCAAACTAGCTATAGACGTGTTTAATAAGAACAATGTCGTCGCAGCATCGGATGCATTCTCGAATGTAACTGGTAAAACATTCCTCGGCCGCCCGTGGCGCGGTAAGTTATTTGATCATGCTCATCGCGCGTTGCTCATTCTAATTCTCTTTCAGACTATGCCAGGTAACAATTTATTGCCCTCCCTGTTTTTCTCAGATAAGACTTAATGTTCTGTATCAGAGTTGTTTTCCTTAACTCGAATATCAATTTGGAGGTAAGGACTCTGGTTCTTTTACGATTCAATAGCATGTTAATCATCTACATAGCTCGACAAGGGCGTTTGGAGTGAATGGAGCTCCTCGATGCCGAATACGGACCACATTCTGTTCGCTGAATATAACAGTCAAGGTAGTGGCGTGGCGAATGCGGCTCGCCCATCGTTTGTGACAATACTTAGCAGCAGCGAGGCATCACAGTATACCATCTCGTCGACACTCGGTAGTAACTATACGAGTTGGGTAGACCAGACCTACCTCTCTTGATGTGGGATTGCATTGTTACACGTAGTATATCCTGCTGTATGCTATACTTTGACGTTGATTCCCTAGCATTCATATTAAAGTTATGAAACCGTATTGGTCAAGTGTCGGAAACGGCAAACACTACCAAAAGAAGTAATAAGCAGCTCACGGAAGTTAGGCCAGGTGACCCGACTTGAACTGTTGCATTACTATGCTCCCTCCGGACAATATTTCTGCCTTTTACACGCTCGAGCAACTGAGTCCGCTGCGACTGTGGCTTAAGGGACGACAGCGCCAGTCAGACTGCGATGCTACCGAGAGTTTCATTAAGTAGAGTTGTGTCACTGGCGCGTTCTGCGTCTTCTCAGGCACGCGGGCGACAGAGCATCTTGCAGAAGAAACCGGATGACGTTGTCATCACCTTCGCACAGCGCACTGCCGTGGGGAAAGTTAGGAAGGGACAGCTCAAGGACAGCCCGGTTGACGAGATTCTACTTGCGTTGTTTAAGGTATGCAGAAGCTCTAAGTTACTTCAAGTAATGCTTCGATGCTAAGAACTGCGGTATAGGCGACGTTAGCGAAGACCAAGTTGGATCCGGTACAAATTGATGATATCTGCGTCGGTGAGCAGTCCCAGTGCTTGATCTATATGAAGTGCTTCTGACTGTCAAGCTACAGGAACATGTCATCCACCATCTCCGCTCTATGTATCCAGAGCAGCCGCAATGGCAGCGGGCATTCCTGCCGAAGTCCCTATTTCCACCGTAAACCGACTTTGCTCCTCTGGACTTATGTCCGTTAGGAATATTGCACATCATATCCAGGCCGGAGAAGCTTCTCTCGGTATCGCTGTTGGTGTTGAAAGCATGTCATTGAAGTCAGTACAAATATAAGTAGTTCTATTGTCTTTAGTCTGTACTGAATTTACCATAGTCCCAGGCCAACACCAGAAATTTGCGATGATGTTTCTAAGAATAATCAATCCTTTTAAGGGTTCTACACTCTTCTGTACTAGAACTCAGGACTTCCATCCCTCAGGAGTACTGTCTATAAACTATATACATGCTGACTCTTACTACTACCCTTCCTTACTTTATCATTCCATTCCTTTGACCACCCCTTCATTCTTTGTATCATTCTATAGTCTCTTACCCTTTATCCATCCCTTCATTCTTTGTACCTTTATCTTTGACATTCCTTTCTTTCATTCTTCATGGCTCATCATTCTTAGTGGCTCATACTCTCTGAGTACTCTTGTGTAGTTTAGTATATATAAGTGTACAAGATCAGACTAGTCCTGTAGTCTTGATCTTGTCTACTCCAGGTAGTCCTGTACTCTTAGGCTCACTCTATATACTCTACTCTTGTCTCACTCTCTCTCTCTCTGCCTGGTCTGCAAGTTCTGACTATGTTCTAGTGCTCACATTCTGTATTTCTGTTGTGTAAGATAGTTGTAGCCTGGGTCCCCTTGCTGAGCCTTCGGGTCCCCTCTACACTGTTGCTGACAGTGAATGGGATATCAATGTGTAATAATCTTACTTCTCTCTTGAAACTTTGAAGTGATCTGCCACCATTTCTGACGTCCAACCTATTGGCTGTAGAAATAATTAATTTGGCACTAGAAATTGTGAACACGGTATTTACCTGGACACAGTCGAACTGAAGGTACAAGAGTAGAGAACTGTAACATCACCCTCCCTCTAAAACCAATTGTCCTGATTAGTGAGTATTAGGCTTGGTCAGCAGCTCAGGCATAGGTTGGAACAGTAGGGTTTGGAAATCTGTGAGGCAGAGTTAATGTAGAGTACTCAGATGAAGTTGATAAAAGTCTCAGATTGTCTTAGTAGTATGAGTGAGATTCTTAACAGGTTTCCAAGTGTGTTCTTTAACTAGGTATCCCTTCTAGTGAATAAGGAACTTGAGCTTTCTACACACTAGCTTAGTATCTACTATATATTCTATTTTGTATTCTGGTTCAGAACTAATAAGTTCTAGTAGAGGTAGTAGGGGTCTTTGTTGTAAAGGAAAACTTAGATTATAGTATTGAGACAGTAGAACCTTGTTAAACACTGGGTGTATGTACTTTTATGTTGTCAGAAGTTAGAGTTTGTAGGTAGAGGTGCTAACCTTCTTTTCAATAACAAAGGGTTTAAAGCACTTGTTGTCTAACTTCTTTATTAAGCAATTTATAGTTAGGTTAGTAGCTTCTAGCATAACTTTGTCACTAGGCTAGTAATCCTTAGCTGTAGACCTCTTCCAATCATAGTTCTACTTTATAACCTGTACTACCTTTTCTAAAAGAGCTTATGTGTCCTTCCTGATTCTGTACATCTGTTCCACAAAGTCTGTTACAGATTCAGAACTACTGTTCTGGTTTGAAACTGTCCCCTAGTACAGATGTCTCTCATAATTGAGGAAGAACAGGGACTGTCCTGTTGTAGAGTGTTACTAGTTATTGTGTACAAATTCTGTCAGAGCTAACTATTCAGACTAATCCAATTACTAATGATTAATGAACATCTAGAGGTAGAGCTTGATCTCCTGATTGACTCACTCAGTTTGACTGTTAGTCTATAAGTAATAAGTAGTAGAAGGGTTCCCTTGAATTCTAAGAAGCACATACAAGTCCTGTATGAATTTCAACTTGAATTACAGTCTGTAATCATGAATGAGCTTCTAAGGGAGTCTGTACAACTAGAAGACATGATCCTAATAAATGTGTGTTATACCTTCAGAAGTAAGTTCTGTTTAGGTTAGAACCACATGGACTTGCTTAAAGAATCAGTCAACAATCATACAGATAGTGTTATATCCTTAAGACTCAGGTAGCTTACTAATTAGGTCTACTGAGACTTCTTCCTAAGAGTAATCTAGGATCCAATACAGATGTAAGGGAGTCTAAACCCTTGTCTAGTAAGCCTTAGTCTGTTAGCACATATTACAACCAGTCACATACTTTAGGATTTCCCTCTACATTCTAGGCC
The DNA here is from genome assembly GCF_000271605.1 of Fomitiporia mediterranea MF3/22. NCBI lineage: Eukaryota > Fungi > Basidiomycota > Agaricomycetes > Hymenochaetales > Hymenochaetaceae > Fomitiporia > Fomitiporia mediterranea. Next base: position 1,576,376 of record NW_006760390.1, on the reverse strand, counting down.
ACTAGTAGTTCTGAGTAATAAGTTCCTGTGTTTTGTGTTAGCTCAAATGTTCTATGGTTGGATTGTTGTGATAAGCTCAGACAATGTTCTCCTACAGTTTCTAATCCTTCAGAATGTACAGTTGGCCTTCCTAGTAAACCTATCCATCCTTATCCTCCTCCCAATCCTTAGCCTGTTTCTCTAATTGTTTTACTACAACCTAGTTCTGTGTGTGTCTCAGAGCTCACTGTATGTAGGTGACAAAGTCAACATTCTTAGATTTGAGTTGGATCTCTTAGATTGTCTCAGACACAAAACAGGAATTGTCTAGGAGAACAAGATTTTTGTTATTATTCTCCCCCCTTTTATAACCTACTTGTCTTGAGAGTAAATCAGCTTTTGTCATTTGTGTTCTAGGTTTGTAGGTTAGTACAAAGTCAAAGTCCTACAGTTCTAACATCTAGTAGGCTTGACAGTAGTTAAGCTTCTAAGACACTTGGAAGTACTAGAGATTAAGGTAATCACTCTAAATCTTAAACTTCTGTATAGTACTAAGAAGATATTGACACTACTCCTCTAAGGAACAAACAATTGTAAGGAGTTCCTTGTTATAGATAGGGTAGTTCTGTTCTGTTACAGAGAGGGATTCTGATTAGAACACTATCAGACACTACTTTCTGTCAATGAACTAGAACAGTACTACTCTATTTACAAAGTTGGAAGAGTTAGCTTCAACTCAGAACTTGTCTACAACTGTCAGAACTACTAATACAGGCTTACTAGTAATAACTTACTTGAGAGACTCAAACACAGACTACTACTAATCATCCTATTACTAAGGAACATCCTTACTAGTAAGATTGTGAAAGGGCTAGACAATAGTACTAAAGCCTTAAATGAAGTATTAGTAGTAGTTTACAAACTCAAGAAACACTTGGACCTGTTTCAGGTTCTGAGGTTGTAACTAGTTCCAAACTACAGTCACCTTTGCTAGATCCATACAGACCTCTCCTCTACTAATTACAAAGCCTAGATAATCTACTGACTCTTGTGTAAAAGAGTACTTTACTTCTTAGAGGAATAGTTTATTATCTTAGAGCCATTATAGAACTACTTAGATTAGTCAGTAATAGTACTCAACTGTTTAGGTGAAGATCAGAATGTTGTCCAGATACACACTAATGTACTCTGAGTTAATCAGATCTGTAAGAATGTGATTCATAAATGACTAGAATGTTGTAAGCAAGTTAGTTAGTCTAAAGAACATTACAGTCAGTTTGTACAATCTACAATTAGTTTAGAACACAGTCTTCTACTCATCTCTGTCTCAGATCCAAATATTATTATACTCTCATTAAATGTCTAACTTAGTAAAAACCCTAGATGTATGTGTCTTATTAATGAGCTCCTGAATCAGAGAGAGTGAGTACTTGTTTTTAACAGTACCTTTATTAAAACAATAATAATTCTAGACTAGGTAGAGCTTCCTATCTTTCTTTTTAACAAAGAAGAAAGGGGAGACTATAAGAGACTTTAAGGGTTGGATCTAACTGTTCCAAAGATTTTCCTAAAGGAACTTGTCAAGCACCTCCTACTTGTCTCTGTTGAGTAGGTAGACCTTACAATCCTTAGGTTGGAAACCCTCAGTCAATTCAATTGTATAGTCCTAGAGACAGTGTTTAGGAAGCTAGTTGAATTCCTCCTCACTAAAGACTTTGGGAAACTCTCAGACAAAATCTAGTAGGCTGAGTCTGTGTATATTCTAGAATAGAGTTGTTCTGAGAGGGTTCTAGACTGGTTCTGTCTCAGACATTCTTCAGATCAACTCTATTCTGTCTCAACTAGAATATGTATCCACATATTTATCCTAGTCAAAGAAGAACAACTGGTCACCTTTATCAGAACTGTTAGTAACATTAGAAGTATCTGTATCTACTCAGAACAGTAGTGTAAGGTAGCTGTAAGACTTGAGACACTGATTGAACACAAGTGTCTGTTCTAACTAGTCAATAGTAGGGTTGTAAGCCTTAAGCTATTTGAATCTAATAAAGACATCTGTCTTTCTAAGGTTAGTGACTCTGAACTCAATACTTTCCTTATGATCCTAAATAGTCATCCATAGTTGGACAAACTTAGTGATCTAACCATTCTGGTTTAGAGTTCTGTCTACATTGTATACTAGGATTGGAAGTAGAATGTGTTAAGTAGGGAGGTAGTGTTTCTACACAAAAGCCTTATTAATGTATGAACTAGTGTATCTACTGTTTACTAGAGCTGTTGTTCAGATCTGGGAGGATTCTAAGAAGGAAGCTAAGAGGATGAGGACTTAGAGCTAGTGTCTAGAACATCCTCAAATGAACTACTACTTGTTCTGAAGGGAACATACAGTTTGTATAACCTTATTGTCTGAGAGGGTGAGTATATACACTAACATTTCCTTATTAACCTCTCTCTTTCAACAAGGACAGACTTATGTCCTTAGCTATGAACTCAGCTGAGGCTATCCCTACTTAATACTATAGACAAACTACTAAGTAGTAAACAGGGCTAGGTAATGTTCTAAACATTCTAAGATCTTAGAACACAGAAGTAGTAGGTTAGATTGTATAGATTTAGACTCAGATAAAGTGTAAAGAGAAGAATCAAAAGAATCAGAAGAAATAGGAGAACTATCTACTTTTGTTTTCAACTTTTTTCTATCTAATAAATAATTTTGTTGATTTATTTTTTCTACTTTTTCTACTTTTTCTACTTTTCTTACTTTATTTACTTCTAATCCTATAGTGTCCATTGAATCAAAAGTAACCATTAAAAAATCCAAGTCATAGCCCTTCAGTACTATATTTACTATTGAGTCTCTATAAAATCCTAGAGTATGTAGTCAGAGTCTAAGAGTTCTGAGGTGACTTCCAGATTTGTAGAAAAGACTTCTTACTACAAATCCTACTTGTCACTTATTATTACTCTAATAACCTAATAAATGTACTGTTACTTCTGTAGACAGTCCTTAATTTAGTACTCTGACTTTCTGTAGACAAAGTATACTCCTTACTTTTAGGCTTCTCTAATGTCTATTAGAACAGATTGATTGTGAATTATAGGCAGATTGATCTGAGAGCTTGGAACTGTTAGAGCTGTTTGTATGTACAAGCATTCTGTACAGACTTAACACATCCAAGCTGTAGCTTAGTCAAAGGAGATAGTGTGTGTCTTCTACTCAGTGTAGGTGACTAGTTCTAGTGTCATTCTGAGAATCTTATTAACCAGTTCCAGGTGAAGAGCTTTTTCAAGTATTCTAATAAGAACATTATTAAACCTGAGTATGAATCCTACCTTCTAGGCCAGAATATCAAACTCCTGAAAGAAGGTATTAGCAGAATGTTTACTCTGTCACAGAGACACAAGCTTGTTCTACACATTATACTTCTCATTCAGATTAATGAAGGAAGCACAGAGCTACCCTATAAATTCTGAGTACAACTTATTGTTCTGAAGTCAGATCAGACTTCCAATCTAATAACCTTTGATCCAGTTCTAGGCCTAGGTGGCTGTGTTGCCTTCCTTCATGAAGGAGAGAATGAATAGGACACAATCAAGATCTGAGGATAGATCAGTCAAAGTAGTAGCCACATATAGTTTGACTTAGTACTAGAAGTCCTTAAAGTGTTACTTATTAAAGTCTAAAGGGTAGGCTACATACACTTTCTTTCTAGAACAGGTTGTAACTTCTAGAACAATTGAAACAGGTTCTAAAGGGGTTAAGAGTATGTAGTTAGTAAAGACCTCTTAGATAGAGGTCTACACATATTAAGCTAGCTCTGCTTGTAACTACTAATCTGGTAGGACAGTAGGGGTGGTAGTCAGTATAGTAGGGTTTATGTTTACACTACAAAGGAATCAATACTAAACTAAAAGGGGTAATAAATAGAAGAAGGGTAGTAAAAGTTTAAAAGGGTTTAGAAAGTTTAAAATTTAAAAATGTAAAAGGGTTAGGACAAAGGAAAGAGATTGACACAACAGTAAGTACTAATGCTCAAAACATAGGAGAGTTGTAGGGTAGTAATGGGTAGTCTTGATCTGATGTCAGTAACAGTGTAGAGGGGACCTAGAGGCTCAGTAAGGGGACTCAGGCTACAACTATCCTACACAACAAAAATACAGAATGTGAGCACTGGAACATAGTTGGAACTTGTAGACTGGGTAGAGAGAGAGAGAGTGAGACAAGAGTAGAGTATATAGAGTGAGCCTAAGAGTACAGGACTACTTAGAGTAGACAAGATCAAGACTATAGAACCAGTCTGATCTTGTACACCTATATATACTAAACTACACAAGAGCACTCAGGGAGCATAAGCTACTAAGAATGATGAGCCACAAAGAATGAAAGAAAGGAATGTTAAAGATAAAGGTACAAAGAATGAAGGGATGGATAAAGGGTAAGAGACTATAGAATGATACAAAGAATGAAGGGGTAGTCAAAGGAATGGAATGATGAAGTAAGGAAGGGTAGTAGCAAGAGTCAGCACACATATAGTTCATAGACAGCACCCCTGAGGGATGGAAGTCCTGAGTTCCAGTACAGAAGGGTGTGGAACCCTTAGAACTGAAGGTACGAGAGTGGAGAACTGTAACATTCACAAGCAGAGAAGGTGAAAAAAATGTTAAAATATTTAGAACAGTGTTCCTAATGGTATACCTTATAGGCTCAAAAAGCAGGTATATTTAAGGACAAAATCATCCCAATTGAAATCGGTGGAAAGCAGATCCACGAAGATGATACTATTCGACCTGGAGTTACCGCAGAGTCACTAGCAGGTCTTAAGCCTGTCTTTCCCGACTGGGGCAGCGGAGTGACTACTGCAGGTAGGACCATTCAAGTGATAACCCGTTAATTTGCTGATCAGTTAACACCGTTGCAGGTAACGCGAGTGGTATTGGTGACGGAGCAGCCCTCTGTATTTTGACTACACGCGAGCGAGCAGAGAAAGAAGGTATGGAAATTCTTGGGAAGTGGGTGGCATCGTCAGTAGTTGGTAAGCAGAAGAAGTCAATTATTGTTCAAATACCTCTTATTCTAACGTACTGAGCCGTGAAGGTGTCGAACCAAGATATATGGGAATTGCGCCAATACCTGCTATTGAAAAGCTACTGAAACAGACGGATCTTAAAAAGGAGGATGTTGACACTTGGGAGGTACACACATTCGCTCGTGTGCCTGTTGATAGACATTGCTGACTACTTGTTTAGATTAATGAAGCCTTTGCCTCACAATTCGCGTACTGCGTGGAGCAACTTGGCATTCCTATTGAAAAGATAAATGTAAAGTAAGTATAATTGTTGTCGCAAACACTTAGCATTGAGTCGTACTAATGCCTTTTTCATTAATCCAGTGGAGGAGCTATCGCTTTGACTCACCCCTTAGGAATGAGTTCGTAAACCCTCATCTTTCTCGTATTCATTATGCTGATGAATGTTCCATCGTAGCCGGTGCAAGGCAGATTGTCACTGGACTCGCTCAATTGCGCCGTCAAAATGGACAGATTCTCTGCACGAGTATGTGCATCGGCAGCGGCATGGGTGCTGCTGCGATTTTTGTCAACGAGGCTCGATGATTAGGGTTAAGCAAATAAATATTCTAACAACTACTTTCTTGGAAGACATTGGACGTATGCTAATGGATAAACACTTTTCTTATGCACCACTTGTGCTTGATGTGTCTACTCAGTCTGACCGCAAATCATGTCGTTCCCCACCGGATAAAGCTCGTTGCAACGAACGGACCGCCATATCTGGGAATGAAGGACTCCGAAATGTCCACGACTGATCTATTTCAACTCGAAGATCGCGACTCGCTGCTGCGTTTCCTTCAGTTCCGATCCCACCGGGCCGGCAGGATTTTCTTTGACGTGTCTCTTTGGGTCACGTTGGCACTAGATGCAAGCACTGGTCTTCTCCCACTCCGATTCTGCATTTGACTGCGCATATAAGCATTGTGGACAATGATGACATGGCTGCGAAAAGAATCTCGCTGTACTCATGCTAGTGTTACTCATCTTCATCTCAAGCCTGGTCTTGTCGGCATACTCTGCCTCGCGGACGTCGCCGCCGTCGGGGGCCATTGTCGTTAATCCAAGTACAACGACATCAGGACAGTTCAAGACTCTGGGTTCTGCTGTAGCTTCTCTGCCAGATGATTCGTCTGCACAGACTATCTTTATGTTCCCTGGAACTTATGAAGAACAGGTGCTCATTCAAAGATCTGGACCAGTTACCGTCAGTTGTCTGTCCAAAAACCTGTGGCTAGTTAAAATGACTCAGAAGCCTTTATGGACAGATCTTTGGCTACACGACGGATACTATGGACTTCACAGCTAATCAAGTTGTCATTACCCATTCTTCGTCATTGGCCGATGCAGGAAGCGACGATGCTACTGGGACACTGCGGATCAAGACTGACCATGCTGCACTGTATAATATTGACGTCCGGAATGACTTCGGTGTTGCGCAGACCAATGGGCAGGCTATAGCACTTAGCCAATACGGAAGCAAATTTGGCGCATATGCCTGCCGATTCTTCTCATATCAGGTGAATTAGCGATTTAGCTTTACCGTCAGTTGGATGAATCACGCTGAACAGTGTTACAGGATACATTATATGCTAATGTAGGAACCCAAGTGTACCTCAAGTCTTACATTGAAGTAAGTTAGAACTATGAAGTTATCAAGTTAATGTGGCCCGACACTTCATTTCAAGGGCGCAGTTGACTTCATCTTTGGACGTCAAGGCCAAGCATACTTTGAGGGCAATACCATAGCTAGCAAGGGAGCTGGCTGCGTCACTGCGTCCGGCCGGGAATCTGATGATGCAGGAAGCTGTATGTTGTTTTCAGCCGTCTAGTATATCCTGCCTTGTTGAGGAACTTGGCTAGATGTATTCGACAAGAACACTGTTATTGCAGCATCCGACGCGTTCTCTAATGTAACTGGAAATGTATTCCTTGGCCGTCCATGGGGAGGTAAGCTACTCTCTCAAGACTTGATCGTTGTGTTGTCGAATAATCTTTTGCTCATTTTTAAAAGACTTTGCCAAGTAAGCGATATATTTATACCAGGGTCGGAGTAATATATGAACCTCTATCGAAGGGTCATTTTCAAGAACACTGTGGTCGACTCTCCGGTAAGCTTGACTGGTATAATATTCAGGTGTTCTTCTTACAAGTTCATACATATCACTTAGCTCAATAAAGCTGTTTGGTCGCAATGGAATGTGGGCGACCCAAGGACAGACAATATACTGTTTGCCGAGTACAACAGTACAGGGTCAGGCGTTGCAGATGCGAGTAGACCTTCATTCGCTACTATTCTCACTAGCAGTGAAGCAGACCAATACACAATCGCATCAGCCGTTGGAAGTGACTTTGCAGACTGGGTGGATGCTGATTATCTTGCATAGCATTGACTATGTACTTAGTCTATCGTAGCATCATTTATGGTTGTTAACACTTATCGATGTGCTGTTTCATATTGCTACAAGCAGTGAATTTATTTCAGATACTGTACATGTGTTCCTCCATGGAATGTGTATGCTAAAGTTAACGAAGGGATTTCTCTTTATTTCTTCACTTTACCCTTTCTGCTTTGAGAGCCCTATCGACAATCTCGGTCATGGCAATGACTGCCTCTTCCTCAAGTGTGCGTCCTACAAGCTGCAAGGCAGTCGGTGCGTTCTTCCATTCTTCATGTTCATCTGCACAAATCCAGAAAATCAACCACGTTAAAGCATGACGCAGAGAATCGCGAAAATCTTACATATATTATGTACGAACTCATCAACCTTACTCAAAAACGTATCTCGTGGCTGCTTCAAGTCCACAGAGAGATCGACCTTGGAAACAGGGAAGGTACAAGCTGGGTAATCAAGACCGTTCCATATTCCAGTGTAGCCGAAGTCTCTGCCAGTTCAAAAAAGTGTCCCGTAAGACGTGTGCGGCTTTCAAGAATAAAGGATATCCATACACATTCTTTCCATGTGGAGCTGCTGCAAGCGGCGCGACGGGGCAGATAATTGCATCGACAGGACGTCCCGTCCCAGAAAGCTCTCGCGTGGATTCCCAAAGGTCTAGATGCTGCTTGCGCAACACCGCACGCTCCTTCTGGTATTGCCATAGCTGAAATGCTGACAAGGGCTTAATTTCCGGAAACCAGTCGTTGTGTATTGTAACGCCGTCGAGTGCCATCGTTGTAAGGATAGGCTCGCCTGTTTTTTCAACTACGGCAGCATAGTCTTCTGCCGAGCCTGCTCCCCAAATGTATTCCTGTGTGAATCATGCACGTAAGCGCTGGGACCGGACAAGCAGGATAATAAACTCATGTGTTTGCGCACCAAAAGTAGTGTTAGCCTGGCATAGTCAAATAGGTGCGCGGGCCAGTCAATTACTAGAAGGAGCGGTGAATGAAGCATTGAGCATCATAAATAAAAGAGAAGCTTCAGACGACGTGTGATTATCGTGCGCACCTTTTATGCCTTGCGTTTCTAATGCTTTCTTCGTTATTTCCAAGGAACGATGGATAGGCGGAGTTGGGAGTGTGCTTCCGTTACTCCAGAGAATTGCAAAGCACAGATCCTTCCCATCTCCGTGTTCCTTGAGCTGATACGCATCCTCATCCCAAGCCTTCCGTATCGCGAGTGGGTCCTTCGCCCAGGGTTTTAAATCGACGACAGCTTTCGTGAACGCTTTTACGCCTGAAAGCGAAGTCGAAAGTGGGCCGAGCACGGAGGGAACGGAATCTTGCCCTTCAATCGAGTTCGCCGAACCCTCGTAAGGAATCCGGTTATATGAAGGTCGTAAGCCATAGACACCACAGAATGCACTGGGAATCCGGATAGAACTAGCAGGGTCATGTAAATATTATCTTAATATCAAGCTTCTGGCACTGAAGATGCTGACTCACCCGCCAATGTCGGAACCGACACCAAGTGGACTACCCTTCATTGCAATGAGGGCACCCTCACCGCCTGAGGACCCACCACAGGTCAGATTGCGGTTGAGCGGATTGACGGTTCGCCCAAAGATACTATTATGGGTTTCGCCATACTAAGTTGATTCATTTGTTAGGTAGGTGCGCAGAGGTAAATGTAGAGCAGACAGTAATGACGCTTACCATTAGTGTTTGTGGGATATTCGTACGGACAAAAGGGACTGCGCCTGCCTCGTACAGAATAGTAGTCAATGTAGCGTCACGTTCAGCATAGTCACCTATCCAGGAGACATAACCTACAAGTACGACAAATTAGCCGCTTCATCATCTGAAAGAATAGCATTTTATGGCCGTACCCATTGTGGTTTCGAGTCCTTTGATGCGAACTTGGTCCTTGAGCGAGACTGGTAGACCATGAAGATGGCCTATGGGTTTTCCATTCTCCTTGAGGTATCGATCGCATTCAGCTGCGCGAGCCAGAGCACGCTCAACGAAAATTTCCGTTAAACAGTTAGTCTAGCAGAACGGGGTTATTGATTGCAAATGATGACGGTCGGACAGTAACAAGATTTACGACTTGTTGGGCAATGATAGCCCGCTTGTAGAATGCACGCGTTACATCAACGGAGGTCCATTCACCAGATGCGAGTTTGGTTAGCAGAACGGCGACATCTTCGGTCTCTGTTATAGCAAGCTCTTGTGGAGTCAGTATACCACATGTGCGCGGGACATCGGTTACATCAAGCTGTGAGTTAGGAGGAGGGGTTATGAGCCACTCGCGCGGTATTGCAGCTTTCTGGCGCTGCTGCTTATCAGCGACAAGTTCCTGCCAGGATGGCATGACTAAACACGGTCTATGGGGAAATCGATAGGTGAGAATGTAAGTGTGCTTTGGACGCGCAGCTTATGTACCAGCCGTGAGGCTATCATCAAGTTCAGAAGGATCATTCAGATAACGACCCTTACAATCACATGGGAAAGTATGATACTATTCAATAACTTCAATTACAAAGCACTAAAATACAATAAAAGGTCTTATTCGCCGCCGCCGTCCGTTTCTCCTTTACCTAGACCTTTCTGCAGCTCTATATGACGTGAGTTGTAAAGCCTAAATGAGAAGGGTCAGTAAGATAAGGCGAGGAGATAATTTAATAGAGAAGGCAGAGAAGGGTTGAATCATCAGAAAGTCATTCATGTCAATGAAGCAAAGGCGACAACAGTTCACCATGCCTCAGTTCGACTAAGAGGTGCCAGTTGCGGCCGTAATACAACAGCACTCTTCATTGATTGCAAAACAGTGGACGGGATTGAAAAAAAAGCTACTCACGAAGGTGAAAGAAGGATGTGAACAGAAAAGACTGCAAGAAAAATTGAATTTAAACCATATTTCGAGGTCACATGACCGAGTAAAGCAACTTCTCGACCTTGGTTACAACGATTCTCCCTCGACTGTCGACGGCCCCTTACTCCTAGAAAGTGAGTTAATTCATGCCATTTTATCTGTCATGGACGGTCCAAGGCATACTTTCTGCAATCTGCTAGCTTCTGGATTGTTGGATTGAGGTGTTGGAATGATGGATGACCTGGCTTCACTTCGGATGGATTGCTGACTCTCATCTCCACTTGTTATATAGAAATGGCCTCTCAAATCAGCAAGAAGCGCAAGTTTGTCGCAGACGGTGTGTTCCGTGCCGAACTCAACGAATTCTTCACCCGTGAACTCGCAGAAGAGGGCTACTCTGGCTGTGATGTCCGAGTAACTCATGCTCGCACGGAGGTAATGCGAATTGATTACCTAGTGCATACAATTACTCATCTAACTCTTGATGAATAGATTATCATCCGTGCAACACACACTCAGGAAGTCCTTGGTGAAAAGGGCCGTCGTATCCGTGAACTCACTGCTCTGGTCCAGAAACGATTCAAGTTTCCCGAAAACTCGCTTGAACTATACGCTGAGAAGGTTCAGTACCGTGGACTCTCCGCCGTAGCCCAATGCGAATCTCTCCGCTACAAGCTTCTCGGTGGTCTTGCTGTTCGTCGTGCATGTTACGGTGTCCTTCGTTTCGTCATGGAGTCTGGTGCGAAGGGATGCGAAGTTGTGGTGTCTGGCAAGCTCCGTGCTGCCCGTGCTAAATCGATGAAGTTCACCGATGGATTTATGGTTCACTCCGGTCAGCCTGCGCGTGACTTCGTGGACTATGCATACCGTCATGTACTACTTAAGCAGGGTGTGCTCGGTATTAAAGTTAAAATGTGCGGTTTCGACCTGAATTTTGTGTTGCACCTGTTCTAATCTATCATGATACCAACAGTATGAAGGGATGGGATCCGGAAGGCCAGATCGGCCCGAAGAAACCTTTGCCTGACTCGGTTCAGATCTTGGACCCGCCGATTGACAAGATAGTTGCCGAGCCAACTTCCGATCATCGCGAGCAAGCTGCAGTCGTAACAGCGCCTCAAGCTGAGGAACCTGCATATCAGCAGGGTGAGGGAGGGTTCGACCAATCTGCAGACCAATTCCAGGGTGGTCAAGCGCCTTTCTGATTTATTTTAACACTGTTACTTTCGTGTCTGCTGTTACGGTTGCATTATTGTGTTGGTAGCCAAGCAAAAATCATATTCGACGATATCAAGTGATGGAGTGTATTGACTTCGGTTATTGATCTGCCAATAGAGCTTTAGTCGTCGGACAACGTTGTTACTGTCATGCTAAACATCAAACAAGTGAAATTGCAGATATATAGGTGTATTCGACACAGAAAAAAATGCCAGTAAATGCTCGAGAGATTATGTACTGTATTTATGCTATATGTAAGAGTCCGAAGGTCTGTTCAGATCCATGATGTGTTTGGGTCAGCCGTATGTCGTGACTGCGCTCGTGAAGAAGAAAGGGAGAGCACGGTTCTTATCTACTTGCCCGCGGTGACGTGCAGCTTCGCAAGCGAACAAACCAGAGGGACGGCAAGGAATGCGTAGGCTACCCACACCACTATAACCCAAATCAATAAAATGTAGAACCTAGTGATTGAGGCTACTCACTGGTGAATCCATTGCCAGCAGATGCAATGACCGCTGGACCATCCTTTCCAAGGCTCTGAATACCTGAGTTGAAGTCGGTGATGGCCTTCTCGAACCACATACGGACGACCAGGAATGAGGTCAGACCTAAATCTCATAGTCAACATACGAAGTGGGGTGTTTAAAGCTTGAGTACCCACCGATCATGAAGCCGAGTAAACCTAACCAAGCTACTGCACGGTTGAGGAAAGGCTTGTCCAACGCAGGACCGAGCTTGGGGCCGAGCTTGCTTCTCAAAGAGATGAGGGTGAAGAGAAGGACAAAAATAGTGGAGAATCCTAGTGAGACTGCGATAAAGCCGGGCGCGGAGGACGGCGGAGACGTTAAGAGTCCTGGTACATTGGGAGGTAGATCCGAAAGGTCTGATTCAGCGCGTAAGTGAACACTTGTATAAGTTTACTGAAATTAAGGAGCTTACCGTATTCAGGTGAAAGGGTGGCAATGGTGCAATTGAAGGGTGCATCGTGCTTTGGCCGAGAGCAAGACCCTGAGAAGAAATCATGAATAATTGGGAAAGCATACAACTGAATTGACTAAAACTTACCTAGAGCGCCAATGTGCACAGTAGGTCCATCGACATTGTCACTCGAAGCAGAATTATCTTGCAAGACAGTCGATGGATCGACCGACAAGAGAGATACTCTGTCTGCCAGCAACATTACTGGTGCAAAGTAGGCGAAGTAGGAAAGGAATATGAATGTCATAGATAGAAGCGTGGCAAGGTAGAGAGTAACCGCTTTTGAGAGACCAGCAATCATGTCGTCTAGACTTTGTGGGAGTAAGGAAGTAAAGTTGAGGAGTTATAAGAAAGTAATGAAGCACTAGGCTTTCAGAATAAAGATAATGAGTGTAGTAACTTAATAAAAAAGAGAGAAAAGACACGAGTACGCAGGAAACGGGAGGGCGGCTGTAGAACCAGGCCCACAAACTCCAGTTTTTATAGTTCCAGTCTCATTGTTTTTTTTTAAACGGAAACAAATGGAAGCAGTTGGGCGACAAAAAAGACAAAAGCTCTTGTATATCCCGATAAGGCAACTCCATCCTCAATCCCAACGACAACGTCTCGAGGGCACATGCAAATTCCCAGAGCAGGCCCGATATTTCCCTTTAGTCACCCGGAGCCTTGCAGTTATATTTGGTGTAGCTTTTTGTTGAGAGGCTGGACTGTGCATTCCTGCTTAGGCCACAGATCAGATCCCTCGTTTCTCCCGTCTTCCAAAATAGCAGTCGGACTGTGTTGTACTGGTCTAGAGCGAAAGCCATTTGTTCCCTTTGTCTAATCTAATAACTTCGGTTGGTAGGCAAGCGAAAACCCCGAAATACCAACATGCGAGCAGGAAGCGATTCACAGTCTTGAATTGAGAGTGTCCGGTTTAGAAGAAGTAATTGAGGTTTCTGCCATGAATCAGAGCAGGAAATTTTATAAGACAGAATCCGTCACGTGTACGCGTCCCACCACTTTCCACTCGTGCAAGACCAGAGAACGAACATTTTCTGGCAAGTCTAAGCTCAAAATTTTCGACACAACGCCATGGCTAGCGAGGGAAATGTTGACGAGCAACTACCCACTGAGCTGGGTAGGTTGGCGTCTCTAATAGACGACAAGCCCGAGGCCTTTGGATCCGGTGACAAGGAAATACAGGATGCTGCCTTAGTCGCAGCAAAATATATTTTCGACTTGAGTGAGTTAGCGTCGCTTCTACTGGATACTTACTATTAACTTCTTTTAAGCCCTCAAGTCTGAATCTCGAGCTCAGCCTCACCTAAGGGACTTGCTACAGTCACTTAAACCGATGCAGGCACCTCAGACCCGCGCTCAGGCTCGGGCCATAAAACAGGGGAAAGCAAAAGAGCCTTCGTTGAGTGAAGCAATTCTCAATGAAACACCTCTTTCTGCTCTTTTTGTTGACGGTATGGACGAAGAGCAGGTCTGGGCCCAGTTGGAGCTAAAGGCGAAGAATGTGTGCGAAACATTAGAGGACGCTTTTGATGCTGGAGACATGGATGCTCGAGGCATGCAAGCATCAAGCGACGAAGATGAAGATGACGACGATGACGACGATGACGACGATGACGACGATGACGACGATGACGACGATGACGACGATGACGACGATGACGACGATGAGCTTGACTCGGACGATATGGAGCAGCTTGAGAAAATGGGGATTACTTTCGCAAGTGGTCAGGAAATGGAAGACAGCGAAGAGAGTAATAGTGACGAAGAGGAAGAGGACGAAAGCAGCTCAGCTGAGGAGGAAGAGCTCGAGGAAACGGTAGAGGAGCTCAGAGACCCTTCTTCTGAGGAAGAATTAGACGAGGAGGACAGCTCACTAGATCTCGATGAGGCACCAAATGCTGCACGACCGAAACGCAAGAGAAACGGAAGCCGACACGCGGAACTTGATGATGGCTTCTTTAGCCTGGCTGATTTCAACGCCGAGATAGAAGAGGCAGAGGCTAAAAGTGTCTCTCGCGGTTCTCTCAGCAAGGACCTCAACGATGATGACTCTGAAAATGATGATAATGTGGATCTCTTCGCACCAGTGGGTGACGATACACAACTGGAAGATGCGTTCAACGCGAGCGAAGGTCTGTGAAACCTTTTCTTGTCACAATATTCGATACCTTTGACTTATTCTGTTGCAGAGGCTTTCTACAAAGACTTTTTTGATCGTCCTTCGATGTCATCCCGTCCGTTAAAGCGAAAGGCTCCTGGTTCATCTCCTGCATCAGGACAAAGCTCCAAAGTGCACTTCAAGGAGCAGGTAGAGGTTAAGAGGATAAAAGCCAAGGGCAAGGGTCGACCTCTATCCAGTGTTGACCTCTTGACTGAAGAGGATCTGGGTGACCATGATGACGTTAGTGACGGTAGTTCGATCGACGATTTCGAAGTTGACGGCGACGGTATTGTCGAAGATGAAATGGGTGTACTAGAATCTGCTTCGGAGAGTGAGACTGGGGACTCAGACCAGGGCAGAGAGGCCGTTGAACGGCTCAAGGATGACCTTTTCGCGGATGACGATGATGACACCTTCAAGTCAGGTACGGAAGGTCTAAGTAGCTTGGACTCATTGTCGTGGTGCTCACAAGTGTCTCAATAGGAACATCGACTCACGAAGCGAGAATGGATGCGATCCGTAAACAGATAGCTGAATTAGAGGCAGAGAACATTGCCGAGAAGGATTGGGTGCTGAAGGGAGAGGTATCTTCCAGGGCACGACCGCAAAATGCTCTACTAGAAGAAGACCTCGAGTTTGAGCATGTCATGAAGGCCGTCCCTGTGGTCACAGATGAGGTTGTACAGGATTTGGAGGAAAGGATAAAAGTACGGATCATCGAAGATCGTTTTGATGATGTAGTCAGAAAACGTCCCCTGGACGATAAGCCATTTCTTCCTTCTCGAGTATTTGAGCTCCAAGATACAAAGTCGAAGGAGTCCCTCGCTCAAATCTACGAAAACGAGTACGTTGCTTCTCAAGCTGGTGGAACCACCGATGACCGAGATGGGAAGTTGCGAAAGGAACACGAGGAGATTGAGAAACAATGGGAGGGGATCTGCTATAAACTCGATGCACTATGCAATGCGAACTTCATACCGAAACAGGTCAGTACATCGTCTCTTCTTTGGGTTCGCATAAGCTTATTGGTATCGGATTTAGCCCAAGGCTACTATTTCTACAGTATCTAACGTTTCTGCGGTGTCAATGGAGTCTGCACTCCCAACCTCCAAATCTGCTGCAACGGTCCTTGCGCCGGAGGAAGTCTTCACTCCAGTCGCATCGGGTCTTCGCTCCAGAAGTGAACTCACTCCGGCGGAGAAGCAGGCTTTGCGAGCCAAGGAACGGAAAAAGAGGAAGAAGCAGCGGGAGACACTGGAGAAGAGTGTGGATAAGTTTGCGAAGATGAAAGGTGCAAAGGGCGTCAAAAGGCAGAAAGAGGAGGCACTGAAGAGCATCGTAAAGAGTGGAAAGGGCGTGACTGTTATTGGGAAGAAAAGCCAGACCTTGAAGAAGGGAAAGCAACGAACTTAAAATAAATTAGTCTGTCTTGCTTGTACTTTGTAACTCAATGCGATGTTCGGTGTTAGATTGTTTTACGTAATCCGCGGTATTTCATTTCATCGCCTTTGCGGCTGTTCCCACCCAGCAACCGAGGTGTAGGCCGCTTCTGCGCAGCGTCGCTCCTTGCAAAAAGACCACCATCTCCAGTGCTAGTTACCCCCCAGAAAGCAGAACTTACATCCCACAATGTCCTGGTTCAAGAAAGATAAAAACAAGTCCCTAATTCCCCCAGTTGACGCCGCGCCTCCAGCGAGAGCACCATCGTCGGCTAGTTCGTCTGCTCCACCCTCCTATCGATCTACAACAAATACGTACATCGCCAGCAGAGATGGTGACCTCTCGGATCCGAGAGCCCACGGGAAATCCTATGGGCAATACTCGTCTGGTCAAGACGGCAATGGAAACTACTCAGGTGACTCCTATGGAGAGCCAAATCGACCCAACTACGGGACTACAAGGCAGAACTCTGATCAGGGCTCTGGCTACGGTGATGGCTCCGTGCAACCATCCTATCGAGGCAGCTACAAAAACCGTAATGAGTACGGTGTCCAGGGCGGCGTCTCCGACCCGTATGCGCGTGGCGAGCGTGACATCGACACGGATCGAAACGCACTGTTCGCTGGCTCAGCTCCTCCGAGTGAAGGTCGAACCAATAATTTCTACGATGGGCCCCCTAGCAACAGACCCGCTCCTCAACCGGGACAAGAAACTGAAGAGGATGTTGACGAGGTCATTAACAAGACAAGATGGCTCAAGCAAGACACGGTCCAGACCACCCGTAATGCTCTTCGTGTCGCTCGCGAAGCTGAGGAAACCGGAAGAGCGACATTGCTCCAGCTTGGTGATCAGTCAGGTGAGGCTTAATGCGACTGGGATCACCATTGTTTATTCATGCTCATTCACTCGTGCTCGTTATATCAGAGAAAATCGCGGATACCGAGCGCCACATTGATGTTGGCAAGGGTGCTGTGATACGTGCTGAAGACAATGCGGATGAAATCAAGAAGCTGAATCGCTCGATCTTCATTCCAGCGATCACCTTCAACAAGGATGCAAAGAGGTTGGCTCAAGAGCGTAAACGCCAAATGAGGTACGATGAGGAGATGACCGAGCGCGAACAAGCGATGACGGACCTTCGCGACTCACAAAACCGTGTTGGAAGGGGCGCTACGTTTGGACGTAGCATAAGTGATGATGGCGAAGGCATCGGTGGCAGTAGACGCCAGTTGACTTCTGCACAGCAGGCCTTGCGCAAGGAGGAAAGGAAGAGGTACCAGTTCGAAGCGACGGAATCTGATGATGAGATGGAAGATGAGATTGACAACAATTTGGACGAAATCCTGGATGCGACGAAGCGCATGAAGGCCCTTGGCCTTTCCATGGGATCAGAACTGCAGGCACAAAACCAACGCCTTGTGAGGATTGCTGACAAGGCTGATAGGCTTGGAAACAAGGTCGATCTGAACACGTCCAAGGTGTGTAAACGTCTGAATTGTCCTGTGCAATGCTAACGTTTGGTTTAGTTGAACAGGATTGCTCGGTAATTTACTGCAGCTGTAAGGAACGTTCTGTTCAGATGCTTTACAAGGACAATAACATTGGGTCATTGGAGGATTCTTCGTTCGCCACGTTTCTCTGTATACACTTATGCAATCGAATTGGAGTTTTGTTTGTGGATGCGTTTACTTTTGATTTTAACTCGAAAATAATAGTGAGTTTGCCGTAATATTAATAACGCCCGTCACGACGTTCTAGCGCGTGTCGGAGCTTAAAATGGCGGGCGCGACATTGGACGCATCCATTTGTTTTTTCATTCGTGTCCGTATCCCGGTCTCTCGTTACTGACTCGCTTACTGCCCATCTCGTCGCTACTGACTCTGAACACGAAATAAGCCATGGCCAAGCTCACAGAATATGAGCTTGAACGTCAAGCAAATATCGAAAGGAATAGGAAACTACTTCAATCCCTAGACATAGATAGTATTAAGAACACCATGCAAGCAAAGCCAAAGCCGCCTCCCAAGTCATCCAGTAAACGAAAGTCAAAGCTAATCGATCTAGGCGAGAAGGAGAATGATGAGGATGAAGAAGCGGAAGGTCGACCGAGGAAGGCTGCTCGTGTAGAAGAGGAGGACGGGGAGGTTACGCTTCGGAGAAGCTCACGCAACGCGGGGAAGAAGTTTGACTACAAGGAAATAGAGCAAGATCGTTCAGCGCGTTCATATCGTGTCTCGAAGCGTGCAGAGGAGGCGATGGACCGCGAGCCTCGCTCAACTAACAAAAGAACACAGGACCCGTATGTTCATCTATTAGTGTTACATTTATTTACGATTTAATTCATTTTTTTTTCAGAAAACAATACGGTCATATCCCTGGCGTTGAGGTTGGGGCTTGGTGGGAGACAAGGTGAGGTTTGAAGAGATTATCCTAGCCCAAGGAATGCTGACTATCGATCTAGAGAAGCTTGCAGTGCTGATGCTGTCCACGCGTAAGAAATTCGTTCACTTATGTTTGACGCGTGGTTCTGACAATCTTGTCAGTCCATGGGTCGGTGGCATATCTTGCGGTTCCAAAGGTGCATATTCGATTGCTCTATCGGGTGGATACGACGATGATATAGACCTGGGTAATGGATTGTGAGTTAATTCCCGAGCTGTAGAATCGCTCGTAATACTCATCTGATTTTGAAGTACCTACACTGGCTCTGGAGGGCGCGACCTCAAGGGTACTAAGGACAAGCCTAAAAATGTTCGTATCCATTTCTGACTTGAGCTATATTTTAGTTGATCAAGTCGTGACAATAGCTTCGCACCGCCCCTCAAAGCTCAGACCAAACATTTGAGAACAATTTCAACAAGGCATTGAAGATCTCATCGGAGACGAAACGCCCAGTGCGAGTTATTCGAGGATACAAGTTGCGTTCTCCATTTGCTCCTGTTGAAGGGTGAGTTAAAAATAAGGGATTGCTATACGTTCACCCGATTAATTGATTCCTTTTCTTGAGGTACCGCTACGACGGGCTCTATACTGTGGAGAAAGTGAGTTCGGTGCTATTCTCAATTACTTCGGGGAAATAACTATTGTCTGCTTAGGCATGGCAGGAAATCGGAGTCAATTCGAAGTACATGGTTTGCAAGTTTGCTTTTAAGGTGAGGTCATTGATCAGGGCTCTGTTGCATATAAAAGATGCTTAATCATTCTCACTCATAGCGTCTTCCTGGACAGCCCCCGCTGCCAAAGAGAGATCTTGATGCTGACACCGACGAGGATACAGCAAGTGATGAAGACGAAGACAAAACTCGGGTCGCGTCCACGCAGGATGCTGGTTCATCAACGCTTATGGACGAGGATGACGACGCGGAGGGAGAGGTTGATGAGGACGCATGATTATTTTCGGACCACGGAAGCATCTCGACTGACGCGATCTAGAGATTGATATTGACATTGTTCGCATTCTTGCTTGTGATAATCATTACACTGCCCTATTGCTTTGCTTTGAAAGTGTTTTCGATGTACATAGATGCTTGCTCTACTGGATTGGACCTGTACTAATAACGCGTGGAAAATGCTTTTTATTATGTCTAGGCTGATTTGAGGGTGAGAAAGTCCAGACCGCGAAGGAGGGTGACGATCTGCGATGTGCCTGAAATGAAGCGGACGCGTGCACTTTTGCAACGGACCGCGCCCGGTTCTTTTCATCTCATTTTTTTCGCATTCAACCATCACCTTTCATATTTGACTGGCCGTTTCCTTGCACCCCATCAGCCTCGTTTTGGCTCTTCAGCCACCACCCTCTTTTGTCTAAAAAAATTCCGTCCGAAAGCCCGTAATAAGCACCTGCTCACCAGCCCCCTTCGCCTGACCTTTCCCCTCGACAACTCTTGCCGTCCTCCACCATGGCTCGCTTTTCGTTTTCCCTTCTAGCTGTGCTGTTGTCCGCATCATCGGCCCTTGCTAGTTCAAATCATCCTATACGCCATGAAGTCCACAGCAAGCTGGCGCACGTACACGCGTCCGAAAACCTGACTGACCGCTCCGTCGCAAGTCAGAAGGATTGGAAGCTGCACAAGCGCTTCGATAACGCGCGTTTCACGAACTACGAAGCTGGTCTGTGAGTAATCTTCCTCTTCAATCCCGTTGTCGAGTTGTGTGTTCCGTGGGAGTGCGCGCGCACTGAGAACGCCGACGCGTCAACGGATTGACTCATGGCGTCGGGCGGTGACTGATGAACCGATGTGTGCTTTTTTTTTCTCGTGTTGTTTTGCAGGGGTGCGTGTGGTAACACGAATGGCGATGGGGATTCAGTGAGTATGAAGCGATTCGCGTGTTTCTCGGAGTTACTGACAAACCGAGCAGATTGTTGCATTGAACGCGGCTGTAAGTATTTTATGTCCACCACGCTTTTGACGTCGACTGAAAAAGGGTCAACGTGTTGTAATACAGCAATATGGAGGCGGCGAACATTGCGGGCAAACGATCACCATCACTGTTAATGGCAAATCGAAACAGGCCACGATCGAGGATAAGGTATGTTAAAAAAAATCCGATGTTTTGTGAGTCGGTGGGATATCTTATGGTTATGTCGTATACAGTGCCCTGGTTGCCCATTTGGCGCATTAGACTTAACGCCTAGCCTCTTCTCGTTCTTTGCTCCGCTTGACCAGGGTACGTTATACGGTTCCTGGGCGTTTGGAAATGGAGACCCGTCCCCTTCTCCGTCACCTACGTCAACGAAGCACAGGTCAACGTCGAGCACCCCGAGCCCCACGTCGACCAGCTTCTCAAGTACATCTACTTCAAGCTCCATTGTATCGTCTAGCACGTCGATTAGCAGCACAAGCACAAGCAGTGAAGCTCCTACGCCAACTGTAGATTCGAGTAGTTTCGTGGACGTGCTCGACTACGGTGTTGTGCAGCTCGGTGGAATCATTGCTGGTGCAGCACAGGTGAACCTTCAGACAAGCAACGACTCGTAATAAGTTATCCGGAGTTTTCTCGTTCCCGATGTCGGTGTTTCTTCCGTCTTGAAATTCGGATCCGAGTCCGCTTGTCAAGGGTTGGAAGGGAGACAATCAATCAAACGTTACATCGACTACAATTATTTGGACATAACTGTCTAATATCAGTCATACTTGCTATTGCACCTTTGATTTGTTTTGGAACCTCACTTTTGGCATCCTCTTTCTTCTGGCTAAATCACCATATTTTTGTGTTGTTGTGTCGTGGCATTGCATCGATTTGTCCCGTAATGTGAACTCTTTCTCCTGGTTGCTTTGTGGTTGCTTACCCCGCTCTTGCCGTAACTTGCTTCTAGCAAGTGTTTGTTTGTTACTTCTCTGAAGTAGTCCTGTCTTTACTTGCACTCCCCCTTGCATAACAATGGTACGGTTTGTTTCTCGACAGAGGCATTCTTTCTTACTACCCATCCATACAAGCTCTCAATCCCAAATGTTGTTGTTATAGTACCTTACAGTAAAGAAACTTAGTAGAAAAACGTTATTTTGGCCAAAGTCGAAAATACTCAATCAAACTCTGATCTGCGAGATCGAATGAACGAATTCAATTTTATTTTATTGCTTTTTTCTTCGTAAAACCTATTCCAATGATACAAACACTGATTTGGTTACGTTCCTACATGATGCATAGATGAAATGGACAATGGACAATTGGTAAGGATACAACCAAATTGGGTAGTTGTATGGTGGTGAGATGATATTGACAATCAATAGAAGGAAATGCAGAAGCCAAGGAGATGGACAGGCATAACAGATCGTATCCGACAAAAAAAAAAAAAAGAAAATAGACAGACAAAAGAAGGGAAGGCAATGGAAAGAAAACAAGTATGCGTATGACTGAGGAACTAAATGCCATTGAGTGCCTCCCGAACGATATCAATGAACTTGCTCTTTTGCTCGGACGAATCCATTTTGTCTACACGACTCCCTGTCCAGAGTCTGTACATACCTCGGATAGCCTCGTGTAAACCAGTGTCAACACCTTCCCGCGCTTTTTCTGTAGCAGACAGTGTCATCTTGGGAATAGCGTCGACAGTACCGCCTGGCGGCGTCAACGTATGTCCATCGCTGGTTTCCGGCGAGATCAAGTCCGGAGATGAGAATTCTTCGAGTTGCATGTGGTCCACTTTGATGGGTTCTGAGTCTTCTGCATCTTCCTCTGTTTCGTGCGGCGCGGGTGAAGGACTAGGACTCAGACCCGGTCGCGGACTGATGTTAAATAGGCGGCGTTCGAGGTCTATAGGACTTGGTGTTCCTTTCTCTGGTGACTCTGCCCTGTTGGGAGAGAAACGACGGAGGAAGTCGATGTGTTCGTGTTCGGTGGAGTATGAGTATGGGTCGTCTGAAGTTGGTCGACGTACGTCTGGCGCGAGTAGTTCGTGACTACTGCCAGTGTTATCGAAATAGGATAGATAATCTGCTGTGCCGCGGACTGCGATAGGTTGGTTAGGGTCATGGAGTTTGTGTTTTTGTGGGAGAGGCGAGTGTCGAGTTGAGTCCGCCGTACCTATAGATTGTGATGAGATTAGTCTATCATCATCAGATATGTAGTGATGCACAGAAAAACGCCTACCATGTACGGAGGCGTATTGTGCCCAGTAAGCTTCTTCGGCTCTCTCATCGTCGATCTCCTTATTCGCCGATATGCGCGGAACACCAAACGCACCCTCTTCTGCATCATCGTCGGAATTAGATCGGCCATACGAATTCCAGTATGCATCGTTGTCGTCATCATCAGAGTCCGAATGACCCGCAGCACGGGTCAAAGTTGGTTCGGAGCTTTGAGGTAGCCGAAGGGCAGGTGACTGTGAAGTTTGCGTGGTGGATGTGCTGGCTAGCACGGAGGATTTTAGCTGTTCGTGTAAAGCCTCCTGAGGAGAGTCATGCGTATTCGGAGGAAATGGCATGGGTTTGGCGTCATGATATTTCCAATTATCGGCATTTGTTGCGGCACCTTCACGGCCTTGCACAACGCCTTCGCCATCCTCTGCTTCCCAGCGGAAGACAAGTCGAAGACCGGCACAGTCATTACTTTCAACGCTGGTTATCGGTACATGTGCATGTGCAAAGACTGCTTCGCCGTCGTAAGAGTATTTAGTCGGGTACGCAGCAAGAGGGTCGAAGTTCTCCGCAGAGGGCAGATAATTCAGGAGGTTTACAATGTTTAGCGAGTCGGCTTCTGAGCCTGAGGCTGATGACCAAGAAAGATACGTTGCAGCACCGCGGGCAGTGTCGAGGTCATGACCAAGTCCTAGATAGTGGTGTCGCTGACGGAGAGGGGTAGATAAAAGATGTGGAGGTAGGGGATCGTCGAGCTGAGAGAGGTGAGAAAGCAAGAGAGTGACGGCGTGCGGTGGAAGAGCTGGAGGAAAAGCGGTCGTTGCCATCTTAAGTCCGTATGTACCGTTGCAAAGCCGCCAACAGTGCTGAGGATATATATGCTGCTCGGAGTCGGAAGGGTGAGAAGCAGAGGTGCTGGCAGCGCAAGGAGCACGCGGGGCCAAAGTATCAAGTGCTTTAAAATATATGCTAGTTGTCAGGGTCGGAGCCAATCCCAAGCCTTTCCGAGGTCACGTCCCAAGAAACCCAATTCGTTCCCGCGTTTCTCCGCATTCGAATCTTTTAATGGGAATTGCTTGCATAAGCAACGTCTGCCCAAATTCCACACGGTCCACAACTCACGCTGCGTCTCAGGGTCTGTCACGGTCGCCGTCTCGCCGCTGGCCATATAGCGTGTCCACCTCTCTCTCCTTCACAGCCGTCACCGTACTCTTCCTCCTTGTCTCTCTCTCGCTTTTCCTTCGTTCTACTCTCATCTGTCGTTCTCGACGATTCTGCCAGCCAACCATGCGTCCTCTAAGGCTCCTGGCTCTTCTTTCTGCACCCCTCTTAATCCGCTCTCAAGTAAGTCGTCAGTTTGACATACAGCCTTGGATGCACCTTCTAATCGCTCGCAGTCATCTGGCAATGTACAGGTCTCGACCCAGTTATCAACCTCGGTTGGCATCGATGGAAATCACCAGCAGACGACCCAGGTCATAACAAACCTCATTACCCTAACCAATACTGCTGCCGCGTCAACGCCTTCCAACGGGACATCCTCAAATACCACTACTTCGGGCAACTCGACGAGTTCAGGAAATAGCACGAGCTCAGGGAATAGCACGTCGTCGGCTCCGAAATCACCACTCCCTACCGCCACGCAGAGCGTCGATGGAGGTGGTAACGGAGACAATGGCGGAGCACCAAGTCCAGGAGCGTCCAGTAATTCCGGTATCTTTGGCCCAGACGACGGTTATATCTCAAGCGCCCTTGCACTAAGTGTAACCTCGTTCGTTTCTGTTGCGGCAGGCGCCATTGGCGGGATCTGTTTAGTTTGGACGTGATGGGCAGGGTGCCGTTTTCTCGTATAGCTCGAGTTGATTAGACATTTGATGGGTATTGTGCAAGACGCATCTTGCTTCAGGACACGTTTATCTATGCACAATGCTCTTGTTCACGACATTTCATGGACCTTATTTTGCTATTGGACATTCTCCGCTCCATAGTTGCTCTGCATTCGCCGTTTTGGCGACGTCACCATGCCTCGTTCTCTCTCATTCCTTCGCTATCATTATAGTACTAGTAGTCATCGAACTCTGTATAGTTCAACACAGGTATTCATGTCGCCACAGCTGTGTCGTCGTCCCTATTTCAACTTGACTTGGTCAGGGTTTTTTGTTTGCGTCACATGCCTTATTAGGATGAGGCGTCGATCGCGGAATCACGATCCAAAATTTCAGAAACTTGCACTGCTGCTCTCTAGAAAGTTGTATTCTCTGTCGGCTCTGCCGACTCATTCACCATGGCACTCGATGACCTTATTATGACAATTGATTCGGATGCGGAAGACACTGTTGAGGAGCCAAGGAAACCTGCAAAAGTGAAGGGGAAAGAAAAAGTTCCAGGCAAGGTGCGAAGTGCAGACGAAGGTGCTCCAGACGAAAAGGATACGCTGAACCCAGAGTTCACGTTCGACGTGACTGGGGACGTATACGACGAGGTACTAAATGGGCAGGATGGTCTGGGAGACTTAGTTAAAGGCTCAAAACGGGTGAGCTTTCTTAACTTATTATGCATAGAATTCTTAGTGTCTAAATTGGAGGTTCGCCTGTTCAGGAACCTGTTTCGGTAGACGACATTATTGCGCGAAGAAAGCTGACCGATGCTTCGAATAAACGAAAGAGAGCATATGACACGGAAGATAATGACGACGATGATGAAGACGAGGACGAGGACGAGGGCGAGGGCGATGAAGAAGAAGATCTCGGTGATGAGGAGTTAAGTGGAAGTGAAGAAGAAGAGCTTAGCGATGACGAGGTCGCAGAGAGCGACGATCCATTAGCAACATCAGAGGATGAAGAGGACGATGCAGATCAACTCTCTGAAGCCGAGTTAGACGACGAAACGGACAATGCCTCAGACTCAGATGGCTCCTCTGGCACTGAGGAAGAAACTCAAGCCGAAAAGGAACGGAAAGCAGCGTATTTCGCTTCTCCAGATGACCCTTCAGTGTCTGGCCAAGTACATACATCTTTTACGACAATGTCTCTTTCTCGACCCCTCCTAAAAGCTCTTACTGCACTTGGGTTTTCGACACCAACACCCATCCAAGTTGCCACTATCCCTGTCGCTCTTCTGGGGAAGGATGTTGTCGGAAACGCGGTCACTGGGTCCGGAAAGACAGCGGCGTTCATGATTCCTGTCCTTGAGCGTCTAATGTACCGTGAGCGCGGGAAGAACAAAGCGGCGGTCCGCTGTGTTGTGCTTGTTCCGACGCGCGAGCTTGGTGTGCAGTGTGTAGACGTTGCAAAGAAGCTCTCTGCATTCATGGACGTACGAATATCTTTGATAGTTGGTATGTTTACAGTTATTACACAGTTAAATTAATGCTTGATATTCCGTTCCAGGTGGACTTTCTCTTAAATCGCAGGAAGCAGAGCTTCGAACGCGTCCGGACATCGTTATCGCAACACCTGGCCGACTTATCGACCATCTGCGTAACTCCCCTTCCTTCGGGCTGGAGACCCTTGATGTGCTCATTCTGGACGAGGCCGATCGAATGCTTTCCGATGGATTCGCAGATGAATTGAAAGAAATCATACAAGCCTGTCCAACTTCGCGGCAGACGATGCTTTTTTCCGCAACGATGACGGACGACGTGGATGCACTTGTGCGGATGTCACTCAACCGACCAGTGAAGCTATTTGTGGATCCGAAACGGAGCACCGCACGCGGGCTTATCCAGGAATTTGTCCGCGTTCGTGCTGGAAAAGAGGCCGAGCGCGCGGCGTTGCTTGTTGCATTGTGTAAACGGACGTTTAAGCAGGGTGTTATCGTTTTCTTCAGGAGTAAGAAGCTTGCGCACCAAATGCGAGTTGTGTTCGGGATTCTCGGTATGAAGGCGGAGGAATTACACGGCGACCTTACTCAGGAACAGGTAGAGGTTTAATTATTGAATAGGCTTGGCATCTACTGACATTGAGGACTGATGCAGCGTCTTCGCGCTCTGCAGCTGTTCCGTGATGGTGCGGTGGATTTTTTAATGGCAACGGATCTCGCCTCTCGGGGTCTTGACATCAAAGGTATTGAGGCGGTTGTCAACTACGACATGCCTGGTCAACTGGCACAATATCTTCATCGAGTTGGGCGAACGGCTCGTGCCGGAAAGAAAGGACGGTGGGTTTTCAGTGCTCCACAACTGAATGATTCCAAATTCTTTGACATTGCACTTATTCAGATCGGTGACCTTAGTTGGAGAGGCTGACCGGAAGATACTCAAAGCTGCTATCAAACACGCCTCTGACGTAGACAAGGTCCGGCATCGTACAATCCCGTCCGATCAGGTGTCAATATGGGCGAAGCGACTGGCGGAGATCAACGATGAGATAACAGAGGTATTAAAGGAAGAGAAGGAAGAGAAGGCGTTACGATTGGCGGAAAGAGAGCTGAAAAAGGGAGAGAATATGATTGAACATGAGAAGGAGATCTTTTCTCGGCCTGCACGAACGTGGTTTCAATCCGAGAAGGAAAAGCTCAATGCAAAAGGTAGGAAGCGTGGTATCGTCAATTGAAATGACTTGAATGTGCTGACTGATTACTGCCCCACGCGTTTCTCAGAAATTAGCAAGAAGCAGTATGAGATAGCTGCAGGTGCCACTTCTCCGTCAAAAGGGAAGAATAAAGAGGTGCAGGCAGATGCAAAGGTGCGTTTCAATCCATTCGGGATAAAAGTCCTACCGGACGCTATTGAACCGTTCTGTTCCTATTTGCAGCCTAAACGGGATAAATTTGCCGGGCTTTCGCGCCGGGCAAAGCGAAGAAAGCTCGCACTTGAAGAGGGTGCAGCGGAAACCACAGCTGTGCGTGCGGCTGTCCGAAACGCGAAGAAGGCTGGACGACCAACGAAAATTGGCATGCCGGAACCAAAACAACAGAACCCGGCTAAATCAAAAGGCTCAGGGAAGGACAGGAGGGGGAAAGCAGGTCGGGTGACCGGTCGGAAAGGAGTATTTGACAATGAGATGGGAGGGAAACGGAAACCAAGCATAAACGAAGGTGCCAGAGCCAATAGGACCGATAGAATCGGGGGTATGGGCAAGAAGGGTCCAAAAGGGAAGGGGAAAGGGAAGCGGTGACCCCGTATTTCTGCGTGTTCTTTTGCTATATGGCCACTATAAAAATAGGACTCGCCCACACTGCATATACTGAGTTGAGGCGGTAACAATCACGAGTCTTCGTGGTCGAGATTCTGTGTGAGAGAATTAAATTATTAAACTGTACATGCGCGTCGCGATGGACGCGTCGGAGTCACGTGCGACGTGTACAGAGTCCTGTGACGCGTCTTTACATCAGTGTCTTGCAGCAGCTCTTTCTCGCATCATAACGCTCGACTGTAGCTGTACTTTTGTCTGTAGGTGACGCTTGGCTGTGAAAAGTCTTGAAGTCCTAGGCGGTCTGCTTGATTCCTCCGATCTTACGCATAGAAGATCTCACCCCAAAGCGAACTGTGAGCTAACTTGGGTCCGTTATACGAGTTATCTAACCACCGCCAACGCGGCTTCTACTTGGATAGCCCTAAGATCACTTGCACTTAACTATGGAAGATGACTCGAGTGCCATTATATCTCTCGCAACAGTCCGTTTGCAAGCCAAGTCTCGGCTGTTTCTGACTGCATGTTGTCCGGACAAAGATCTTGTGGTGCTTGTATCGAGAGTCGGCTCAGCCGACAAAATGAGCCTGTGGAAGATGCAAGGCTCGAAGAAGTGGGAAGTGGATACGAACAAGGGGTGTAGTTCTTCGGACGAGGTTACAGCTCTCAACTGGAGCCCTGATGGTGCGCGAAACTACTCTGTTCTGATTCCTGAACTATTTGTTACTCAACTGAACTTACTATGGTTGCTCCGTGTGCATACGCTCAGGTCAGACCATTGTAGTTGCTCATTACCCTCCTCGAATCAGCCTTCATTCGCTACAGAATGGCCGAGAGGAACACTCTTTACTGGTTGGTTCTCTGCCCTGTGGTTCGCCATCATCACCTCGAATCACGGGTGTCTGGTGGTTCAAAAGGGAGACGAAGACGGACAGTAAGGCAATGCCAGACATGTTAAAGCGAGGGAATGTCGTTGTATGTAGCCTAATTCCTCTATCAATACACACTTTATTCTAAGGTAAATGCTACTCCTAGCCTGGCTCTGCACTTTCTATAATTAGAACACAGCCACTGCTCGATGCCCTTCAAGACGACACAGTCCCACTTAAGTGAGTGCTCATTTCCTAGCACGTATATCGCTTATTTATTCAACTTCCGACAAGCGCAACAGACCTATTCGCCTTTCAAGGAAGTCATGCCAGGCCAGGGGCTAAGGTTTCCTCTCTGCCAGATGTTATTTCCTCGTGGCCTGCGCTTCCTTCTGACCCTCTTGCGGCGGGAATTAACCCCGCTTCGCGCGAAAGCGACAAGAGACCCGGAGATGAGCTGGATGAAAAGGACACCACAAACGTGGACAGTCTTTTGGTTGCTATTGATGATTCAGGCCAAATTCATTGCTTTTTGGACGGGTCATATCCAGTTGGCGCCATTAGCTTGGGTACCGGCTGTGAGGCGAAGACGATAATCAAGAACAACGAGGAAAATACGTTGTTAGCGCATGCAGAGTTCAAATCAAAGGACACTCGCACCCCTGTCCTTCATAACGTTTCACCATTGACTGTCGAGCTTCCTTTGCTTTATGCGAAAGCAACGCGGCACGTTGCAGAGAACTGCACGGCTGCGCGGGAGCTCGCTTGGTACAGTATTCGTGTAGTAAAAGAAATGAGAAAATCCTGGTTCGGTGGAGATGGGCAAGTTGGTGCCCGGGATTTCAACACAAAATATGCCCGAGGGTTAATCGAACGGCAGGTCGCTCATGGTCGTACGTCATGATACATCAGGGCGTGCTGCTTCCTTTGCTCATTTCGTTCCTTTCAAGAGGAAAAAAATGTGGTCCTCGACCTTACTGTGCTCCTTGCAACAGGGAAGTCGTCTCATGCTCTGTCGGATTACCACCAGTCGGGGGAGCTTACTAGCGAGAGGGTAGGTCTCCGGAACGTGCGTTCCGGGTATCGATTTTCATTTTTGTTGTCAAGGGCTTGCAAAAATGGGAGACCACCGTAGGCGAGGCTCTTCTTAAGCTTCGTGATTACGCTGAGACCCGGATCGCACCTGCGTGTCAACACTTGCACCTGCTGCTGGAAGAGGTACGAGGGTGGTCACTCCTGTAAGCATGTGGTTTTCTTCCCGGCATCGTGGATAGCACATCGGACTAACTTTGCTTCGTTCACTTTCACAAGACCCCAGCTGCATGGAGATTATGGTTTTTCCACCAAGGAAGTTGATGAATGCTTAGATCTCACGGCTCGGGCTATCATACTTGCAGCGTTCCTTGCTGCGACGGCTCGACGGGAACTCACTCGCTTCGTGGAGTTTATCGTGTTCTTACGCTATGGTATGTCTTCGCTCGGCCTGTGTAACTCTACAGAGAACTGAGTGGATACTCAGAAACCAGTCGATTAAGTACACCCGAAGCAACACCGTCGCCACGCCACGACATACTCGAAGTGAACGAATATCTAATGTCAGGGCTTGAAAAGAGCGAGATTGATGAGTGGTTCACCGGACCTGTACCGCAATTTTCCATGAGTTCAATTGAATCCACACCCCAGATGGGGGATCTACGTTCTGTTATTGAACGTGCGCGTGCTTTCCTCGCAGACCCCTCGAAACTCACCTGGCCTCCAGTACGTCGCTATTTTTTTCATTGGTTCAAAAGGGGGCATCTTCCCCTTCAAGGTACAGGAAGACTGATAGCGGACTCAATCGACCCAGATAACGCAACGGAAGGATCTCTCACGTTTAGATCGAAATCTAGATGCATTGATACATGAGTTGGCCGAGAAGTGTCAGGAGGTATATAGCCGGGCAGCAAAGGCTGTGGCGAGGACGGCTTCTGTGCAGCAAACATGGACCACATCGGGGCAAATTCAGGAAGTCGCCGAGACAAATGGAGAACGCGTGGTCAACCCCACCTCATCGCAGCCAGTACGGACACGAGCTATTTGTGAAGAGAAGGTCTGACTTTGGTGGCATGATTGGCTTTAACCACTGAAGAAGTTTCTTCATTTTCTTTAGACGAACACGCTGACGGAGCATCTAGCTATCCGGCTACAAGAAAGGGAACACGGGCTGCCTAGATGCCGTGAACTGCGTAAGTGACAATAAAGAATACTGGCAAATACGATTTATCCTATTGACTAGTATTGATCCGCAGTGTGCATCATTCGAGCATCGTACGAACATGTGGGAAGCTCAAGGACGGTCTCGGGCGTCGCTGCTGCAATTTTAGACTGCAGGTCTGCGGAAGATAGCCCGGATGATGACACTGGAATTGAAGGCCTTTGTTTTCACATTTTCGACATGGACTTCTTCGATGAGGAGAGCCTCGTCATCGTGTATCAGAGTTACGCGGAAGAAGGTACATTTATTCTTTTTATTCAATTGTCATTTTCCTTCACGACTTGCACATTATTGCAATGCGGGAAGCGGGATTCTGATTCTGATCTACCGCAGGCGCGGCGAGGATTGGGACGGTTGATTACAGCGTCCTGGAATACTTTGAAATTGATTTGGCAGGATACGTAAACGGGCTCTGGCAAGAAGACATCGTGGCAGAAGCGATAGCCAGAGTGTCGGCAGGACAGGTAAGCTTCTTGAGGGAAGAGAGTAGGCCACGCCGAGATCACGCTGATGTGCCTCGTTTCTCTTCAACTGTATTAGGCTGGTTGCCCGGCGGCGCCTATTCGGAAGCAACGCACACTGAAGCTCTCGCGGAGTGCACGGACTGAGGCCTCGGAAGGCGAGGGCATACCGAGCGTAGCGGTGAACGGGCGAGTGGGACGACGAATAGGGTGTGTTCTGGACAGGAGTGGGATGGAGCTGGAAATGCTGGACTTGGAGGGAGAGGATGGGACGGAGGGAGAGGAGGAGGAATAAAGCAAAAGCAGGAATAGGCGCGAGATGAGTGGGAGATCGACCCTGAGGGCGGTGCGGTGGACGGGGGTACGGACCGTAGTGCACGAGAAAGGGGTATTTGTTGGTGTACTGATGGAAAATAAATGGAAGAACTAGGTGCTAGGCGAGGGGATGAGATTGGCTGATTGTATGCAGGGGTGTGATGTGTGACTGATAACGCGCCCGAGTGACCGGAAGCGTCGGCCGGAGTCGGCTGTCCTGTCCTGGCTGCCTGTTCGGGCTGCGCGCATGAGCCGAGGTTTAGCTGCTGGACTCTCTGGTGGACTCTGCCAGAGTTTGTTCATTTCCGCCGCTGGTTCTTCTTTGCCACTCTCCCGTCTTCTCTCTCTTCCGCTCGTCGTCCACGCACAAGCCGGCAGGCGTCTCCCTGTCCGTAACATCCTCTCCCCACCCGACACCCGCGGACTCTCTCTCCCCCTCCGCCCGCGTGTATTTCTTTCCCATTTCCTATTTTCGCCCTCTTTTTAGTCCGCTAAGCCACACTTCTCTCTCTTCCATATTCACTCCTCTCCCGTCCTATGCCAAAGACGCCGCAGTCCCAGCCGCCCTCCCCAGTCAAGCAGCCAGCCAATGCCCCTGCTCCCGACAAATTAGACAAGATGTCCGAAATCGCTCTCAGAAAGAAGAAGAACGCCGACGCTCAGGCTGCTTTCCGTGCACGTCGTGCCAACTATATTGCCACCCTCGAAGAGACAGGTCCGTCTGCTGCTAAGTACCTAAATATTCATGTTCCGACGACTAAGTGTCCGTAAATCGCAGTAACCAGCTTAGAGGCAGTTGTAGTCCAGCTTCAGGACTCGTGTCGCGAGGCTCGCGCCGAAGCCTCAGAATTGCGTCAGGAAAACCAGCGAGTGTCAAGTGCGCTTGATGCTCTTCGGCACGAGTGCAGGGAGAGAGACAAATATCTCAGGGCTCTCTGGCACGCCAGAAAGAGCAATGACGACCCGCACTTGGATGACTTCCCTCCTCCGCCTCCGTCCTTCAATGCCGTTCCACCTGGAGCTGCCAGCAGTTCGCTCGGCACTCCAGTAACGACTCCAGTTCCTCACCCTGTCACATACACCACTCCTTCGGCAGAAGGAATGGATCCACGAATGCAGCAATACGCGCAGGACAGTACCGTTACGCTCCAACAGGCTGCTTACCATGATACCTCTTCTAATGCTTACACCGAACGTTCTCCTGCCATGCCATTTATGACTAACGAAGGAGATGCGAACGGCCGAGGAACAGCCATGGGAATGGCCAAAATAAACCAGTATGCTTTCAATGGCATGACCGGCCACGTCCGGGACAATACATGGCATGCAGGCGTCAACCAAGGTGCACCTGCGAGCACCGATGCGGTTACAGGAGAGAATGCTTCCACTACCCATTCACCTGGCTTCATTCCATCACCAACCGTCACCTCGGCCGAAGGGACCTATGGCCCTCGCTACCCCGCCGCGTTGATAGACGCCCACAAAAACCCTCTTCCTGGTATCGACCAAATGCCGTATCTAATGAATAATAACGACCGCTCAATCTCTCCGACCACGTCCAGCCCGCACAACGGTTCCTCTTCCTCCTCTGTTAACTCCCAATTTCAGTTTGTTTTCCCCACTGAAAGCCAGGAACGTAACGATGCGGACTACCATCGCCGCATGGCAGCAGCGGGCCCTGAACTAACACTGCATGGGGGTACTGCAGATGTTTCCGTATATGCCTTGAATCGGCGACGTGCCAATACGGGACCCGAGCGACCTATGCTTGGGAGCACTATGCCCGCCTTTCGACCGGATGATCCACAAGGAATGCCGGTTGCCGAAGGTAGCAAAGCGGCTGGTGTGGGCAGTGTCCCTGGGACCGACCCTCGTGGCATTCGTCGACGAAGGGGGACTGATCAAAGTAACGGAGGTGATCACTCGTCGCGTTCTCCATCACCGACGGGTCATCCACCTATTTCTAGCACACTCGCCGTCATCAAGGCCCAGGCATTTGGCGCACTTCGCCGAACTCGGGCGCGACCGAAAAAGGCGACTGAGGGTGCAGCAAAAATGGCCATGGAGGTCCTCGAGGCTCGCGGCATAGGTCTTGGCATCAACTCTCAGAACGCCAGCAAGCGCCCTCGGTTGAGTGACGACGACGGAAACGGTCTTACGAACCAATAGCAACCTGAACCCAAAAAAGAATCACCACCACTGGATATCCGAAATTCTCTTTTCTCTTACCATGTTTTTAAGCAAGATTTTATGCTGTAAGTATAGGACGCCTATTCACCAATCGTCTGCTATGCACTGTATACTGGAATGCTCTCTACTCTGCAATCGTTCGATTCGCACTCAACGGCCTTTTCACCCTCATTTCTGATTTCCTTTCTCCCATCACTCGGCAACTCTTCACGCGGGTTTCTTGTAGACATTATTATCTTTGCATTGCACATATTTACTTTACCTCTGTGATATAGTTTTCATCTCTGTTTCATCTCTCATCATTTCCCATTACTCTTTCTTTTTCCCTCTTCTCCCTCTGGCACCTGCATGTAACGTAGCGCCTGTCTGTACATGGAATCGGTCTTCTGCAGCCGTACGTCCCTTGGTGTTGTTCCTTCTTTCTGGCCCTTCCGCTCAACTCTTCATTGGGTAATCTCCTTAGATAGACTCGAGACCATCTCCGTCTTCTTACCGCTGACTGCTGATTGGAAACCATGTACACCAGCCAACCAAACCGCTCGCACCCCCTCACTACTCCACTTGCCTTCTCCCGATTTCAATTCCAATTCTCTTACCAAAACGGCGCGAACTGAATGTATTGTAAATAGCTGTCTACCCCTTGTTTTTATTTCCAATGAATAGGAGGTGCCTTCCAGTTGCCATTTTTATTGTTATCCGATCCGTTGTGCGTCGTGCGTCGTGTGTGTATTACTTAACCTTTATAGTTGAAAGGAATGTGAGGAACTGGTAACTACCCTGTGCACTGTGCACAATAGAGCACAAGGATCTCCGGCGGCATGATTCACTGGTCCCAAAGATACGGGTTCTACACGGCACTGAGCGGACGCGTGCGTTGTTTGTGTGGTTCTTGGTTCTTTGCACGGACTTGGGGTAGTTGGATATCGATTATCAGCTTGCTCCTCGGGAAGAAGCATTGATACTGATAGACCCCATGCTGCTCACTTCTTTCTACTTCTTTTAGTTCCTTCAATTCTTTCAGGGTTCTTTCTAGGCATTTTACCAGCCTTCTTTATTTGACGAGGACAAAAATAACTTGACCACTAAACGTGAGTCAAAATATCAACACGATAGTGACTCATGGGCCGAGGAGATAATGATAATGAGATATTAATCGGCGCCACGAAGGTCTTTGGGGCAGGGACACACAACATACACAAGGCGGAGGCAAAAACGGGTATCTTCTTCTCTTTGTTTCATTACCGTAGTTAACCGATATTATTACTCGTTGCGGTAGCGCTATCTCCGATGGCTTGCTTCCTTCTTTCCGTTCATTCATTCATTCATTCAAGCTTGTGTGCGTCAGCGTATGATGAATGAAATGCAGCAAGTTTGCATGGAAGATGTACACGGGAGATAGAAGACGCGGGTCAGAAGGTAGACGATAGAAAGGGTACCCACGCGGAATGCCGAGGAGAGTAAGATTCTACTACACAGGTAGGAGGATCAAGTGAGAGCAATTGTACATTGTATATTAAACTTCTTCGGGAATCTTCTCGAGAACAAAACTCTAGCCGAAAGGAAAAGGGCAACAACGACGTAGGATAAGGAAGAAAACCTGCCCAAAGTAACACCATGAATTGAATATGAATAACTAATATGAACGGGGCGGGAGAGCGCGAGGAAGTAAGGGAAGTAAAGGAAGCGAGGGAAGCGAGGGGATCTTGCTATTTGGTCGATCGGCCGTGTTATCGACGAAGAAGCCAGCTCCAGAAGAATGGTATCTGATGTCCTGTGTGAGTTTGTATGGGAGGGTACAGTATATGAGTTTCGACATGCGATTGCAGCGAGTTTTGCGAGGAGCGAATGGAAAAAGGAAGCAGGTAGAGAGACAACGTACTGTGGGAAGCCGCAGCATTGACGAGAGGAGTGTTGGCCGTGATGGTCGCGAGAGGCGTGAAGGTCTGGCTCGTCGGGAGAACGGCGTTGGAGGGGCTGTTTATGGCATGAATAAAGAAGATCAACGGATCAGCGGAAATAGAGTGGCGGAAGGGATCGACGGAACATACGCAAGCGTCTCAATCGTCAAGCTGGTACTGTGTCGGACGGCAGGGTACAGTAAGCTTCGGAGGAGACATACGACACATTGATGATGAACGGGTTGACGTACATTAGAATAATAGACGTCGACTCTGTGATCGCCGGGCGATCATCGTCATCATCCGTCCCCGATCCCGACACCGTTTCCGTAGGCCGGCGATCGTCGTCCAGATCAGTACTGCTTGCCCTGAGTGGACACACAAGATGAAATGTCGTCGATCAAGATGTGCGATTACAACAAAACAAACTCAAAAGAACACAGTCACACACATCTGTGAAATGGTCCCGGTCATCATCTCGCCCTCCCTTGATCGTCGCCTCGGAGCATTTAAGTATCATCGTCAGCATCTCCTCGCCTCGGAGACATGCCCCATGACAAGATCACACTCACCCACGTTCCTCTTCATTCACGGCGGGGTCACGGGAGCTGTCTGTCCATTTCAGCGTGCGGCATGAAACGTGCTCACAACCAGCTTGCCTTGTACCAGCATCAACTAGCCTGACAGCAAAATTCATACCGCCGGTCAGAGATGATTTAATTCCGAGCATATGAAACGTCTACGGACCTTGAAGTATAGTCAGCCGTCTGCGCTCTGATCAACGTACAGCATAACAGGAAGCAGAGAAGACAGAAGACGAGAGGGGCTCTAGTCAGCATTTCGTCGACCGTCGGAGGCGGGGAAATAGCAGTCTGTTCATATGATGTCTTTATAGACCAACTGATAATTTAAATCGGCACACTTCCGAGGGACGTAACACGCTTGGTATTCAAGAGAAGGTCTTGGCGCACTCGCATCCGCTGCAATAACTGATCAACTAAACCTATATTCAGTAGTGCAGCCAGTCGTACTGGCTCTCAACCGTGGGTCCCACTCCTCCGGGCTACCAATCGGACGGAGCAAATGTCCCGAGGGAAAGTTGTGCCTTCACATCGACCCTCCTGGGTACTTTTTGTTATCATGCCGGACTGTCGGTCCACCTGGCTGCCCATGCCCGTGGGTTCATCGTCAGCTATCGAAGCGCTGCGCCACTGGGCTGCTTAGGATAGCATCATCTCTGCGGGATGTTTAGGCACAAACTAGGCAACAATCTTGCTTTCCAGCCAGCTGGTATTCATCTCATCCCCGCTCTTCTCCGGACCAAGTTGCTGGAAATGAACCCAAAGCTCTGCAAGGGGGAATTTGCAAGTATAAAAGGCAATCAATAGTAATGACCGAAACAGTGTAGATTGTGTCAATTTCATCGATGTGGTTGGACGTAAAATATGGCCGTAATGGCAATGCAGGAAGACGCATCGTAGATCCGAGCGCTCAGCGTGAGACGGTCTTGTCCAGGTTTTTTGAATGGAAAAATAGCCGTTGTCGGTTATCTAACAGGCAAGTTGTCAGCCAAGCCATCGAGTGGGACAAATTGTGAGAAAACATGAGAACGCACTCGGTCTTAAAGTATTTAACAGCGGAGAAATCTCAAAGCACAGCAGTCCGAGGTTGTCCCATGAGGCGATTGGGAAGCCACTGGTAGACGTTCAATTCGGATACTAAAAGTGCTGCGCCACCCTTCAGTGACAGAGAATCGGGAACATTCAGGAACAGAGCATAATGGCGGAACAGGTGCAAAAACTTCATGAGAATTGCTTGGAGGGGCCGACACAAGGTACGCGACGTTATCTTTTCTCAAGACTGTAGATACAAAATGCCCAGCTAGCGCACTTGAGGCACAGCAACGTCCCAAGGGCCCCGTATCTCACTGCACGGGAACGTGTTATTCCTTGAACGGAAGTCTGGTCTTGGTACTCACTTTTTGAATCGCTGCGCCCATACGAGCGCTAAAGGTGCACCGAATGTTACGAAACCTAATATCGCGACTTGTATCCTCGTAACCAAGTGGGAAACCTCCGAGGTCAGGTGTATCGACACCCCGGATACGCAGAACGTCAACAATGCCCTTAGAAGTGATGGCATCATCTGAAAGTCAAGAATTAGAGCGTTATGTCAGGGATCAGCGGATACTCACTAGTAAGCGCGTCCTTAGCATGGGAAACAGCGCGAACATTTGGATAGAGAATAACGTTAAGGCGAAAACGGAGACATCGTCGCGAAGTCGCGAAGCAAGAACTACGGATGCAGATATTCCGGCATTCATGGACAGAACAGAAGTCAGCCTATGAAAAGAAGATATCTCCATAAGCTTCTACTGCGGAAGGAACAAGTTGAGCGCAAAATCGTACCTTTCGCGACCTAGACGTCCGCTTCTGGATGGACCATAATCCGCCAATAGAATATTCAGTATGAAAAGACACGCTGTCAGAGCCCAGATGGAGTCTGATGACGTTGATGCTGTGAGAGTCCGTAAGACTGGTGACAAGGCAAGAAGAGCCAAGAAGACGAGGATGGACGACTTGAGTGCCTTCGCCCCTTCGGAACGACAAGAGTTCTCAGCACTGAATGCGTCATATGAAATAAGGTGCTTACTGTGTTCCCTTTCCATTCTCTGACCGAACAGGAAGCAGTCCATGAGCTCCCAGAGTAGATATCCGAGCAAAAACATTCCGACAGAAATCCAGACGAGGACACGTGGGTCCCAGGATTCATCGTACAAATGTACGAATGTGACTAGAAAAATAAAGATGGAAGAGACGTGTTGTGCGATCGTGCATGCTGCCAGTACGAGAGGCCAGTACGTATATGGGCAAAAATTGGCTGTAAAACGAGTATCGATTCCTGGGTCAGTATCTGTCTGACATCCACACGAGTGGCACACGCACCATTGCGTCTAAGAGATGAGAGAAAAGAGTCGGGTATGTAGTTGTCAGGGTATGGCTGCTTTCTCCATAGCAGTTTCTGCCACTCTGCGGACATCCACCGAGGTGGACGACATACAACGTGAAAGTCGTCGTCGTTGTTCAAAACGATAGCTTACAATCGACTTTAGGACACGTCAAATGGTTCACACGGCGTATCATCATATTTTCTCAGTCCATTAGATGAATTATTTTATTTTGGCTAGTCCTGTATGCCCCTCAGGGTATATGCGTTGGAAGGGCAGTAGAGATTGACTCGCAGTGACTTTAATTGCATAACAATTGAAGTATTCAAACATCACAGAAAGCGCAATACATGATCAATAAATATAGTCCCAAATCGGCTTCATATCGCTACAACTGCTTCAATCCCACTAAATATTCATTTTCGCAAATAGCCCAGTGAGAATAACAACAGACAGTAATCAAAGTCACAAAGAAGTACGTACCACGAGTTGTTCATCCCGTCTATCCTGAGTTGGTTGTTTCACCGGTTTATTCACTTGTGACGCCAGTTTACCAGCATTCGGATTCTTCTTGTTCGTTAATCGTTCCAAATCCTGAAGAATGATAAAGAAGGATGTCGACTGTGAGCTAAATCGCCACAAAAGAACAAAAAGAAATGGTTGCTTTAAGCACCTTCTGCTGTCTCTCCTTCGCAGCCCGAGCAAGCCGTTCCCGTCTTTGTTCAGGACTCTCGTGCTGAGGGAGCGGCTGAGTCGGCGACTGCTCAGTGCCAGATCCGAGGACGGTATGTCCGCCGGTGTGCGTTCCCGGCTTGGAACATAAAGAACCCATGTTACGAGAGGAGTCTAGCTTGGACGATCTGGGTTGAGAGCGAACGCCGGAGACCGGCAACGGCGTGAGTGTGGCGGGACGACCAAGTCGGGCGCAGTCCCATACCATTACTTTAGTACTCTTGGCGCTGCGGTCATTTTCTAAACATTCCGCTCATGGCATTATGTTGACAAGACTCATGAATCGATATATATGAAGTCAAATATAATCTATGTGTATAATTACAAAATGAAGGTCGAGTATGAAAAACAGGCAGTTATAGGTCGTTGTTTTCGATATGCTCATACTCCCCTCGCCGCCTCTCATCATCTTCGGAACGTCGCGAGAACGGTGAATGCACACCCAAGTTTATGCGTTCAAATGGTAGTCGGGGATTCCACGTCTATATTGCACAGACACATAGCTCAGCGGATGCATCTGCAACATTGATGCCTGAGAGACTCACCTCCCACCAACGTCTTCCCGAGGTCCACGGTACGCTAAAGTCGATTCCGGCCTTTACCATCTTACCCTTGATTCCCGCTCCGAGGAGCAGTCCAAAAATCGTGAGCAAGAAGAGTGTAACCACAAGTTGATCTCGTGGCGAATCCCGCTCTGAGGATATCAAAATCATAAATGAGACGGATGAATATCCGTAGATAATTCTCAGAATAATGAGAAAAACGCACGGAAACACCGGGCTTCGACGTCGCCCTCTTTGCCCGTAGCGGTGTCCGGATCGGTATCTCCCAATGTTGCGCCTTGGCAGATGGGTAGGTTCTGGTTAATGCACCACTGCTTTGTGCAGGAGAGACATGGCTTGGATGGGTTGTCAGGCGTGACTAGATGCAAGATCGTGTAGTTTGAACCGAAGCATATGCCTGATAACAATGCTAAGTATGAGCACCCGTTGCTACGATGAAGTGCTATAGCATGGTACGTACATTTACAGAAGCTCGTAGCCTCCCATTTCTCTCCAAGATGAGCTGCTTGCACTGGAGTCTAATGGCATTGAATCAGAATCAGAATGACCAGGCTCTCAAGCAAGAAATACAGACAGAAGCGAGAATAATAGATAGTACTAGTGTCGCGAAAGTAGCCAGCGTAAGAGACAGAGGATGCATCTGGAGCAAAGTGCAAGTGTGCCAGCTCGAGGGAACTTGAAGAGACACGCGCAGGTCGCAACTGCTAC
Organism: Fomitiporia mediterranea MF3/22; assembly: GCF_000271605.1. NCBI lineage: Eukaryota > Fungi > Basidiomycota > Agaricomycetes > Hymenochaetales > Hymenochaetaceae > Fomitiporia > Fomitiporia mediterranea. The sequence continues at coordinate 1,535,629 of NW_006760390.1, read as the reverse complement.
AACTGTCACGACGCGTCGGTCGTCCTCTGTCTGTCTCGAGTCTCCTTCCCTTCGCGCGTCTCTCGTTACGTTTGCACTTCAAGCTCGCAAAATGTCTACAGAGTTTGACGATGTGCTAACAAACCAGCCTGTCGTCATTGACAATGCGAGTATTTGTTAGCTGCTGCACCACACAAGCCTCGCGAATCTAACACGGACTCCTATGCAGGGCTCGGGCACCATAAAAGCAGGCTTTGCTGGCCAAGACCATCCAAAATGCTTCTTTCCGTCATTGTGCGTATAAAAACATATATGTCATACTTGATGTATGCTAATGCCTAATTCATTGTTTAATAGTGTCGGCCGACCGAAACACGTACGCGTTATGGCTGGTGCGTTGGAGGGCGACACCTTCATTGGTCGGAAGGCACAAGAGTTTCGTGGATTGCTGAAGATCAAATATCCTATGGAACACGGTATTGTAACTGATTGGGATGACATGGAACGTATATGGAATTGGGTGTACACGGAGGAGCTAGGAACGCTTAGTGAAGAGGTGCGTTGTGCTGATCTGATATCTAACTTATATTCTGGTGTCTGATATGTAATTCCAAAAGCACCCTGTACTCTTAACTGAAGCTCCTCTCAATCCACGAGCCAATCGGGACATTGCCGCACAGATATTCTTCGACACTTTTAACGTTCCTGCTCTGTTCTCTTCCGTCCAGGCAGTTCTATCTTTGTACATTCTCTACACCCCTCCCCGCGTTGAGCAGCTGCTTATACCATCTACAGATACTCTTCTGGCCGAACAACTGGCATAGTACTCGACTCAGGCGACGGCGTAACACACGCAGTCCCAGTATTCGAAGGTTTCTCGATGCCACACGCGATTCGCCGAGTAGACATCGCAGGACGAGATGTCACAGACCACCTACAACTCCTTCTCCGCAAAGCAGGTCGACACTTCCATACATCCGCTGAATTCGAAGTCGTACGCACGATCAAGGAGCGTTGTTGTTACGTCGCAGCCAACCCTTCAAAGGAGGAGAAAGACACTGCTGGACGGACAGAGGAGTTCCACCTCCCCGACGGGACTGCAATACAACTTGGCTCGGAACGCTTTCGTGCTCCTGAGATACTGTTCAATCCCGAACTTATTGGTCAGGAATATGCGGGTGTACACCAGGTGGTTGTTGACTCTATAAACCGTGTGGACCTTGATCTTCGGAAGAGTCTCTTCTCAAATATCGTACTTAGTGGTGGAAGCACCTTATGCAAAGGTATGTCAACGCTAGATGTTCTCTGTAATTAGTGCTGAACAATTAAAAGGCTTTGGCGACCGATTACTGAACGAGGTGAAACGACTGGCCGTCAAGGACGTGAAAATCAAGATCTACGCGCCCCCAGAACGAAAATACTCTACTTGGATAGGCGGATCGATTCTAGCAGGTTTGAACACGTTTAAAAAGGTGCGTTATGTCATTCTTTTCCTGATTATTGAAATAATCTCGTTTGGTTGTAGATGTGGGTTTCTGCAGAAGAGTATCAAGAAGACCCGGAAATCATCCACAAGAAGGCCGGGTTCTGATTTTTTTCTCCTATAGATTCTTCTACTATTCTGTTTATGCGCAGGGCTTCTTCATTTGTCTTCAAGTCAATATTTTCTCGGTAATACCCATTGCCCACCTGTATCAGCTAGTGATCTTAATACCAGTATTCACTTATATCACGGAGAAACAAGGACGTTGCATGAAAGCATACGCATAGATTGCGGGGTCCATACATGACAGACAGAAATGTAGATGGTTTTTTGGACATACAAAGCGGATAGAAGAACGTAAAACAACCAATTCACCGGTACCTGCGGAGAGAGAGGGTGTTGTGCCTCTTCCAGGTGGAGCGGACTGGGGTGTGGTTGTAGCGGTGACCTTTGCCGATACCACGGTTCTGCAAATAATGGATTAGACGAGAACCTTGTTAAAAGTAAATAAACACGTACTTGTTTGCCAATGCTTGTCAGGCCGCGTGCTTCGCGACGCTTGTGTACCGGCTTGGTGATCCAGTTGATCCTGGCGTCGCGACGAATCTATACGCCGATTAATATAAGTAATTTTACATGAAATAGATACGAAGAGACTTACAGCCTTGTGGTTGGGGTCAACAAGGATGACCTCGTAGTACTTGTAAATACCATCTTGGTTGATCCAGTACGAGTTCAACACGCGGAGGTTACCACAGCGGCGTCCGACACGTTCTTCTGCAATCGAACGGAGACCACGCTGGAACTTGAGGTGGTTCACACCCTGGCGGACGGGCTTGCCGTACGTCGCGCCCTTAGGGACGGGCTTCTTGCGGTTACCACGACGAACACGAACACGGTAGATGACATAGCCTTGCTTGGCCTTGTAACCGAGGCGGCGCGCCTTGTCAGGGCGTGAGGGACGCGAGGCACGGTGAATGACGTTCAGTTGGCGGTATTCCCAGCAGCGGACACGCAGCAGGAAGCGGAGGACATCCGACTGCTTCTTCTTGTAGAGCTCCCCGATGTACTTGTACGCGCCCATCTGTCCGTGAAATATGGAGAAAGTCAGCAAGATTCGTTACATCCAAACTTTGCGTTGGCCATCCATCGTCTTCTCGCGATTCCAGCCATGCCAGACACAGTCCATCACATTGTAGAGCATATAGACAACCAATCCAGATGTTTCACAGAGTGAATAGCTGCTCACCTTGATGTCGGGGACCGATTGTCTTGAGGGTGTTGAGGACGGCTCGAAAACAGACGAGCGTTTGGTGCACTGCTTTAGGGCCGGAGCTAATTGAGTTGGTCGTTGTTCCGCAGTTTCAACGCGTAATTTATGGTCACGCACAGTCCGTTACTCTGCTGCTTCTGATTCCGTCACCAACGCTCACTACGCTCAACCACTGTACCCGCCATGAGCACAAGCTCGAATTTTGCGAGCACGTTCGCCCCCTACGTGAGCCTACTCTTTTTCAAATTAATTTAATCAATAAATTCTGAAACCTTCGCGCAGACTCCTCCACCAGACGACCCCGTACAACGTCCGCCCGCACCTGCATCGGCTTCACGTACTAAAGCACCTCCTCGTCCTTGGTTTCCTACTCAACCTGAAACCTCTTCGTACCAATCTGGTGGACTACCCACTCTGGGGACTTCTTATGGAGGTGGAGGTGCTGGTGGCGTTACTATGGGCGGATTCGGAAATCAGCCAGAGGCAGACGGACCAACAAACCAATGGGAGTCGCGGTTCAACATGCGTGTCGACGTTCTGGCAGCTTTTGCGTACTTACTGGGGCCAATCTCTGGTATGTTGTAGTTGTTAAGTCAAAGGCTTGTCTAACGAGCTGCGCAGCGCTCATTTGTCTCATACTCGAGACTCATAATGACTACGTTCGATTCCATGGTCAGTATCTCACATTAACTTGCCAGGAATCAAAAAGAAGGCTAACAGGGTATTTAGCGTATCAATCCGCGCTTTCGACGACACCGCTTGTGTTGCTACGAATATTTACCTCACTTGTTCACTTTCCCTCGTTCTTAAACACACTCATCACAATAATACTCGTCGTCTTTATTCTATTCATGGCGTAAGTTATTCTTCTAGTCTAATAATGATCTTGAGCTATAGTCTGACGTCTGCCTCTTTCAGGTTTCGAGCATATGTTGATGCAGCTCGGAATAATCTTACTAGATATTACCTGCCATACGTTGGATTACTAGCAGACCAGTGGGTCTCGGAGGAATAGAACTAGGACTTCTTCCACTGCAATTACTATGAAGTGTAGCATTTTATTTATCTACTGTTTTATGACTCTCTGTGAGCCGACTTTTTATACCATTCCGCAAACTCATGCAAGCTCGGGTAGCATTTGCCCAATTGAAATGAGTGGATTCGTCTATCGCAAATGAAAGGTTATATATTCGTCCGTAGTCGAACGAACTCCTCGCACGAACATAACTCTGTTCGTGCAATTGCCCGCAAACGCAGAATCAATGAAATGATTGTGCTTACTTGTAGTTAAGCCTTTAAAATTCAATGATTTATTCCTTAGAAGATGACATAATAATATGAGATAATCACAATCGGAACTTGCCGGGCACCCAGTTAGGGATGAGATTGCGAGACGACGACGAAAGCCCAGCAAAAGGCGCGACGACAGGCCACCTTTCCAAGACAAAATGGTCAGTATCTGTTCAATGCAGGTTTTCAGTATGCCTATGTGCCGTCTGAGCACCACACAATCCACTCCGTGTGGTGGAATGGGATGGATGGAACGAATGGCTGTTGGCTGACGGAAGCTCAGATCCGGATGGCACACGATGGCTTCAAGCAATGTTACTGACAATTTGACATGCAGGATCCTTCATCACCGATAACACTACGCACGCGTAAATTCATTACGAACCGCCTGCTCGCTCGGCGCCAGATGGTCGTCGATGTGTTGCACCCAGGTCGCCCGAACGTGTCCAAGGCGGAGCTGAGTGAGAAGCTCGCACAGCTGTACAAAGCAGACAAGGCTCGTGTTGTGCCGTTCGGTTTCCGCACGCACTTTGGTGGTGGACGCAGCACTGGATTTGCTCTGATCTACGACGACGAGGCTGCTCAGAAGAGGTTTGAGCCGCGATACCGATTGGTTAGGGTGCGTGTTTTGGTACTTCATATCTCAAGTCTGAAGCGACGCTTATGCTTTTCGTTCTTATTTTCCTATTGCAGGCTGGTCTTACGCAGAAGGTTGACAAGCCATCTCGTAAACTTCGCAAGGAGCGTAAGAACCGTGCAAAGAAGGTATGTTAATGAAATCTTCGTTTAGCGATTGTTTGAACTCATTAAACCTTCTTCTACCTCTAGCTCCGTGGTACGAAGAAAACGAAGGCTGCGGAACCTGCGAAGAAGGGCAAGTAAACGACTTCGACCTGCCAGGCCAACGCCGTGGCCGTGTGGGAGGATACGACCTTGGCGTTGGCTGGCATGGGCTGCATCGACCATGCTTGGTATGGCAGGATGTGGACGGATACTGTGTACTTTTTCCCGCCTCTCGTTGTTTCTGCCTACAACAAAAGTTTTCCTGGGTGTACCAATGATACTCCTTTTCCTCAGTTTCGCTCTCCTCCCGTACCCCTGCATGGTTTAATACATGTCACTTATATGCATATGCAATATCAAGCTCAAACATCCAAGTGAACATTTTATTTGTGTTGACTGCTTAGAAGACTCGGAGTAAGTTTGAATGAATGTTAGACGCTTGAGGGCGTCTTGACGGATGCTAAAATGCACGTGAGGCTGTGCTAAAAATGTTGTTGTAAAAGTAAGAATAAGTAGATCGGCGCGGCTTGCCTCATTGCAGGATTCTCACCAACCAAGGCAGGCAAGCCGTTCCAAAACGTGCTTGTCTGCTCATGACACCGACACGCACGCCTTGCTTCTGACCACCATCTAACCTGCCTACTATTTGACGACATTATCTACCCTATCTAACTATCTGGTCTACGAAATTACTTACGAAACTATGACACGACGAACTAAGCAACTTGTTGGATTCAGTATAACATGCCTCCTAGCTGCTGCGCACGGCGGGCATGCATTACCTCAGCTTGGCGCCCTCAAGGATACACTTGCAGAATCAATAAGAAATGTCGTACCACGAGGATTTGCTGATTTTACGTTGGAGCGTCGACAGAACAATAATTCAACCAACACAACGTCCAGTTCGAATACATCGTTAACCGATGTTTGGTTATTGGAAGATGAATTTTCTGGAAAGTCATTCTTCGAGTACGTTTCATGTCAAGTACGTCGTAAAAGCACGAGAGCTCATGCTTGAACACAGTAATTGGACATTCTTCACCGGTCCAGATCCTACACAGTGCGTATTTACCTGCTTCGACCGTCCTATTCCTTTCTGACGTCAGAAATATATATAGTGGTCTAGTACAGTCAGTACCATCTCAATTGCATCATTTTTAATGTGTGTATCTGATTGTCGGTATTGTCACCAGCTTCGTCGATCGAGATACTGCGCTCAGCCAAAACTTGGCATTTGTTACGGATAATAACACGGTGATTATGAAGGGTGATAATACTTCTTGGGTGAATATCGGAGATAATAGGTCAAGGTCAGTCGGATTATTGCGAGGCATATCTCGTGAGACATGTTCTAATGTATGTTATATTACTTTTGTGTTAGTGTTCGAATACAGAGCAACAAATTTTGGAATGGCGGTCTCTTCATTCTGGATTTGAATCGTGCACCATGGGGATGTGGTACGAATCCTCTTACTTGGTAGATGTACAAATAAATTTTGCTTACACATTACCTTAGGTGTCTGGCCTGCATTCTGGTCGCTCGGAGCTACTCAAGCATGGCCCCAAGTATGTTAAAAAATATATGCTATCGCTCTCTAGCATAACTGACAAAACATAATAAAGGAAGGAGAAATCGATATTTTAGAAGGAGTTCACGATAATGTTCACAACCAAGTCACTTGGCACACTCTTCCAGGCTGTGTACTTGAAGACACCGGCAATTTCACGGGTACTATGGTAGTACGTGTTTGCAACTCTTTGATCTTCGATTTTCAATCAACGGGAACTGACAATTCGGACTATACAGGGCCAAACACAATGCGATGCAACACTCAATAACAACGCAGGGTGTGGGGTTACCGACTGGAGTCGTGTTTCGTATGGAGAAACTTTCGACGCGCAAGGTGGAGGTGTGTATGCCATGTTATGGGATGAAACGGGAATCGCAGTCTGTACGTCGCCCCGTGTTGTTCTCCGCTCCCTGTCCCCTTTCCTGTGAATTGACATTCGCTATTGGGCTATTGGGTATCGGGTTGCAGGGTATTTTTACCGCGTCTCGATTCCGCAAGATATCGTTGATGGAGATCCGAAGCCGAAGACGTGGACGACCCCCTCTGCGGCGCTGTCCCCATCTGGCTGCGATCCGTTCCAGTACTTCAAGAATCACTCGATTGTGTTTGGTGCGTTTGAAATAGGAATTAAGTGTACAAATGAAGTTAATGCTAATTCATCGGCCTTTCCTTAACCCATAGACATCACGTTCTGTGGAGACTGGGCGGGAAACACTTACGAAACTACACCCGGGTGCACTGGCTCATGTCCGGAACATTTACAAGACCCTGCGAACTTCGTGGTAAGTCCCTTTTTTACACCCTGACTTACCATATGGAACTGGCTAATAAGCATGCATCATTGTGATTGTAACAGAATGCATCATGGGACATTAATTCGCTGAAAGTATACACAAAGGAATCACTTAAAGGAATCGTCGTTAGCTCGGAGGGTTCACAGTTTTCGCCGTATAGCACCATTCTTGGTGTGCTTGCGGGATTTGCTATGCTTCTTGTGCTTTCTTGAATGGAAATGCATCGGATGGTTCGGGAATACGGGTAATGGGTTTGCCTGGAGAAGTTGGTACGATGCAAATGTATCACTTGCCCTCGCAAACAATGGAAAACTTACACTGGACCGTGGAGAATGGACAACACGGACGGAATTATCATGCCTTGGATGGACAATCACCGGAGTTTGTATATCATACAGTACACACATTGTTATCTCTTCAATGGAACATGGAATTATTGAACACATTAAAACCAAACCACTTCATTTTCAGATACAGTACTACTGCTTTGTTTAAATCTTTATTGTCGTACGGTTCTCGCGCAAGATTTCCCGGTGCGAGGAGGTAAGGAGTACGATGCTACGCCACGAAGTGAGTATACATTTTATTTAAATCGCGGGAGAAGCTCTCGAGAGCGAAGATTTTGAGGAAGGGTAGCAAGCTTGTGCACGCGTCATGCACGCCGTGGACGCGTGCTTGCCACGACGTGTCTTCGGTCGGAGTCTCAATCTGAGTCACTTCCCTTCTTGCCCTGGCGATGCTCGGGAAGAAATGAATGCAACATCTTTGTCCCTAAAGTCAATGGGCTATCGAGCCATGTTTTTGGGTTGAACGCGCGTTAGAAGATAAGAAGTTGAGAAGAACCAAAATGAAGACTGGCGAGCTATTCTCTCCTGTTTCAGAAAATCGACGCAAAGGTGCATGAGCTTCTAGTGCAGCGCGGTGTGGAAATATTGTACAATAATCTAACAACTTGTTCATGTTGGGGATTTCCGGCGACGGGGATGTATATTCAAGCGCGTGTCTAGATCTATTTGGATTGTTTCTCTGTGTGCATGAACGGGATTACAACCTCAGCTTGAATAGTTTAGGACCTTCGCCGTCCGGCGGGTTGAATTCAACGGATTCTGCTGGTGCTTCCCCTTCTGAATCGGCGAGAGGTGGCTCAGCGAAACTGGCACGTAAGGGTGTGACGCTGGCATAGCCTCGCTCGAGAGCCCAAGCGTCGGAGCCCACCGGCGCGGCGATGCGAGGACCGATGAGACCACTCATGTCCGGTGCGAACTTGAATACGAGCTCCGGTGCGTGACTGATTTCTCCTGGAGTGCGTTTAGAAGACAATGATTTGGCTTGGGGAAATGCGTCTGTTTGAGGAGCCTCGGACCGGTAACGGTCTGCTGGATCTCCCTTATTCGAGGAAGAAAGCTGAGCATCCGGACCTCCTGCTGGCACCGCCTCGGTGCCCGTCGGCTCTAGCGTGAACGGCTTGAACAACCTTCCATACGCGTTTCGCCAGATTTTGGTCCACAGGACGGGCAACCCTTCCCCGTTCAGCAGGTCGTTTACCATCGGGATATTTACGTTGTAGAGGTCAACCTGCCCGTTGCGTAGCCCATCCTTGTCTTTACCCCAGTTTCTGAGAAGAGACTGGATAATCTTAATGGCAAGTTTATGTGCCGGGTCGAAAAGCTGAGGCGGAACTGGATTTTGCACTGTACCGTACGACAGAGCAATGGCCCGACAGCGTGATAAAGAGGCTGAGAGTGCTGCTCCGATGGTACCAGACGAAAGAGCGAAGGCAGCTATAGACCACTGATAAATTCGCGTCCACTAATGAGACCATGCACGGGTAATCTTACATGACGAGTTACGCCCTAGGTTAGGTCCAGAAATCTGAAATAAATATTGCTAAGGATTGACAAGTAAGGACACACGAAGAGCATAGACTTACCACCAAATCAATGGAGTCCTTGAAGAGGTTGTTCAAAGCAATATTGGCACAAGTAGCAGGAGTCTGAATGTATGCAGCATTAGCGAGCTATACATCTGTATGATACTGCAATCTTGAACACTGACTCCATCTAGTAGAATCCATTCAGCAAACTCCCCCAGCTCCCTCTTCAATGGACGAGAGGTGCTCGAAGTTTCTCCAATTCCATCTAAACATCGAAATTTAGAGCACACACGAAGCAGACAAGCCATTGGAGATCCAGAGTAAACAATGTTTGGCAATAACGTTTCTCACCTGGAAGGCGTGGATAATAGTAGAAGCCCTTGGTGATTTCTTTGATATGGTATGCCTTGCCGATCCAAGATTTCTGAGTAGAAGGAACGACAACCTTTACATCCCAGTCTAGTATTGAACTGGAATCAGCTACCGATGTAATGTTCCACAGACAGTCATTTGTAAACAACCTAGGTCTTCCACGAGATGACGTGCGAGGCCGAAGATGTAAGGTGAGTCCTTGCCTGGAGGGCCGTCGTCATTCTAGAATGCCAGTCATTGAAGGTCAAGTTAGCAAGATTTCTGCAGCGGGAAAAGGATAGTTACAATACAGTTAGAAGAACACGAAGTCTTTGTGAGCCTGAGGTCATAGCCGAACCTATCAAACTAGGAACAGGTTCTGAGCATACTTTAGATCTGTCCAATCGATTAGAGTAGGTATTCAAATAATTGCACGTGAATTTCGTCCACTCTATCTACGTTTCACTCGTGAATAATATACCTCAGCGGTTATTTTGGCTTTGCAAATGCCATTATAGCGGGTTTCTCAGGGCATAACAATACGATAGACCATACTCGTTTATAAAATCGAGAGGTGCTGATCGAACTTGTGGAACAACAACACAGCTAGCTAGCAAAACATGTACATATGCATACACAATCCTCCGATGCAAAACAATGGTATCCAAGATAGCGTCGGTGTATAGGAAAGAACATGTTCCACATGAAAGCAAATAAACAGTATCCAATGCGTGTCGTGAGGGTAGTCGTGTCATGTTAGAATCTCCGAGATCGTGATGATGCAAATGTGGAAAGCAACCAAAGTTGAACAAATGATAAGTTGAGCTCCGCCAGTCCAGAATGAAAGTCTCATAAATCAAAGGGGAATCGGAAGTATCGAGAAGACCATGGGAAATTTACCACTGCAGTATCCGCTTGATGACGCTGTTATTCTCTTTTGTATGATTAGCGGCAACGTTCGTTGATGAGCCAGGATGGCTGAGCGGTGGTGCATCGTCATTGGTGGACTGCGCCATCCGACTTTGTTGCATCTATAATATCATGCGAGGATGAAGGCGATCAGCAATGAAACACTGCATACTACTGAAAGTGACTCACCTCGTAGTCCATGACAGGTACGTCAAAGAGTTGGCCCAAATACTTATTTTCCGTAAAATGGTATCCATTACGACCGGTGCAACGCTCTTGAATCGCCGTTGTTGTCCCAATAAATCTACCCATCATGTTATACTTAGCCCAGTTGATCTTGGAAGGATCATCATGCTTCGTGTCTGGGTTCCCCTCATGGGCGCGACGGAGATCAGATGTATGAACCTCGCTATGTGCTACTGGTGAGAAACGCAAATTAATTCCATATGTGGGCTAATGAACTTACAGAGAAGGAATACAGGGCCCTTTCGTGTTGCGCAGAGCCATGCGATATGACTGGTGAGCACCCGTCGTTCGCAGAAGGATGTCCGAGCTTAAGAACTTTTTATGCAAGTCGACTCTCAGCTTGAAGATCTCCATAGATGGGTCGCCATGGTATGTCGCCTGGTTAATGGCGGTGATTAGGGCACGGAGGGCAGAATAATTACTACGAAGGAATAATAAAAGAAATGAATACTCCTTGGTTTAGTGTAAATGTTTGGATGAATTACGTACTTCAGTAAACGCAACTTTGAAGCAACTTCAGCAAATTTCTCAATTTGACGAGCTCGGTTCTTCGCTTTGTCATGGCAAAGAATCAAAGAGACGGCCCTGAAAAGAAGGACCTTTGTGAACCCATGCTACGATTTGGTCAAGAGAACGCGTACCATTCATGGAGATCGTTGTAATGGGCATTGAACTTTGCTATTGGATCTGTCTTCGGGTCCTTCTTCCCAGGAATGAGCGTGTGCCGTAACCAGTCACGAGGCTAAGGGCAATATTTCAGCTGCTTGTTTGGGTTTACTTAGGAGCAGAAATACACACCTCGATCTTGAGAAACAGTTCCAGTTCGCGTCTCGTAATCTCATCTGCAATTGAATCGGCTTCATAGTTACTGAGAGCGGTGGCAGTTCGCTGCAATTTCGACACAATCTCCTTCGCCGATGGACCGCTTCGCTCGTCAGCGTTGTGAAATGCATTTAAGATCGGCGCCTTAAGAAGCGCCATCGCGTTTAGTGGAAGGCTTGATCTTCGCTCACGAGCGGATGAACGAGGGCTATTTGACGCCTCCGACGTGCTGTTACGGCTAGGTCTTGGAGAAAGCGAAGAGATAGGCGAGATCTTTCCAGTATCCAGACTACCGAAATCAGCGTCGAACATGCTGTCCACTTCTGTATCGCTCTCATGAGCAGAATAATCATCTGCTTTCAGGGCCCAGGGAGTTTCGTTGTCCCTCAACGTTCCAAGAGTATCGAGGAAAGGCAGAAACTCGGATCCATACGATAAGGTGTGCGAATAGGCCAGAACGTGTCTGATCACAGCATGGAGTGCGCCGTAAGTACCAGGGACCGCAAAATCAGAAGGATAATCCTTGATCCATTGCTCCAGCAAATTGCATATTCTGGGGCTTGTGTGAGTTATTGGTGAAGAGTCAACGAAAATTCTCTCATACCGCATTTGCGCAAAGCATGAAAGTGCAACATCTCCGGTAGATTGGCGTAGTTCGTTCATACGCTTTTGCATACCTAGAAGGATGGACCTCGGAGTTGCAAATCGGCGATATGTCAAGAAGAAATGAGATATGAAGGAAGGATCTATTTAATGACGTCAGTTCAACCAGTGATGCACACAGAAATCCTGAAAGACGTACCGTCCCCGCTAATGGCTAAGAAGAACAGCTTTTCAAGGAGCTCGTCTAATGTAACCCAGGGGCTCGGTGGTGACCTTCATTCCACGTGAGGATCTTCAAAGAGTGCACAACAGTTTTTGCATACCTCGTATTCTGTCTTTCCCTATCTGAACAATTACTACAGGATACGCGACCCTTCTCGATCGCTCTTAAAGATAAAGAAGATATTGGTCTCCGAGGGGCTGGAGATCCAACGAGAGATTCTGCACTCTTCGTGGATGAACTTGACAGGCTCGCCTGACTCTGTTTCAGGTTTTCATTGTCACTTAAAACCGTCGGGGAAATGAAATGTCGTTGGTCGTTCCGTAAGTCATTCATAGAACACGCTTTTGTCGGGGATCGCCCCGCCGATGGTGAAGGCGAAGAAGACAGCCTCGTGCGTGACGAAAGAGACTGGCTCATGGAAGGACTCTGTGGGGAAGTGGGTGATGCTAAGTCAATGGAAGTTGCAGATCCACCTGTTTGCACGGAAAGTGATACGTCCGTTGCCTTCTTTACTACCCTTACGGGCAGGTCAACGGATGTCACGCTCTCTCGTTTCGTGTGTGCGACGGTCAATGGATGTGAAGGAACTAGGAGTAAATATTGAATAATCAAATGAGTTAGAATTGTAAAACATGCGGTTGAGTTAGAAAGGTGAGCTCACATTGCAGAGCAACGACTTGCTTGACTAGGTGTTCAACAGCTTTTCTCATGCGGCGCTTACCCTCGTCCGAGTGGTGGGAGACTTCGATAAGCTTACTGTAAGGATGAACTGCAATCGCCGCCTCTTCTGGGGGCACGCGTTTCTCCAAATCGGCTTTACATGCAATCACCAGTGTGGGAATGCGCAATGCTTTGAGTCCAGCTATAGGAAGGATCAGCTGACGTGTAATTAGGCGTTCGCACTGAGCATCACTTACTCGCAAGTTGGACTACATCTAGAAACGATACACGGTCCGACTCATCATAGCATATAAAAGCACCATCAGGCCGGGGCAATCCGGAAGGCCAGACGGATAAGAGAGCAGCCCAGTCGTCGTCCCTCCACTCTAGAGAATTATATTCGTACACCAAAACGGTAGTATCAGTATTGAACTCGTTCAATAAATGAGCAGTTCGACGGGTGTCTGACAACGCCTTCCAGTCAGAAAATGATTGTACCAGTAGCATTTTGAATCGATACGTACAATTGACATTTCGCGTTGTATTTCCTATGGCCACGGTCGCCGAGAGGGTTTCGGGACCAGATAAATCGTGCTTCTTCAGGCCTTTACGGATGAATGTCGATTTCCCACATGATGGTGGCCCTATAACTGCTATAGATATTTCTCGAGTAATCTCCGGCTTCTGCAGTATTAGTCTAAGTTCAAGTTAATGAGAGAAGCTCACACTCACTCTAGGGGCCTGGTTGCCGAACGATAACCTCTTCGCTATTTTCTGAGTCGTACTCTTACTTGGTGGACCAACGCTATGTGAGCGAGAGCGCTTCGTTGCTTTCGGTCCGGCTCGATCTGGTTCCTGAGATGATACCATGGCATTGGGAGCTGGTCTTGAATCGGATGAGTTCGATGCCTTAAGGTTGGTTAAGCTAGTAGATGCCCCACGCGAAGGCAAGCGCGGAATGTCTGATGGCTCAGAATTGGAACCAGAATTCTTGTTCGATTTTAAACTGAGTAGACGCGCTCGTACGCGCCCCGACCAGCCGTTTGATTTTTCCAAGTCTGATTCTTCTGGTGCTGACGTCTCGTTGTCAGTGGTGTTTGCGTTGCTTACACCACGCTTGCGTCCCACCTTGGATCGCAAGATGCCTGATAACGACATGGCGGAGGGAGGTGAAGAGAGGGTACGCGCATCTGTCCGCTCCGGCTGCGAGTTACTCGGTTCCTCGTCGAGATGTACCGACGCGTCGTCACGGTCGCGATGCAATCCGTTGATAGGACTATCCGATTGAGGCGAGATTCGTTGGGATATACATGAGTCTGCGGAAGCGGACTTCCTGAGGATGGGCGTGGTGAGGTGAGTGCGGACCGTAGGTTGCTTCAGTCCATCAGGCGCGCTTGTCCTCGAGGCCTTAGCAGAATTACCTTCGGGAGCATCTTGCACTGGAGCTGTAGGGAAGTTGTGGATATCCGAACGTGTTTCATGGCCATCGGCGCGTTCGGATGGCTGGCCGAGGTCGAAAGCAGCCGTGGTTGACATTACAACGCGGTGGTTCGACGAGAGTTGCAGACGGCGATAGAACGTGCTATAGACGCTCGGCTAACTATCTAACCACGGATCGGCGGCTCACTTTTTATTTAGAGAAACAGCATGGGGGCAGGTGAGGAAGTTGTGAATTTATACGATGGTCCGGATGAGTGAGGAGGTGGTCAAGGACAAGAGCGTGTTTAACTGACCGTTAGCTTGGTGGGCATGAAGGCGGCCAGGCATAAGGCCATCTCCTTTGATCTGCAGTGCTCTATTTAGGCAACACATTCCCCACGTCTTTGCATTCTTCCGTTTGGACACAAACAAACACCTGAATAAGTAGTACAAATGCTGACTAGCGAGGAGATAATCATATTCGACGGCACGGACCGAAAAGCATAGGGCTTAGGTACATGAATATCGTTGCAATAGTGTGCCATAGAGAATGTGATAGGAGCGACTACAGACTACTTTCTCTCCCCCCACGTCTAGTATCCGAGAGATGTCAACTTCTCGAATGATGCAGAGTTGTCAGCAATCGCCTTTTGACGCAGTTTAGCTGCAGCGAGCTGCAAAAATTGTAATTTAGCAAAATCCACAAAAAATAAATGATTAAAATATTATGACTCATACCTTGCGCTCATAGAAGGCTTGAGCCTTAATCTTCCTCTTCTCTTCCAAACGGTCAACAACATCCTTGTAACCCCACCCAACCTCATGAGACAAGCGCTTTGGGGATGTATAAGTCAGACAAGGATTTTTTCGGTTTATTAGGAAGCATGTTATCGCACCTTGACGGTGCAGTATTTACGGCCGGGTTTGAGTCGCAGGACGCGAAGAGCCGCAGGAACGACCATACGCTTCTTGCGATCGTATGGTGGAGGAACCCCTTCAAAGAGTTTCAGACGCTCAAGAGCGGCCGCACCCCGGGCGGTCTTGTGGGGTATCATCCCTCGGATCGCCTTGAAGAGGATTTTGGACGGAGCACGGTGGTGGAAAGGGCCAGATTTCTTGGGATTGACGATATGGCGCTTGTGGAGGAAGTTGTGGTAACGCAGCTGTTATCACAGAAGAATTGAATAAACACATTGCATGACCTATGATTCAATTTGACGAGCGTACCTTGTTGCGGAAAAAGCTGCCGGAGATGTTGATCTCCTCACACCTAACCACGACAATCTTCTGGCCTGAAAGGACCTGCTTGGCGACAATGGATGCCAGCCGGCCCAACAGGTGGCCCTTACCGTCAATTACGATTGGGCTCGATGAGAAAGTCGCCATGTCGGACTCTAGCAAGCGCAGGGAACACTGAGAATGACACGAATCGATACAAAAGAAGGAGAAATACCTAAGAGGAAGTAGAAAGTGAGCGATCTTGACGAGATAAATAGTTTGGTAGCAGCAAGCTCACCTTGAGGATTGCTAGAGAATGACTTTGCCGAAACGGACTCTTGATTCGGTAGCTAGCACACGCGCAATATAGATGCTATATAGTATGACTAAGCACACTCTCACGGAGGCTATATACCTCTTCTCTTATCAAACGAGAGCTTTATGCGGACGTAAAGAGCTCTTAGAAGCATCCTTGGAAGATGTTGGTGCATTTTATTTCAATAGCATTTATCTTTTATTCTTTCATTTTTATTTGTTTGAAGCCAACAAACGGAGAGAGCGTGGTGTAAGAATCACGTGCTGTAAACGCGTTAAATACTTTGTTTAGGCGGAGACTCAAAATTACGAAGACCCCTCTCTCAAGTGCGCTTTACGATTTATCTTTTAAAACCAGCATCATGCACCCATATACTACGGCTCAAGGAACAAACCGAGCTCAACAAGCAGCTCAATCCCTAACCTCTGCTCTCGTCAATCCTTACCAATATTCGTCGCACTATGCCCAGGCGTGCTACTCACAAGCTCCTTCGAATGCACCGTTAAGGACACCAGAAGGGTACTCTTATTCTTCCACCTACATGCCCTCGTTTCCGGTCCAGCCTCACCAAATCTCACGCAACCCGCATGGCTCTCATCATCCGAGAGGTGGAGGGCACGGCGCGCACACTTTCCGAGGTCAACAGCAACAAACTCATTGGTACGAACCAGGGCGTCACAGATGCACACACGAGCAATGCGCTTTCACGGGTTCCAAGAAATCTGTTGAGATTCACATGATGGATCGGCATTTGATTTATCCGCCTGGGTGGGACAAGCGAAAACGCAAACGAGATTGGGACGCTGATCCGAGCTTGGATAATGGGTACATTTCACCTCACTCTCATAGCCACTTATGGATGGCTAACTTGATATCAGGAAGCCAATCCCGATCCAAGGCACGAGTATCATTCTAAATACTCCGGAGACAGTTGATGCCTGGATCGCGGAACGCAGGAACCGCTGGCCGAGTGCATCGCGCGTGGAAGACAAGGAGAAGAAACTAAGAGATGCGATTGAGCGAGGAGAAATCACTGCTACAGATCCGAAACTGCGAAATCGAAGGCGTCTACGAACAAATGATGCAGGCTCTGGACAGGCGCAAATGAGAGGAATGGGGCGTGGTGGCTCTGGGCGCGGTCGTGCACCAGCAGTGCGAACTTTGCCAGTACACTCATTACCGATGAAGCCAGTTGTCAAAAGTCCTGTGGAAGCGGAGAGTTCCGACGAGGACGCGAGTTCTGGCTCTGACGTGGATCCGGAAAAGGATGCTGTCTCATCGAAAATTCCACTAGGTGCTATTGGCATTGAATTAGAGAAGAACGAGCCTGTGACTGCTGTACGTTTCATATGTTGAAAGAAGTAAATCACTACTAACTACAAACAGGACAGGGACATTGACAAATCATCAAATGCAGCTTCACCTCGACCCCTGAAGGCCATAGCACGGAAGCTTGCAGCTCATCCTGGTCCACCGGCAAGTCAACGAAATCCCTTCGCCACTTGTTCCTCTCTTCTTCGTAACGTTCGTGTCTCGGTGCTTCTTACTTGTTCGACGAACTGATAGAATTGCGTTTATAGCTCTTATTACCCGAAATACGCATGACGGTCTCTAACTTATCTCAGGCGATCCACTTTCTCGTCGAGAATGACTTTCTCCAAGATGTGGAACTGAATCCGGGCGATGCAGATAATAAACCAATTGAGGTTATCAGCGAGACGACACATGAAAACGCATAGCACTAGTGCACATGAGACACGATAGTCCCACCCACAAACAAATTAGCATTACGATGTATTGTAGTAGTATCTAGTCGCATCTATAACGGCGACAACATAGCTCATTGTTATCGTCCGTCGCTTTTGTAATCGGAGCCAGTCTCTGACCCTTCACTGTCGGAGTCTTCCATCTCTTCAGGAGACACCTCAAGTGCGGTCTTCTCAACATTAAATCCGAGCTCACGAAGGCCCTCCTCTGTGTTGTCGACTTTCCCCGGCGCAGCCACGACGACTGCGACCGACGTTGCTGGGTCAAAGAGTGGCAAAACGTACTTCTCGAGCATGGAGAGGATCTCTCCCTTTGTCACTTTTTGGTACTTCTCGAGTAGCTCTCGATTGTAGTTTTGGCTCACGTTCTTCAGCGCTTGATTGACGAACGACGTGATAGCCTAGGACATGATTAAGCTCATATGACAGTCAAGTTTACAAGAATAAATACGCACTGCGCTGCCAGGCTTAGACACCCCATTCGCTACATTGTAAACAATCGTGCTTTTAGCCGCATCAACGGTCGTATCTTCGAGAGGTATCTAGACAACTCCACGTTAGGGATCATAGAGAGGATTGGCATGAAGTCGAACACTTACCGTCTTTTTTACGAGCCCTTCGACTACCTTGGCCGCCTCACGGAAAGCCTGCAAACTGTTTGAAGTCTAAAAAAGTATTTAATAAGGAGACCTTTTCGCTTTTAAATATTCACGCACCCGATATAGAGAAAAGTTCAGTAACCCTGCTTCCAGATCACAACCAACCGATGCACCGTATGCCAGACCCGATCCTCGGATGAAACGCTGTAGTGTTGGGACAGAGCGTCAGATATAATAATGCATCTGTCTCTTTAGTAATAACTTACCCAAAGGAAGCTTTCAGTACCATTCAGTACCTCGAGCGCCAGTCGTAAGGTCGGAAATTCAGGGTTCTCAAAGCCTTTGATTCCCTTTGCAGTATGTGTAGCAAAAGAACTCTCGATTGTCGGGAGGCTGACGACGATAGCTTTCTTCTGGGGATTACGACCAACCAGACTCAAAGTTTCGTTAGCGAGTTTAATCGGGCAAAGGGGTGTATTCTTCAAAATGAGGTATGTCAGCACGAGCAGCGGCTCACGGAGAGTTAGGTCTAGTAGTACGAACAGGGATCAGATTGCCAAAGTATTTAGACCAAACGCTTCGTGGATTAGGCACGTCCAAGATATTCCCCGTGACGGAAAATCGCATTCCAGATGGATCCGTCACTAATCAATGTAAGCAGGATCTTTTACGAAAACAGGTAGGTTCGACGTACAATGCTTCCGCATTTCTTCAAAATACTTGCGTACATCCTCTGGGTTCTCCTGGAGCATCTTGGCTAGTCCTGGTACTGCCCGCATTTGCTCAAGCACGGCATTAGTCCTTGGTGTCGAAGATTCGTCGTAAAGGAGCTCGGATGAATAAGCCGACAAAACAGTGTTTCCGTCTCGCTTGAGTTCTGGAAGACTTTGCAAGATTTTGGCACAAGTCACTTGCAATCTAACACGAACTTAGCGAGTAGTCCCTGGAAGTGAAACAGCGGGACCTTACCTAGAAATGTCGAAATCGGCACCGTATATCAGATCTTTCATCCACCTAACCGCGGCTTCATATTTGTCCTTCTCGACACTACGCAGGTTATTACCACTTAAGAAGAGAACCGCTGATAATATGAAATATAGATACATACCTGATGCTTACGCGAAGAGTCTCTGCGAAATAAGCTTGCATTCCAAGTTCGTTCTCGTAAGACACAGTTTCGTCATCAAGCCTGGCGACAACCTCTTCATGTGTGAGTTGTTCTCCCGTCGATGTGGTTATCGGAAGGGAAAAGAAGGCCGACAAGTAAGCTGTTACAAAGCTAAAGAGACAAACAGTTAACGCCTGACTTCACACCACGAAGCAGGTCGGAACGTACGGGCGGAGCCGATTCGGAAGGGTCGCTAGAGACATCAGGGCATGGACCTTGACAAAGTCAGACTGAAGTAAAATATCTTCGTCAAATGCTAGGCAACGAGCATCTATCCGTCAATACTCACCTGCACATGGTCAAATTGAACGAAGAAAGGCAAGTTGCGACCGTCGGCGTTGATATGATCAACAAGTTTCGAGTTCTCTGTCCTTCCCGGTTTCGGAGAACTAGAGCTTCCTTCCTGCACGCTCTGTACTGGAATCCAAGAAATACTTGATACATCTGGCACTGGGAAGTCTGTCAAGACATGCTCAGGGATCGGCTCATCGTTTTCAGTCTTAGCCCTCTCCAGCCTTTCCTTTGCCTCAACGAGTCCCGCAGGTCCCAGTCGCTGTATCTGAGCCTCAGTTCGCGCCTTCTCATTCTTTTCTAACTTGTCTGCAAGGGCGGCCGAGGGCTTGCCATGGATGATAACGCACGGTGACTCTATGTAATATCTATATATCTATAGTTAGCCTCTAAAATTCATTTAACAGTTCAAGAAATGCTTACCGCCTGATCAATGCTGACCATTGACTGCTGGTCCATTGTCGAAGATCATCGAAAAGAGACATCTCGTCCATAGCAGGTCGCAAGTCTGAGCCATCTTCAGCGCCTAGGACGAAGTCTTCTATAACCGTATTCGAGAAGGTGTCACCTTTGGAACTTTCAAGTTTGCTCCGCAACTAGATATAGGAGGAGATTTAAATTTCTTCTTAACCGTCGAAGACTAGCCATACCTGGCGTCGATCTCGGTCTATGACCATCTTCATCCTTTTCATGTCTATGCCTTCTTTCACGATCTTGTTCAAGCTTTTTGTGAGCCTTTCGTGGAATGTGTCAAGGTGCTCCATAGGAACAGATCCAACGTAGACCGGTAAATCGACAAAGTCTGGCCGTGTCTCCTCGTCAAAGTATATGTAAGTGCTAAGAAATCGAGCCTCATTTAGAAATTTATAACGTATGTATGTGGGCCTAAACTCACCACAAGGGGTTATCGAGTTCGACATACTCCTTGTTCAACGGTGCGAACGTAGATGAAGTCAAGTAGGAAGCGAGAATGTCAAGTGCCTTGCGAGTAGTGAGAAAACAAAGTTGGCAATGAGAAAATGCTGTTGTACCTTGCGCGTCAAATGATCCCTTGTCGCAGGACCTTGATATACAAAGAGCAATTCACCAACGCTTTCATCTTTCTCCGGAAACTCCACAACTGTAGTCTGGCTCTTAAGGGGATCTCGGTACGCAGACGGGGTGTCTACAAATGGCCTGTCCCAGCCTGGAGGATGCGCACCCTTGTTATAACCGTGCTTAACGAGCGTAGGTTCGATCCTCTCCTGGGCGACAGATAAGAGAGATTTTGTTCCTTCGCTAAGCTTCCCTGCGACGATTAGCGCCAAATTGTGCGGTACGTAGTACTTTGCGTGATAGTCTCGAACTAGAAGCAGAAAGTGAGTCTCAAAGAACATGAATGGATGTGAAACACATACTCTGCTGTACATCTAGTTTTCTCAATGCCCCCATTAAACCGCCGACCTCGCTCCTGTAAGCGCTGCTTGCTGGATAGACAAGACGTCTCATGCTAGATATAATCATTAATATATTTTCCTCCGTAAGAAGATTCGATGTATTTCTTCAGAAAGAGCACTTACCGTAAATTCATCAAATCACCTGGCGTATTCTCACGGCCTTGCATTTCACTGTAAACAACACCAGAGTCATTGCCCGAAGGATCTATGTGATGAACCTATGTGAACTGGATTTATTATGTTTATCTTCGGTCAAATCGACTAAGGTGCTTGCCTCAGTAATGTATGCTGAATCCTTTAACGTCGGAAATAGAATGTGGTCCACATATATAGGCAGGATTTGTAAGAAGCCTTGGCTGCCAGCAGTCTCTACTGTGTAACAAGTGTAGTCGTCGGCAGTCCATGCATTCGTGCCGTTGGAGAAACCGCGATTAGCGAGATGATCGATGATACCTTTATACGGATATTTCTTGGAACCCATGAACACGAGGCTGGTAAGTATTGGACGGTGAATATTTGCCATGTGAGAAAAGGGCAAGTATATTTACTGTTCAAGAGTGTGGGGACAGCCACTATCATTGAAGACTGCGAAACATTTGTTGATTCGATCCAACTCACTCTTGGCCAGCATGTGCAAGACTCACTCTCTGTACCGACGGCGAAGTATCCCTTGACAATCGGCGCTATATCGGGTTAACATATTAAAACGGACTCGGAATGCTGAACAGGACTTTACACGCACAATCGTATTCAAGATGGACGATGCTCAGGCCTGTTATTCTGCTCCGCCATTTGGTGACAGTGACATCTGTTGAATCTAGCTTGATGCGTTTCACGAGGTCGAAGTTTCCGAAGGATTTATCCATAACACGAGGAACAGGTGAGGGACTGCGCTTGAGGAGTGTTGCTTGGTTTGCAAATTGTCTAAGTTGGTGAAACGACGTGGATGGCCGGAACGAGCGGAACAAGCCGACGATGCGTCGACAACAGAGACCAGCGCCTGAAGCGAATGGCATACGATATAGTACAGATGGACGGATACTGAGAGGCAGGCTGGCTGACTCGGGCACTTGAGGACGCATGGCCGGACCGAAGCGGATGAGAAAAATGTGGGATCTGCCTTCCATACAGAGCTCAGGGCCGAGGCCAGCCGAACAGAGTAGCTGCCTGTGCCAAGCGCGTACTTTTGGGCGCGTAACACTCTGCAACTGCAAGCAAACCGACCAAGCACGTTCACCTCAGCGCCGCCCCTGTGCGGACCACGACTGCCGCTGACTGTGATATCTATTCCCGCTCTGCCCCATGGCAAGTACCGCCAGCCTCGCGTTGACAAAATCGAAGGCACTCCCTCCTGTCATCGGACGCGATGATCTGCCCCTTCCTCCGCCGTCTCCGCTCCGAGCTGCTGGAGGCCCGCCCCCGCCTCCACCGCCAAAAAGTCCACTTGATGAGGGACGGGTCTCCTCTCAGGAGATCTCAAATGCGAATGATCAATTTTCAGCAGAACCTCTGCATCCCCGTGATGCTCCGCTTCCAAGTGTCGAATCCCCTTCCTTCTCCCCCAGGTCACCCGCTATGCTCCAGCCGCCCTCTCCAAATGCCTCCTCGGCAGAGGGTGTCCGAACGAAGAAAGTCAACCCCTTCGTGGATCTCCTCGAGACAGAGAAGACTTACGTTGACACGTTGTCGGGGATAATACGGGTAAGTTCGACGTTTTCTATCAAGTTTGAATCAGTCGCAGCGCCTATTATATTGACCATTTGGCCTACAGAAAGTGGCAGCAGCATGGTCTCGATCGAATCTCCCTCCGCCAGAGCTGGACATGATGTTTCGTTCTATCGAAGCTATTTTTAAGGCAAACAGATCATTTCTTACAAAGCTCAAAGAAATAGGTCCAAACCCGTCCTCGCCGCGTGCGATCGGTGATTTACTAATGAAATGGGTCTGTGTTGGCACTGTTCTATTCTCCGCATACACATTTTAATATATTTGTAGATTGATCAGCTAGACTCGCCATATACTAAATATTGTTCCTCGTACCTTTCTGGATTTGATGCCTGGGAACCAGTACAGACTAACCAGCGTTTGCCGTCGATTATGGATGCCTTCTCCGCGTCAATTCCTCCTCCGCATGTTCCCGTTTGGACACTTGATACTCTCCTTTCACTCCCTCGTATACGGATTAGATACTATCAAAAGCTCTACGGACGACTACTGAAGACTTCTGCTCCAGGGAAGTCGACGGATCAAAAACTCATTGAAGGTGTTGGGAGGTTGGAGAACCTTCTGACGGTCATTGAGGAGCGATCGAGAATATCTCTGCCTGACGCTACTCCGATGGTTGAAACTACGGATGAAGTTGTTATCGACACCCGAGTTAACGCCGTAGATGCCCAAGAACCGTTCCCTGAAAGCCCTGCAGTTCCAGTGCACGATCGTAGCGAGGGAACACTTCAACTGCAAGAGCAACGAGACGTGCGAGCTAGCTTCGATAGCTCTACTAGAGGGAGTAGTCTATCCAGCGGGTGAGTCTTACCAGCCGAAAGAACGTCCATTATCTGATATGCTTTAGACAACGTTCTTCTCGTGATACCACCATAACTTCAGAAGGAAGAACGTCAGTTACAACATTGCCGATGTCTATGACGGACCTAGAGCGACGATTATCAACTGAACGTTGCCGTGATTTATTTACTATGACTGCGAGGGTGGGTATCTACTTGTTTGCTCTAACCTACGTCAGTTGACATCGTTGTCCTTTCTTTAGAGCGTTCGTTTGTCCATGAACTCTCCAGGCCTACCATACACTCGAGAACTGAAACTTTCTGAGGATACATCAATTTATTTCACTCCGAAAAGCACCAATGTTGAAGTGATCCACCGGCAAGGACACGTCTTCCTCCTTACGGATCTTTTTCTCATCTGTGAGCGGATGAATTTTGAAGATCGTGCGCTTCGCGAAGCCGAAGCTACCGACATGTGGTTATGTTACCCTCCTTTAGCTGCCAAGCATGTCCGAGTCGCTCCTTTTGACAGTCAGTAACTTTTTGCTAAGCAGTCGTGGAGAAAGACGCTAATTTCTGCTTTAGATACTGATATAGAGGTCACGATACTGAAAAAGGAGGTTATGCGTCTGCACTTCGACTCGATGGCAAAGAGGGATAGTATACTGAAGGAATTCAAGTCAACTGCGGAACAAGCAGCTTCATGTAAGTAAATATACAGCCAACTCATGACTCTTATCAAGGTGCGACTAACTTGTACAGTGCCACCTCCTTCAAAACAACCTGTTCCGCCGGTACCCTCCCTAAATGGCTTGCCTTCTTCTGAAAAGGCACCATCAGCCCGATATCCAAGCGATACGCCCAGCACTTCCTTCTCACCACCCAGAAGTGCCAATGCCAGTCCAATTCCTTCGCCTGCTGCGAGCGACCCTTCGACGCGTAGAATAGACTCTTTTCACACCTTTTCTAGCGCTTCTAGTCGACGCGGTTCGGAACCTAGAAGTCATTCACCGAGTATTCAGGAGGGCGGACCTCCCCCTTACTCTCCAACGAATGACTTGGCTAGCCCACCTCCACAACTATCTTCCCCACCTGGCCCGCGTCCTCAAGATCTTTCGTTTGCACCCGGCCAGTTTATTCCTCCTCCAAGAGGCGAAAGTTCTCGTGGTGGAATGCCCCCGCCAGGTGGAGGACCTGTTGGTCTTCCTGCACGTCCCAATATGAGGGATGGTCCTTTCCCTGGGCCCCCGTCTTTCACTCCTGGTCAAATCATTCCACCCCAGCGTTCTGAAAGTAGCCGTGCGCCACCACATATGGGCGGAATGCCCCCTCCACGGGGAGTTATGAGCCCACCTCCGATGAACGGCATGAATGGACCTCCAAGAGGTATGATGAGTCCTCCACCAATGAACAGTATGAGTCCTCCCCCAATGAATGGTATGGGTGGAGGACCGCCACCAATGGGTCTTGTTAATGGGCCGCCGCAGCGGAGTGGTTCTTTGGCTGCTCCGCGACCACTTATGGGAGGTCCCGGTCCTGGAGCGATCCTCCCTGGTCAAGGACCGATGCCTGGGCAGTATGGTCCCGGACAAGTCCCGAATCATCCTCAACACATGCCTCCACACCCGGGAATGCCATTTGCCTATCCTGGTCGACCATCGTCAGACCCATCCTTCCAGGCTGGTCTACGCAAGACGCCCTCCTTACATTCTATTGGATCACAACATGACCAGTATCAACCGTCTCCAAGATCTGCCCCTCCCGTACCAAACATACCGAATAACTTCCTCCCGAGGCGCGAGAATTCGTATGGTGAGCAGGGTCCTAGTGGAGGACACTTACGACCCATGCTGCCGTCGGCTGCTTTACCACGTATCTCCTCAGCCGCGCCTGCGTTTGGACTTGATGACAGCCCTCCAACGTCGCCGGTAGATCAGATACCTAAGGGGCCTGTAGAGTCCTCAGTACTTGCATCGATGAAGTGCAAAGTATTCTTGCAACAGCAGCATGCACAATGGAAGGCTCTCGGATCTTCAAAGTTGACGTTGTACCTGCAACGACCTACGATGGTCAAACAGCTCGTCGTTGAGGCTGACAACAAGGATAAAACGTTATTAATCTCAACGATAGTTCTTACCGATGGCGTAGAGCGTGTCGGGAAAACAGGTGTTGCCATCGAGTTAAGCGACTCTGGCGCACGCACAGGGATCATCTACATGATTCAGCTGCGAAACGAGAAGTCAGCCGGAGGACTTTACGATATGTTGCTTTCCGGTTCGGATCGTGGTGGGTTCAGGGGTTAAACATCTATCAATCGCTATCTTCAATGGGACAAGTTCATGTTTACATATCTGTCGATTAAATACGACATCGCTCGCTCTTTTCTTCTGTTTCTATTTCTGAAAAATTTCCCAGACAACGGACCTTTTGGAGAGGATTAGGATAGCTTCGTAATACCCTTTCATTTGGGGAAATGTGTTCATTCATCTTTTTTTTTTGCTACTTTTCCTTTAGCATTAGGATTGCATTATTCAAATTGTCGTGTTTTCTATCGGCGCCTACGTTCGTTTTCTTCGATACCCTTCACCTACATACACGTTCCTCTATATCTAGATGCTAATCTATGTCATTATGAGCTGTCCGATTCTAGTGGCCAGGCTACGTGAGCGCGAACTGAAAGGTGATCGCTACCACAAACGCCCTTCCGAGGCAGACCAGTGCCGAGATCTTCTACAAGTGGAGGCTCTAATACACCAAGAACCTTGAAAGTGCGTCCAGGCGGGACCATAACGAAGATGTAGTCTGTCACAAGAAAATCGTCTGAGTCATACAGCATAGTGATGAACAAGTTCAGATACCTAAGGTTGTTTTCCAGTAATGTGTATAACTGGTATACTTGGGTTCATGGCGTCCACGCCTATCAGGCGGTACGTCCACCCGAGCCCCGAATATCCTCCTTTCGTCAGTCAACCCCCACTCGTCGTATGCACTCCTCAAGGACGGCAGTTGACCAAACAGTTCGGTCAATTCACTTGGTGAGAGCAGTCCGTCATCGCGTCTTGCTGGTCGCGCGTTCTTGATAACCCGATCAGGATCGTTCTCTGGGTCAGCTTCTCCGCCTTCCTCGTCTTCAGTGACCTGCTTAGGGTCTACAATTGGTACAGAGGGGTCGAGGCTCACGTGAACGACGTGCGAGAAGGTGATATCCGCTTCTTGCTCAGGAGTAAGAGCGTCGCCAACCATTAAGGAGTAGGCTGCATCTGAGGGATTAAAGTTGAAATCTAGAAGAGGTAGAGTTAATTATGACCATCGACGCGATCAAGTGAAAGAGCAAGAAACGGCATACCTCCAGCAATGAAGCTGGGCGCGTCCTGGAAACCATTCACTTCCTTGAAATTACAGGTAGAGCGTAATAGGATCAAAGTCTGTCTTGCCCTCTCGTAAGTGTATTTTGGGTGCCAGAATAAATGTGTTGTCGCCACAACAATGATCCGACTCGTATCTTCTCGTCTTCTCAATGCAAGGATCAGCCCGATGTTCTTTGTTCGGAAGCTAGAGGCTTTCCGAGATCGTTCATTAACGGCCTCCGCGCGAACATTTACATCGTCATAGAAGACCGTGTTATCCACAACCTTGTCAAAAGCGTCTTTCCTATATGCGATAATGCATCCGTGCTTCTTCCGAGGACCAGAGGAGTAAGTAAATCCATAGTTCGCCGAGTCAAGCGCGGGACCGATCTTTTCCAGACGATCGACTTCCTGCCATTGGTTCAATACGTCTTGTTCCGGAAGTTTTATTGACATCTTCTGAGCAGTGAAAACTCACCTGCAAGCATATGATGTCTGCTCCAGACCGAGTAATTTCTTCAAAAAGCATACCTTCCCGCTGATGTGCCTTTAGGCAGTCACTGGTCGGGAAGAGCTCTCGACCTGCAGCTTAGTTAGAGGCTATCCACGAATGAGAACGTGTCATTACGGCTTACGAACAAGACACTGTGCAAGCATCTTGACAAAATGCATCAGTACAGAAGTTTCTAATCAGTCAGGCAGTGGATCCAGTTTTCTACCGACATTCCATGACATGATTGTTATTTGTTCCGATGAGTTCATTGTTTGAGCGCTCACGGAAAGGAATCTTCTCGGAAGTATTGAAGACTGAAAAACGCTAGATGACGCAGTAGCGGGCCTAGCGGCAGCCAATGCTGCGGCCTCTGCTCTCTTCTGTTTGCGCGCTTCAGACAACGCTTGTTGTTCTGGTGTGAGGGCGTGTTTCTGAGACGGCATCCCTTGAGAAATAATTTTCGCGGGTTTCTTTGGTAGAACTAGTTGGTGTGTGCTGGTTCGGGATGTATTAACGTACTTAGGCGCGGATTTGACTCGATTTGCAGAAATTCTGAACGAGCGTAATGAATGAAAATGGGAAAACCTGGGGAAGAGATAACCAGATTGTGCAAGTGCCGGACGGCCTGTGAGCCAGAGTAGAGTAGCCTGAGTCTGTTGTATTTTTCGGTGTAGCAACGTTGAGCAGGTGGCAGACGGAAGGAGAGAAGCCGGACGAGGACACGAAAGGCAAGTGAGCATTTGGCTGAACCTGGTCCGCGATTTCTCGGCTTCTTTCATCTCTATTTGTGACATTTGTTCACAGGTGGGCCGTCATGGGCCAATCAAGCAAAGCCGCTTGTGAAAAAAGTTCTGTTCCTGACACCTAGTGTGATCCTTCTTATCCTACTTAGTGCCTCGAAATTCATCAGGTTCGCGCTTTTCCAATTTTTTTGGTCCCGTGGAACCAGGCTATATTCACTCAATGATTTAGGAGACATTGTGGTGGCCCGTCCTTGTCATTGTATGCTGGAAGGGCGACGACGAACAGAGCAATGCAAGGAGAAAAAATTGAACTGATAAGAGGATTAAATGCTCATTGAATGGTGAATATAGCGTTGCGAAGTGGATCAGGAACGGGACAAACTAGTCTAGTCAGTCAGAGAATCGGGACGGAGAGCAGTCGGCATGGAGGACCCGAGCCAACTTACCGCTGTGCAGTATTGTCCCATGCTCTTGGGTTTCCTTTTGCCAACCATGGTTTCTCCCGTCTGAGGCTATCCTCCTCTGTCGTTCTCCGCCCTCTCCTTCTCTTTCGTATCCTTCACGATCCTTTCTTCGCGCACTGCCCTTGCTTTCGGCCTCTATTTTCCTCTCTCATTGCTGTCTTTCACGGTTTCCTCATCGTGTGGGCTCTCTTGGTGTCCTATCAGATACTCTATTCTTGCGTTGTTGGCGGTGTGCTCCAGAATAGCTCGGGGCATGCCATCGCAGAGGGATCAATCAGGTCTTGATCTTGTGAGCACCGTTTCTACATACTTAGTACAAGGGCATCGTTCTCAGCTGTGCCCCCTTCTTCCCCTCTCCGCCTCTTGCTTGCAGCGATGTCGACTCCGCGCGTCATCGAGGACGAGCAGTCCAAGAGCAAGAGGCCCCCGCATTTGTCTATCGCATCTCTAGGTACCAATGCCTCTGGCATAGCAGACAGCACCATTAGCAATACCAGCGACTTTTCCGGTATCTCGCAGTTCCCTTCTCCTCCCACAGAGGTACCCACACCGACGTTGTCGAACCTTGGCACCCCAACAAGCTACAACTTCGCCGAGCGACTACCTCCTTCCATCCCGGACTACGAAACGCCAACTCGCTTCCAGTTCGGCACACCACCGACATCCCGTTCCCCTGTAATCGCAGTGTTCGCAAACAATTCTAGTGGACATGATGTACAGAGCTTGGGAACTACTGCCACGCCCAAGGCTGGGAGATCGAATACCGAGGCAAAAGTGAGCCCACCTCCTGCTGCCAAGTTAGCGACTCCCAAGGAGCACCAAGTGGTGGGGCATCCTCCGAAACCGCCTTTTCCTCTCCCGTCTCAGTCGTCTTCGAGTTCTCAGACAGTCCGGCCACTTGCTTTGCGTAAGAATCCCTTGCCGCATCCACCTGTTACTACCCGGGCACTAGAAAAGCGTCCAGAGACCCCTTATTCCGTGACTGCGGCCTCCTCGTTGTTAGATTGGAGTGATGCTGCGTCTGGGATTAGTATCAATCCCAGCGAAGAACGCCTTCTTAGTACTTCGTTCATCACTTCTCTCTTGTCGCAATCGCCAGAGCCTTTTCTCGGTGACAAGGTATCCAATGCCAGTAGCCGATCTGCGAGACAGCGATATAATGGGAGGGGTCGCATTACACCTGAGTCATCGCTGGATGAACGCCTGGGCGCTGCGGCCCCGCCTCACCAGTCGATCCCACCGTTCTACCCTTCGGATCTCTTGACAGCGGACGACCGGGAAGTAGTTAAGTCGGGAGCGAAGCCTGGTCACGATCAGCGATCGATCGAACTGCGATCTAACTACGCTCTAACAGAGCAATCTTCTGAGACGCTACACACGATCGAAGGACAAGTGCATTCCGTTGTTCGAAGATCCATTGTCGGGCATACACATGGTGGCATAGAGGCGCGTCCTGTGGCTGTCGTACCCGCATATCGAATATCATATGGTATGCAAATACAAGATGACACGAACAATTCTCTCAGGTCTGTCAATAACTCTATGGCTACATCTGCGTCGATGGCATCGAAACCACCTGTGCATCACGCGGATGCTCCTCAAAATGTCCGGAATACCAAGGGATTTGATAGGGATAACCTGTCGCAGGAATCCGAGGACAATATCTTGAGGCAAGCTGAAGCTAGTTCGTCTCCGGGGATGCCTGGATTTTCAACGCGAAACCCTCTGAACAGAGTCTCGAATGCTATAATGAATTCAAAATCTGGCTTGAACGAGGGTCCGAGCTCAAGACATTATCTGCAGCGGAATCAGTCAATGAAAAGCGTCGTATCATCGCTTGTATCCCGTATATCAAATACTTCGGTAGCTCGCCGAGCGAAGTATGTTGCTTGGCTGCGACAACGTCCTCTTCCGCCACTCCCGATCGCTAGCAATCCACCGCCTATGCTCGCGAATAGCAAGGAAATTCAAAAGTTTGAAGAGTCAATTCCCTTACCCACGCTTGCGAAGCGTGCTGAAGATTTGCTTGATCGTAGTCGCTTCCAATCTGTGGCCGATAAGGACAGCGAACTCTATTACAAGGAGGCTTTCGATACATCATCCGGGCTTCAGTCGGGCAATCGTGCAGCCTACGTACAGATAAGCCAAAGAGGGGCTGGAAATGGTGACGACCGGTTTTCGATACTTTCGCGCTTCCGTCGGCAGAAAGGAGGGGTTGACAGGTCGTCTACAGACACTCTATCGGCAGTGAAGGTGGACTCTGCTAAGTTGAAGCGGAGGAAACATCGATTGTGGATACTGATCATTTGTACTTTGATCGGTGTAATCCTTGCCATCGCCGTTCCCGTGGGCCTTGCTGAGAGGAGCAGGAACTCGGCGCCTGTATGTAAGGGAAACTCGACTGGAGCCGCTTGCACCTTGGATGCGACGTGCAAATGTACTGGTTCTGGCGGAACGTGTAAACCGCTAGCAGCATCTTTGTCTATACTTCTACCTCAAGTCAACCAGTTCTTTTCCGCCAATTTCACTCCAAGTGGATTATCCGATGCAGTTGTCAGTGCGGTGGGCCCACCGATCGACGGACTATGTCGTGAACAAGTCGCTCTAATTGATGTTGAACCGGGTATCAATAGTGCAGCTGCACCGAATCGCACGGCATGGGCTCAGGCTGCTATGCTTTGGAATCTGGGATTGTCGGAGGACGCCAGCGCAGCAAGAGATCTGCAAGAATTTGTTTCATCGGCTCCTTGGAATACTCTGTCAGCAATTGATGGCCCTGTCGAAGACAGTAACGGTGCTTTCGTGAAGGATGTTTCCGGATTCTCTTTTGACTTTGCTGCACAGTCGGTGACCCCGCTAAGTGCCTCCTTCAAGCAATCGTCGCCGTCCTCGGAGCAGCTTGCAGAGGTGTCAGATACTACTGAAAAAGCGTTAGATCGAATGTACACGTATGCTATTGGTACGTATCCGAAACACTTGGCTACTTAGAGGGCATGGCTGACTGATATTTACCATGATTCCAGCTTCATCGACCCAACGACAGAAGGCGCTGCAAAATTACTGGACATCCGTACTTCAACAGCAGGTCTCCGATCTACAGAAATTCAGGGATGCTGTACAGAACGCGCCGTTCCTGATCCCCTTTGATTCTACCTCGTCCCCAGGCGGCGATGTCCTGACCACTCAGATGTCCAACGCTTCTTCGACGCAGTTCCCGATCCCCATATCGTGCTACCCAGGCCTAAACTCAACGCAGATGGCGCTTATTAACTCTCTGGAGATTAATGCCTTCGGTCTGACCTCCGCTTCCACCTCTTCTCAGTTCTCTCAGTCCTGCTTTCCTGACCGTCCTGTGTATGGCGTCGTTGATTTTCTGCGCCTACGCTTACCTTTTCCCGACGACAGGAAAGGTGTTGCACTGCAGGCCAGCGCTCTAAGTACAGACGCTACCGTCAGGACTGTCGTTTACAGCGGTGAAATTCTTAGCGCTCTTCCAGGAACCTCTGCTGTCTCCGACATTTCCAGTTCAATGACGGATCCACGCGAGTTCGGAACACCTGATTTTCTCGATCATGTTTTACTAAATTATTTTTCATCTATGTCTAACACCTCCCTCGCTATGGATCTCGTTTCGTATGTCCTGTCTTCTTCTACCACACCCCCAGCAAATAATTCCGACTTGGCCAACTCCCTCTCCTCACTCCCCGTCCTTGAATTTGCCGTGTTCGGGTCTATAAGACCGCAGGACATTGCCTTCTCGGTCTCCTCCTTTTCAACACCATCGGGCTCGTTGTTTTTCGGGTCCGACGTCAGTGAGATGTTCCGTTCATGGGCGCTCGTCAACACGTTGGCGTCAGTCGTATGGACAGAATCTGCCCTTTCGCCAGACGCCGTACACGAAACCTCCACAATTGACCCGAACTTCGAGTCTGTCTGGAAACCAGCCTCGGAACTCGCTGCGTCCGGCCCGACAGACGCGGAGGATGTTCAGAAGGTTACTTCGTCCCTCAGATCACTAGGTTTATTTTCTTCATAATCACGGTATTTCCTGAATCAATTGGTTTATTCTATTTCTGTGGATATCTTGCCTCGTGGGCGTTACATTCGTTCATTTCGGAGGATTCATTCATTCGTAGATTTGCTGTAGCCCTTTCTTCGTTTTCCTCGGATAGGAATGCTTCGCTGCAAGTCAGTAAATATTGTTCGCCTTTGGTTACATATTCATCATGTTGTCCTTCGCATTCACATTGAACAAGATATCAAACCCACTTACCATTTCGCCGTGCTTGTTCCTGGGGTTGAGGGAAAGAATCGTCGCAACTTTCGATTAAAACGATATATAACAGAGCTAGTACGCTAGAAATCGAATATATCGGGTCGCTCAACCTGAAACCCAACCCTTTTCTTCGGCTTTTTCTTGACAGTCCCCGTCTCTTGAGTCTCACCGGAAGGTGTTAAATCTGTATCAGACCGTCGTGATTCTAAATTTCCAATGGTACCATGTTTGGTCTCCATCTCAATCATGACCCTGGACTCATGTTCATCATGACCATCATTGGTATGATGTTGAGAAGCCATCTTTTGTGCGGTGCCCTCCTGGATGGCGATGGCAGACGGCGCAGGAGTCGTACGACGCTCGCCGACACCACCATCAATATCAAGATGTAGTGTCTCGATGATGAATCTTTTTCGAGTACATTTGAATGATAAGTTATTTTCACCAACTCCGCTCGAACTGATTGAGGATGACGCGACCGCGAGGCCACGAAGGCTCGAGAACCTGTCGCTCGCCGGGACTAGGGTCTGTACGCATGGTAGCTTGTGGATTCGTAAGAGTCCATGAGAAGATGCGAAAAGTGCGGCAGTTGCAGGGTCAGCTTGAATGAGGAGGAACCTTGGTTAAATGATAGAAGGACGCGATCGGAGCAGAACATACCAGTGGAAGAGTTTAATGTGATGCATGCATCAGAGACCCAGGCGAGCTTCTCTATCCATCCTTCGCCAGCCCATGTATCTGATGACAGATGCGCAGGGAGTGTGATAAAGGCAGAGATGGAATGGCAGCGCCGGAGTACCGCCCGAAGTCGTAATAAGAATCGCAAAACTATCTGAATAGAATTGAGTTCGAAAATCAGTAGTGCCTTGTGGTACAAAGACAATTCTGACCTGCGGGTTTGCCTCACCCCATTCCGGACTTGCAAACGCCGGTATACTCAGACGAACGACGTTCTGTTTGCTTGAAGTATTGACGGACTTTGAGAACTAAGAAAGCAACCTAACCAAACAACACTCACTTGGACGCATCCGAGTCCTTTGCAATATTCTCTATTCGCCGAATCACAGAGTCATACACTTCTTCAGAGCTCTCGAAGACTGTATCCTCTATGTGTAATAATCCAGCACTAAGAAATGCCGCTACGGCTTCCGGAGGTATTCGACACGACAGATCAACGGGTCGACAATAGTCTTCACTGCTCTGAGTATTGATTTGAGGTACTGAATGAGACAGTAAACTCACATACTTGTCTGAGTCCTGAGAATACACTGTTGTTCTGAACTTTTGCATGTGTTCATAGCGCCATGCTATCTTAACCTTTCCTTCATTATCATTGACGGCGTCTTCATCATCAGGCACCGAAGTTGCACTCGTTCCGGGTACCCACATGCATGAGTTAACCAAGTTTCTTGCATCTGGCGCGAACACATGTACTTGTTGATCACTGGACAGTCCTTGAGAGATAAAGTATTTTTGGAGGAGATCTGTATGAGCTGAATGTGGGTCAGGGTTGAGAACAAGGAAGTTTGTTCCGAGCTGCACCCCTCCCCCCAAGATGTCATCGAACGACGGAATCCCAGAAGACGTGAGCAGCAGAGAAGATAGTGCTGGTGACGGTTTTGTTCCCTTTGGCAACGTCTGAGGGGTAGACGGATTTTTGCGCTTGAAGGAGGACATGGTCGCTAGGAGAAGTATAGAATATATGCTTGGCTTGTTGCGGAAGCGCGGATCACCATCTCAAAAAAATGTTGAGCGTGCCGCACCTTCTCCTCTGGCTCGAGTGCTCCCTCTCCCGCTAGTTTTAACTAATAGTTCTCGCTCACTGGTTGACAGTATCATCAAATTGAAAAAATTGCTGCTTATATCTTAACTTGTTCTCTTGAGACAACACT
The DNA here is from genome assembly GCF_000271605.1 of Fomitiporia mediterranea MF3/22. Lineage (NCBI taxonomy): Eukaryota > Fungi > Basidiomycota > Agaricomycetes > Hymenochaetales > Hymenochaetaceae > Fomitiporia > Fomitiporia mediterranea. Next base: position 1,500,837 of record NW_006760390.1, on the reverse strand, counting down.
TAGATGGGGAAGGCACAGAAAAAGACTGGGAAGGGCCGTCTAGACAAGTACTACAAACTTGCAAAGTATGTTCTATGTTCGCGTATCTCCCATCTTCCACGACTGTTAACGCTTCGCAAATTTCAGAGAGCAAGGTTACCGTGCTCGATCTGCATTCAAGCTCATCCAGTTAAACAAAAAGTATTCTTTCTTGGAGTCCGCGAAATGTTGCATAGACTTGTGTGCTGCTCCTGGAGGCTGGCTACAAGTTGCTAGCAAATACATGCCCGTTAACAGCATCATCGTCGGTATGTTCAATGCATATTGTGGCTTAGAACAATATTTTCATCGTTCCTGTTGCAGGTGTTGATTTGGTCCCTATAAGACCTATACCTCGTGTTTCTACATTCGCCGCCGATATTACCACGCCGCAGTGTCGCAACCTCATTCGAGGAGAGTTGAAAGATTGGAAGGCGGATGTCGTTCTACATGATGGTGCTCCGAACGTCGGTACTGCTTGGGTGCAGGATGCATACAGCCAATCGGAACTTGTCCTTATGAGTCTGAGACTGGCTGTCGAGTTTCTGATTAAAGGCGGAACTTTCGTGACGAAGGTATTCAGGAGTGCGGATTACAACAATTTGATTTGGGTCTTCAATCAGCTATTTGGAAAGGTTGAGGTAACGAAGCCGCCGTCTTCTAGGTGCGTGATAATGTCTTCTGTCAACAATGCAGGCATCTTATTCCGGTGTTTCGTAGAAACGTATCTGCAGAAATCTTCGTCGTGTGTAGGGACTTCTATGCGCCAAAACACATTGATCCCAAATTTCTGGATCCCAAGTATGCATTCAAGGAGTTAACATCATCTGCGCTTAGCACGGACAAGGGTGCTACCTCGATCAATGCACATGCAAATGTTTTCATGCCTGAGAAGAAACGACGACACCGAGATGGTTATGCAGAGGGGGATTATACCCTTCACAAAAGCATGACGGCTGCGGAGTTTATCAAATGTCCTGATCCAGTGTCCTTCTTGGGTAGCGTCAATCGAATTGTATTCCAGTCGGAGGAAGAAAAACAGTGTGTTTTATTTTAGACTTCGAGTGTCTTATTTTGTTTAACATATGTGTCCAGATGGGCAGCTCTCGATATTACAACTCCGGACATCAAAGCTAATTTGGAGGATCTAAAGGTGCTTGGGAAGGGTGATTTTAAAGCATTGATAAAATGGCGTTCGGCTTTGAGAACCGAGGTGCGTCTCTCCTACATTGGATAGCTCGATGACTATCTCATTATGTTTCTAAAGCTCGGACTTGATAACGTGTCTGTTCCTACAGAAGAGTTGACGGAAACAGTAGAGATTGTGGAGGAGGTGGATCAGGAGCAAGCTATCGAGGAAGAAGTATGCGTCGTTTTAACAAGACATCATTATCATGCTTGAGACTCACTATACTTTCAGCTCGAGAGATTTAACGCCGAGGCCTCGGCAAGGGCTAAGAGAGAACGACGCAAAGCTAATGAGGCCAAGACACGGACAATTCAACGGATGCAGCTTCAAATGACCGCACCTTTAGATATCGGTCTCGAACAGAGTGACGGGAATCTGGGTCTCGGGCAGGATGACATGTTCGATCTTGAGACTGCGGAAAATGGTGTTGGAAAGAGACGCTCCGTAGCAGGTCTTGTTACAGACCGTGACCAAGGTAGCGAAAGCGACAATTCATCAAGCGAACCTGGTACAGACGATGACGAGGAGGAAGTGGACGGGGAGGAAGGGGAAGCCAGGATTGCTGGACTTGAAGCTGAACTCGATGGCCTCTACGATGCCTACAAAGAGCGGCTGAATGAGAGGGATGCAAAGTTCAAGGCCCGAGAGGCTCGCAAACACAAGGAGAAAGAAGATTGGTTTGGGATCGGGACAGAGAAGAGCGATGAAGAGGATGTGAGCGGCGAAGAAGGTGGATGGGACCGTGTCGAGGAAGCGAAGGCAGGTGCTGATGACGACTCCTCGTCTGATGATAGCAGCGACAATGACTCGGAAAGCTCGGAAGAAACTCCATTAAAAGGACGGAAGCGTAAACCAGGCAGCACGAGAGAGCCATCTGCGAAGAAGACCAAGCTCGTTTCAAATCTTGTGAACAACAAGACCAGTCGAACTGCTCAGCTATGGTTTGACCAGGAAGTCTTCAAGGACGTCGATATGGATAATATCGAAGACGATGAGGATGACGAGGGTCTGCAGTCGAGTGCGGGAGAAGATGATAGTGACGAAGCTAACGATTCCAACGAGGTAGTAAGTTGGCGATTTTATTTACAGTGTTTTCTCGATTCTCATCTAGATTCAGTCGGATTCGGAAAATGACTTTGAAGTCGTACCGAAAGGCAATGATGAAGATATCGAAATGTGGGATGCAAACGGCGCAAGCGACAACGAAGGCAAGGAAGCGAAGGCCTTAAGTATGTTTTTATCTCAAACGTCAATTTATGCAAGCATAAATAATGTTTGATATTTCTTCCAGAAAACGGACTTATGACCGCCGAGGCTGTGACGCTAGCCCAACAGCTTGTCAACAGGGAAAAGACAAAAACACAACTAATCAACGACGGATTCAATCGCTACTCACTCAACTCGAAGGAAGGTTTACCTCCGTGGTTCCTCGACGATGAGGCGAAGCATTACAAGCCTAACATACCAGTGACAAAGGAAGCCATAGACATTCTCCGCGCAAGACAACGAGCTCTGGATGCTCGACCTATCAAGAAAGTTGCTGAGGCCAAAGCACGAAAGAAACATAAGGCATTGCAGAAGTTGCAGAAAGCCATGAAGAAGGCGGAGGGTGTGAACGAGTCGACTGACATGTCGGAACGGGAAAAGGCGCAGCAGATTCAGAAGCTCATGCTTAAGGGTCTTGCTAAGGCGAAGCAAAAGAAATCCGAAGTTAAAGTCGTGGTCGCAAAAGGGCCACACAGAGGTATACAAGGAAGACCGAAGGGCGTGAAGGGACGATACCGGATGGTGGACTCAAGAGGAAAGAAAGAGGTGAGTATTTTTGCATATGTTTTGTGTGATGTATCTAATATATTTCTAGCTTCGTGCGAAGAAGAGGCAAGAGAAGGCTAACAAGAAGAGGAGATAAGCAATCAAATCCACCGAGATCCACCTGCTATGGTATTGACTAGACTAGAGTGATATTGCATTGTAATATACGTTCATGTTGTGCTATGCCATATATCCCATCAATTGCTCAGCTTAACTGCTCCTCGTTAACAGAGGGGTCGTCTACACAGAGATCGGGACGTTTTGGAGGTTGCTTCTTATAGCCAAGCGACGTGATTTCATCGACGTCTCTTAGGAAGCTCAACCAGGCGAAACTAGAAAGTGCTTCCTTGCATGTAACCTGGCGAGAAAAGGGATCGGAAATGGTATCCAAGCAGACAACAGGCCAGGAAACGCACCTCGCAGTTTACAAGTTTTTGGCCCGACTCAAGGTCGTAAGTACTCTCAGTCGTTGTCAAGATGCGACGGTCATCAAAGGTAGGGGGAGACAGGGAGTCGAAATCCGGTGCAGATTCATGGTCTGGATCAAGAGTCTCAGTACTCCGCCTGATACTGGCATTCAACTCCAGTATATATTTGTCATCTCCGTCCTCAATAAATAGGGGTGGCTCGGGAGGACTATGTTCGATCTCTGCATTGTCAAGACTGGAAACGCTCGTCAATACCAGAGCCAGTTTCCATCAACAGAATACAACTGACTATGCTTTGAGAGCGTCAAAATACTTTTCGAGCTCAGGGAAGCTGCTGACTGGAGCGGACTCGACAGAGCCTGACACTGTAAATTTCACATCCATGGGCCTGGCGAAACATCAGAATCTGAAAAATTCAACTACGAATGTACTCACCGATCTGGAAGTGCAACTAAAAATTCTAGTTCTTTTGCCCTATAGCATATTGGCTCGCTGTTTGACTGTGTTTGTACATGGGGAACTTCGGTATCGACGTCTTCGGATCCGAGAACAGGTTCATCTTCCGAAGAAGCTTCTGCTCCTTCGTAGTCTGACTTTCTAGTCTTAACATCAGTCGCTGCCTCCAATTTGTCTGGCTCGGATTCGAAAGTACGGTCTTCGTGTTCAAATTTACCAACATCAGAATCCTGTTGTTCACTAGCTTCGACCAATGTGTTCTGTTGATCTTCAGATGGCACTTGCAGCTCCTCAATGAAGAGACCGTCCAGTTCTTCTCTCGTCAAAGCTTCATCCCGACTAACAAGGTCAAATCTCGTTTCTGCATCGGATTGCTCCGAACCTTCCTGTCCTTGAAGCTTCTGTTTGTTAATGATGACCTCTGCGCGAATAATGTTATCCGGACTGAAAGTCCCCTCTCGACTTGCTGCTGAATCACCCGGTCCTCGGATACGACGATACGTTAACCGATGAACGATTTCCTCTTGACTTGGTGGAGCAGAATGCAGGGGTGGCGGAAGACTACAAGAAATTAGCTAAAGAAATAGAGGAGAGGAGGATAAAGCACCATGGCATAAATATTCGGTGGGCGGCATTCCCTTTCAACCAATCTAGCAACTCGGGATACTCCCAACGGCCTGGAAATGGCGGAATGATACTCGATCGAAGCCGATCAGATGCCGATGACATGACGAGAAGGTGACCTGTTCTGTGAAATATTTAATTCATTACGAGGCATATAGGTAAATATGTAGCCAACTTACGATGCTGTTATGACGAAAGGCCCCAGCCCATCTTGAAAAGAACTATTTATGACATCTTCTAATGCGGGAAATTCCCTGAAAACATGCTTAGATTCTCCTCTATCCAAGAAAAAGTATAGCGTACCCGTTGGTGCTGATAAACATGCCCTTTCTGTTTCCGTTCTCTGGTGCAAATGAAGTTAGGGCCGTGCCTTTGTTCCCAAACCCATCGCTGACTCTTCGGCTGCGAAAGGTTCCTCCTTCGGCAGTCGTCCATGGGAGACTCCGTTGGGGGACGAAAGGAAACAACGAGTAAGAGGATGGGGATTCTTCGGGCGGAAGGCTGGAAGGCAAGGGTACGAGAGCTGCGAAGGGAGTCTCAAGGCCGTGCTTTATCTGAAAGGTCATGCTTAAGCCATGAATCAAGTAATTTGGATGCGGGGGGACGAACTTGTACAGCAGCTCGAGTAGCTAGCCGTCTAGCCATATTCAAGAGACGTTGATTATTGGCTCGTATTCGAACCTTTGCTAGTCAGTCAATATAACGGATATGCAATTGTGCTTAAGAACACACCTCGCCTTCGGATCCAATATTCTCGATGAACGCGTTAGCTGTCCGTGACACTCTCTGAAGCAGATTGAACGGCAGGGGTTCTTTGGTTGGAAGCACTATCTTTTCTTCTATGATAGACTACGAAAAGTTAGCACAGGCTCGGGGAGTGCCATGACAGATGTACCTTTCTCCGGTTTGACATCAAGGTTTTCAATTGCTTGATACGGCCCAATGAACCTTCTATCCGAAGACAAAGTGGGTCTGGAGTAACGGATATGTGAACATTGTATTCGCTAGACAGATGGAGAAGTTCGGATCCATCTGAACAGTTCGAGTCTCAGAATTATAACAGGTTGAACAGGTATGCTATCGCGTACCTTTTCCAAGCAGTAAGAAAAGCTCGCTAGCAGAGATCGGGAAGGCTGGTAGAAATATGAGGACTATATAAATATGAGATTATAATACGACTTACTCTTTACAACCACTTCACTCGCTTCTCGTTTCTGCTGTTCAACCTCCTTGAGGTTTTTCCAGCCCCATTCCCTCTCCATTATATCCTCCACATATTGCACCTTCTTTCTACCTGATTTTGACAAAGCGCGCTCGTAACTCAACTCTTTGCAGAATCGATGTAGCTGGTCTTTGCTGAAAGCGCGGCAAATACGGTCAACAAGTTCTAAATAAGCGGGTGCATATCCAGGGGATTCGACGGTAGGTCTGTATTTCGGGGTGAGTCGCATCAGGTCTTCAATTGTGGGCTCGATGCCTTCGGTCCGAAGCGAAAAAAGGTAGCTATCGGTTCTGTTGGGACCCACCCAATGGTTGCTGTCGGGATCCGGAAGTAAAGCTTGCCAAACAGTCTTTTTCGTAGAAGAAGAAGAGCTTGGTGGCTCCTCAGACATGTTCTCCTCGTGCGTCGAGTTGTCTTTCGCATCGACAGAAAGAGCACTATTCGAAACGACTGGATCAGAAGAGATATTTGGTGGGAGAGTGCGAGTAACAGCTGCTTGAGTGGAATACAGTCTGTGACGACAGCGATGAAGGCATAAGGCCCTTAAACTCTGATGCAGTTGACGCTGCATTGCGACAAGCAAGAGGACTTTTAGAGTATACTGTATAGAGCCAGTCAGGGTCTGGACTTTTTTTCGTGAATTATGATCGGCACGTCATTGAATTTGGCGAGTGTCGATCAATCATTGTCCCCAAACAAACAAGTACTTGAAGTAGCTTGCAGAGGTATTTCTAATTTATCTCCTAACATCGTCCCCCTACAAATGGAGTGGAGTGCTGATTGAGTATGTGAGTCCTCAACCCAACTTTTCGCACAAATATCCACAAAAATATCGTACATTGGGCCTTTTCATTATCGATATGTCATCCCACACTATTCCAAATGCACATGCAATGGTTGCCGCACTTCACGACTTCTGAAGCATCCAGAAGACCCACAGTTTCTTGATTGACTTCGGAATGAGGAGTAGTACTTTGAGAGCAACACAAATACTTGGGAGAATATATTTGCTTCTTGTGACAAATTCTCAAATAGTGGCATGCTGCAATACTAACAAGTCAAATTTGAATCACAATTTCCTCAGTTTTAATTTTAGAGACTTTAGCTTGTCTGACAAGACTATGAAAGTAGAAATAAATCACTACTGTATATAACAAAGTACTTGTTTACAATTTTATGCTCAAACTGTACATTAGGATTCTGCACAAGTATTATGATCTTTCCTGAGGAAAGACTTTTTTTAAACATTATTCTTGTAAATCAATAACGTTTAACACTGCTTGTCATGCTTTTAAAATTAATAATTGCTTTGTGACAATATATACAAAGTCTAATCTGGGTTCCCTAGGCCCATTTACCCACTTATACGTCAAGACTCCTACCTTTAATGCTGCTGTTTGTTACAAATAATATCCAACCTCCTTCTTTGCATGGCAAGCTTTCCGACGATCAAGCGAGCAAATTTACTCATTTCTTATGTGTAACTGTTGTGTCAGGCCACTGTGAAAAGTTCGGCCGATGGTCATGCTTGAAGTAATTTGCTAGGTCCGATGGGGATGTTCTGACTGAGCCCTCTGACGCTGGAGTGGTCTTGGTAGAAGAAATATACGCGAAAATGTAATTAAGTTTTCCAACCTTCAGAAAGCATTTTCGAAAGAGCATAAGAGATATGACTTTTAGACATTTATCTTGATCTGAACACTGATGAATCTATCACATTGCACCAACTCGGATGCTTAGCCAACAGTAATGCTCTATATTAATAAGAGGCCCGAGTAGGTACCTAGACCATCCTGAAGTAATTTACATGGACTTTGACGAGCCACTGAGCCAATCTCGTTTTACGATGACTTGGATGCGAAATTTGAATACGACTTCGCAAGTCACAGTTATTATGTAATGTTATCAAGTGTGCGTGAGCGTGAGAAACGACGAGGCATGCCTCACAATGACACTGGTGCTGCAGCTTCACTAACATTTTGAAGAAACCTCCCGCTTACGCCCTTAAACCTTTACCCGTGCCAAAATGCCTGTACCGAACGGGAATTTACATGAAGATGATGAAGGAATTGACTATTCCGACATTGAAGCTAAGTGAGTCGACAATTTGGATGAAAATTTTCCATCTCTGAGTCTGACTTTGTGCTCTCATCTACTATAGATATAACGTTCAGCTCGAGGAGGGTTTCGATAACATTCTTGTCGTGGATGGTGTTCCAGTCATTGACAATTCAAAACTTGAGAAGCTCCTAGTGAAGATCGGTAAGGAGTTCGGGAAAAAAGGCGCGCATATCAAACCGGACAATATCTTCGTGCCCTGGGACGAGAAGACAGGAAAGAGCAAAGGGTATTCTAGTAGCATTCATTTTCCGTACAAACAGAATGGGCTGAACTGATTGAAACCTGTGAATATAGATTTGTGTTCATAGAATTCAAGAACGCCGATGATGCTACCTATGCGCTAAATGTCATGAACGGACACCCCTTCGATGCCAGGCATACATTCCTGACAAGTAGGTTTACCGACATTGAGAAGTTTTCGGAGATGGACGAAACATTTGTTGAGCCAGAACCAGAGCAATTCCAACCAAGGGTACTTGCTCGTCTTACTGTCATCACACTGCAGTCTGACCGAGTTTTCGCAGGATCATCTACGGGCGTGGCTTACCGATGCTCAAGGACGCGACCAATATGTTACCTATAAACAAGACGACGTCACCATCCATTGGCATGGAAAACCTTCACAGTCAGAGGTAGCGTATGAAAGACGGGTACGTGTGGCGTCTATACTCTTTTTGGTGGCCCATTTCTTGTGTGCGATAGCCAATAACACTACTCTATCACAGAATTGGACGGACCTATATGTTTCCTGGTCTCCGCTTGGCACGATGCTTGCAACTCTGCATAGGCAGGGAGTACGGCTGTGGGGTGGCCCGTCGTGGTCTCCCGTACAGAAGTTTGCACATCCCCTTGTGAAACTGATTGACTTCTCACCTAATGAACGATATCTCGTTACTTGGTCCAACGAACCTATTGTTATCCCGGAGGGTGCGCCGCAGGGAGCGCAGTATCTATCACACGAAGATGAGGGCAACAGCCTCGCCGTGTGGGATATCAAGACGGGCAATCTTCTTCGCACGTTCCCAGTACAAAACAGTTCACAAGGTGAAGACGTTGCTACTGGTGCGAAGAAGCAGATGCAATGGCCCGCAATGAAGTGGAGTGCAGATGACCGCTACGTAGCCCGTGTGACACCTGGACAACAGATTAGTGTCTACGAGTTACCTGGGATGGGTCTCCTCGACAAGAAGAGTATAAAGATTGATGGTGTCGTTGATTTTGAATGGCGGCCAATTGGCGATCGAGATCGTGAAGAAGCGGAGAAGGAGAGCAAGAATGACGCAGGTGGACCAAAATCCAAGAGACCGAAAGAGAACATGCTTGTGTACTGGACGCCAGAGGTGGGAAATCAACCAGCACGCGTCTCACTCATGAGCATCCCCAGTCGCACGGTACTGCGATCCAAGAACCTGTTCAACGTAACTGAGGTATGTTCTTATTGTCTACACTCGGGGCCGTTTATCTGCGGCCCCGGTCTGCGAGAGGTCAAGGTTCTGGGAAATAACGTGTTCTGACGGAAGACTTCTTTTCATTAGTGCAAGCTATACTGGCAGAACCAGGGCGATTTTCTTTGCGTCAAGGTAGATAGACACACTAAGACGAAAAAGTCAATCTTCTGCAACCTAGAGATCTTCCGCGTGCGAGAAAAAGATTTCCCTGTGGAGGTTGTCGAGCTTAAAGGTACGGATCCGATATCATTGGCCTTTTTGCGTCTTCACACACGGCGCGTGTTCTTCACGCGACGTCGGTCTGAACCCTGTTATCGTCCTGTTGGTCCGTCCAGATCTCATTTTCTCACTGACTTGTCTACAGATACCGTTACCGACTTTTCATGGGAGCCGAAGGGTGAACGTTTCGCGATTGTGTCAAGTAGTGACCCAAATGTAGGGAATCCTGGGCCTGGGATTACCATCAAGACGGATGTCAGCTTTTACCAGCTTGAACGTGGGAAGGGAGACTTTAAATTACTAAGTAAGTGGATTTCAAATGGATCTCAGCTCGAGCTCACCCAGCGACTCGCTTATACAGAGAGCCTCTCGTCGCGGACGAGCAACACGATACGCTGGTCGCCGCGCGGAAGACATGTAGTTCTGGCAACGGTCGGCTCCTCATCAAAATCGGAACTAGAGTTCTGGGACTTGGATTTCCATACGGACGACATAACTGGACGCCGTGAGATCGCAAAGGAGGACTGGGGTGCTGGAATCTCACTGCTCGGGACGGGTGATCACTATGGAGTGACGGATGTAGAATGGGACCCTTCAGGAAGGTACTTGGCCACGAGTGCGAGTGCCTGGCGACACACGGTATGTTATCCTTTCGTGATGCTTCTCAGGCTCATAATTGAGCGGAGAGAACTCTGTGCTTATCCTTATTCTTTTTTTGCTCTTGTCCGAAGTTGGAAAATGGCTATGCGATCTGGGACTTTAAGGGACAGGAAGTAGAGAAGCACATCCTAGACCGCTTCAAGCAGTTTCTCTGGAGGCCTCGACCGCGGACACTGCTGACGAAAGAGCAGCAGCGGCAGATACGCAAGAACTTGAAGGAATACAGTCGGACATTCGACGAGGAAGATGCTGCTGAAGAGAGCAATGTGAGTGCGGAGTTGATCGCCCATCGGAAGCGACTCGTGGACGAATGGAACGCCTGGCGTGCGAAATGCCGGAAGGAGTTGGGTGAGGAGCGCCAGGGTGTTAATGGACGGACAACCGAGGTAAGATCCAATCTGCGATTTATTCATGCGGGAACAGATGGTGACGACGCGTTTTCTCAGGACGAGCAGGAGGAAGAAATTGCGATTGAGTTGGAGGAGGTGCTAGAGGAGATTGAGGAGGTTGTGGAGGAGTAATATGGTCCACAGTATATAATTATGCATTGTTAGCATGTTGTAGAAGTATGATTAGCTAGCTGTATTGGCTGTGATACGCGAGGGAGGGCAAATCCATGTGCCTGCTTGAATAATGTGCTGACTGTGACTGTGAGTCGACTGACGCGGCCCCCGTCCACCGTTAAAAATGGGTGATCTTATCTGATAATAAAGATATGATTCACACATACCCCGTCTCCTGCTCATATAGCTCGCATCGCACAGGTCGCCATCCCCTCCTTGTGTCCCACCGCCTCCAGCTCGCTCTCAAACAAGGCGTGCCGCGCCCTCCCTCGCCTGTCTTGTCTTCCCATGACTTCTGATGCCACCCAATCCGTCGTCGCCTCTTCCTCAACGCTCTGGGCGCAAGGTATTTCCTCTCACCGTTGCCGCCTCCACTTCCCCACCTTACCCACACTCTTTCAGCGTCCAAGGAATGGGTAATTCCCGCCAAACCGAAACCTGGAAGGAAGCCAAAGAAAGACGCCGCTCCGCCCAAAGAAGCACAGGAGGTACGTGCACCTACGTCCTCCTCCATCATATGTCCGCCGCCAAGCCTTTCTCACACAATGCCGGACCAGGTCGACAGTAAGGGTCGACGCGTACAGAACCGGTATGGTATTTCATGTTTCGTGATTCTTGTACATAAGTAACCGACACGTTGGTATCCAACACAGTGCTGCCCAGCGTGCATTTAGAGAGCGCAAGCAATCTCAGTTAGCTGACCTACAGGCTCGGCTTCAATCCTACGAACAAGGAGAAATCGAACGTAATGTTGCTCTCCAGAAGATCTCCAAGCGCCTCAAGGAGGAAAATGAGCAACTCAGAAACGAAAATACCTCCCTCAAGGAGGAGATCTCGCGTCTCAAGGAACAGGCTGCGGCCTCCTCCGCTGGCCCATCTACTTTATCTTACCTTCGCGATAAGGAAGACGGAAGCAGAAGTCTCAAGCGGTGGAGGGATGGCTCCGTATGTTCAATCCTAAGTGACGATGCTAGCATAGTCTTGGAGTCTGCCAATCGCAAACGGTTTCGAACGGAAACCGTATCTCCAGGCCCATCAGTTACGGTTCCTCAGTATGCGCACGAGGTCGCATACACGCCGTCGCCTCCTTCAGCGGCATCTTCCCCAGACTCTTATGGCATTTCGCGCACTCCCTTTTCGCCATCACCCTTCGCGACGGCGCCCGCTGCCTGTGCATCGAATCATGCGGCATCTTCGTATCCTACATCTTCAGTCTTCTCTCCTCCACCTGAGGGTCAAAAATCGTTCGATGCCCTCGCAAGAACGCCTCCGTTTGATGCTTTTGATTGTGGCTTGTGTACAGACAACACGCCATGTGTATGCCGTGAAATTGCCATGCAACATGCCAACGCTGTATCCGGACTTTCTGGATCCGTCTCCGAGTACGGAAATAACCTGCTGGCAGTTCAGAACGGGACGATGACAGTACTCAAAGCCGAGGACTCGGATAATCGCGCTGTAATTTCTACGACTAACATTATCAAGATTCCGTCTGCTTCAGACGATGTGGATACTTCAAGGTCTCCCAACCCTGCAATCGTTGGGAAGACTTCCCATCAATATTCTGTGCAATCCCGACAAGAAACTCTATCGGACCATCGGACGAATACCAGTGGGCCTTTCCAGATCCGCCTGCCTTCACCTGAACCTGCTCCCACCCCCTCTAGTACTTCTTCCTCTCGGTCTGTACCTCTGCGCTTGAAGAATGCACGTCGAACCACATCAGGCAAGGTCTGGCAGATCAACCCGTCCCCTCCGACATGTTCGGGTGACCCGTCGAATTGCCCTGCGTGTAAGGACGACGATTTCGGCAAGGCGTTCTGCCGTGCTCTGGGAGACTCAGCCAGTGTCGTATCGCGGGCATGTGCTTCCTGCCCTAATCCTGAGGCATGTGGGAGGGTCTCTCGGTCGGCATGTGCTCCTGGGCCAAGTTCTATCCCCTTGTCGAGCCAGGACTCGTCGGAAAAGATGAATTTGAATAGATCAACTTCCTCAGGGTCTGAGCAAGATCGAAATACCGGCGAAGCTTCGTTGCTCAACAGTTCGGGGCGATCTTCCGCTACATTGCCCTCTCACTCTGCTGCCACTAACCAACAAGGTGTATTGCTATCTACTCCGTCTAGGCCTGGTGGGAAATCCGTTGGACCGTCTGAGACAATCCCCGTAAATGAAGCATGGGCGCGGCTCAAGTCACACCCGAATATTGCCTTCGCGGACCTAAGGTGATAATAGTTGTTAAATAATGTCCGTTGGTATGCTAAAATTTTCCTCTAGTATGCTCGCCGATGTTGTGGCTCGCAGGACGAAATGCTCGGGACCTGTTGCAGTGATAAATCCGGCTCCGGGCTCAGTTACTCCAGAACGCGATGCTGCGCGGAGTCCGGCATCGCCGGAGTCTGGAATGACAATGCAGCAGGGCTCTGAGAATCCTCAAGAGAAAGACAGTAATTCTGTTCTTCTCACGGACCCTCATGCCCACTTCCGAGAACAAGAACAGCAGCGGGCGAAGGTTCCGACGATGGTACCTTTCAATGATTCTACCTCCAGTTCTGCCGTTTCGGTACCCCAAACAACTCCTTCGTCGGCATTGAGTCTTGGACCCGGCGCTGTTGGCCGTCCTGCTCTCGTACCCCAAGAAGAGTTGCGTGAATGTGGACGACGTCGCATCCGGGAAGTTGACGCAGCGGGTGTGCGCGAGGCACTTCGGATCCTCGATGCTCAGTTCGGCAAGCATTCTTGATGCGCCATTGGTCTACCATGCGTGATACCCTACATGTGGTAGCCGCACCACTCCTTGGGAGTGCAGTTCTTGGAAAGGTGAAGTCAAAGATCCGGAACAACGGAAATTTCACAGAAGTCATGTTGCTGGGTATTTCGTACTATTAAAGATCTCTTAGATTTCAAGGTTAGGTGCAGTCACACAGTCATTTATATTCTTATGCTATTCCCCAGTGCGCCGAACTTACCACAATGTATCATAGCGTTTTTCTCTCATTATACCATATATGCATCCCTAACCGTTGATATTACTACCTATGAATAGTATGTATGCATCTATATTAAGTGATTTACTCCCCTATTGCAATATAACTGTCTTATATGCGTAGAAACTGTCTTTCATCTCTGATCGGAATTTGCGTTGTGGGTATTGCCTCTATCCCCAACTTGCATAACATTCTTCCATTCCCCGACAACCTTCTGCATCAATGCCAGTAGCTCCTCTCTTTTGTAAGTATCCGGTCTTGGGACATCTGAACGCGGAGGTTTTGATCGATCACGGATGTCTCGCAGGTGCACCATCAATTCCCTCATTGGCGCCACGCGCATGTCCGTCGGAAACGGAGCAACCATTGTCCAAAGGTCTATGAGGGTACGACGCGCACGGGCAAATGCTTTGGTTGCAAAGAACGATGCAACCACTGCGTCAACAGAGGAAATGTCTGGGGTGACGCCCTCGTTAATCATGTCTCTGAATACGTTCAGTGCCATGTCTGGACGTCCACGACGGGCATATCCGGAAATCAAAATCGTGTACAGGATGACGTGCCGAGGCACTAGTTTGCTCGCCGTCGCATCTTGTAGTACTTGATGAGCGGCTCGTAGATTACCTGCAACGCAATGAGCTTCCATAAGCGCAGAGTAATGATATATGTTCGGGTGCAGCCCACGATCACGCATGATCTGCAGATTTTGAGCTACAGCCTCAGGTGCTCTGTCTGGAGGCAAGGTGAAAATGTCGTGACGCATGCGGAGTGCGAAGGTAGCGCGATCAGCCATGATTCGGTGAAGGTGAAGGGACTGAATGATCGGTTGCAACACATTACAGAGCACGGTAGACTGGAGATCAGTCACGCAAAGCTCGGGATCAAAAGAGAGGTCCAACACCATCTCTTCACGACGTTCTACATCGTCCAAGTTTGGCTTGTTCAACTGCTGCATGGATTGCCGGACATAGGTTGCCAACGCGTTCCATCCCTCTTTGAACTTCTCCCGCTTTGCAGTGCGAACGATGATATCGAGAATAACATTCAAGACCTTGACAGTCGGCTGAACTTGAAATGAAAGCAACGAATGCATAACTTCGGCAACATCTCTGGTCAGGATTTCCCTCTCTTTTGCAAGGTGCCGCAAGACGGTCTCGAGGGTTTTGTGGTTGGGCTTAATGTAGGCCTCCTTCATAAGTTGAAGGACAAGGAGAGTAGCACCTAATCCACGAATTTGAATGGCACCATGAAGAACAGAATTAAAGAGCTCGATAGTCGGCTCGCCGATATAGGGTGCAAACAATGAAGGACCAGGGTAGCGCGGGTCAAATCCCAGAAGTTTCAGAGTGCTCACAGACAAATTACGATTCTTGCAGCAATCGCGTAGAACGACAAGGGCTTTGTGTTCTTTTCCGTGCGCGTAGAACATGCGTATTAGGCATGCACCAACTCTGACATCTGGCCCAATGCCGGAAACCTTCATGCGCTTGAGGACAATATTCAAAGTTTTGGTGTGGCCATATTGTTTCGCGAGGTAGTCGATTAACATCGTATAAGTTCTCCGGTCCTCTAAGGTGGCATACCGACTTGGTACATTGGTCAAATCCACAGTCTGTTCGTCGAAACCACTTTCGGTGGCAATGTTTTCGGTTCCGTATTTGTTCGTCTGAGAACCATAAACCTCTAAGAGTTTCAGAGCGCCCTCGAGGTCGTCCTTGTCGAGATGTAATCGCAATAACCCATTTAGAGCTCTTCTTCTGTGCCTTACAACCTGACTGTTGTTGAGAATGTCGAGACCTCGATCTCGGACGAAGTCGTCCAAGCCAAAGCCTCTGTAAACAGGAATGATAGCTGCATATGTCGAAGCGGTTACGGGAAATCCAGCCTTCTCCATGTCTTGGACTGTAGTTGTGGCTCGAGACAGATCGTGATTGCGCAGATGTCCCCGTAAAATTATCATGAATGTGCGACGCTGGGGTTGTAGACCGTGTGCCTCGAATTGTTCGATAATTCGATCCAACTCCTTGAAATATTGCACTTCTACATAAGCCCTCGCACGCCAATTCAACAGACGAGCTGTTGTCTTCCTGGTAGCATGTTGTGCAGCAACGGAAACGGAAAGGACATGAAACCATCTTCGGGACATCGCAAGGTGGTATGCAATGCGTTCGTACATGTTTTGCTTGAGTCTGAGTCCGATGCTGTGTGCCGCATGTAGGATGTAAAGAGCATCGTTGGGCAGATTTGATTGAGCCAGCACCTCTGCAGCGCGGCAAACAGAGTCTGCGTTGTTCAAGAACTGAAACCAACTCTGATTTTCGATGGGTGGTAGACAAATAGTCAAAATATGTTCGCGAGCTGGTTCGGAACCGAAGTGTTCCTCTAACCACCTTAGGAGTCCACTCGGCACCTCTAGTGCATCTACGGTCGCTTTGCGGGTGATCGCATGCTGTCCTGTGCTCTGTTGCTCTCGCGTCACCTGTAGCTCGAAAAGTTTTTCTTCGTCCCTGTTTTCTAACCATTGGTGGCCGGGTTCGGGAACGGGCGCGTTTTGCCGGAGGTAGGCACTCGCCGAAGCACTTGCTGATTCGCAGCGAGCACTCCAAAACAGCAGGAGGGGCGGGCGAGGAGTAAAAGAATTGCATGGAAAAAGGCGGTGAATTGGCAGTCGATGATAGATTGACCATGGACCTGTCCCTCTCCACAGCATGGACAGACAGGCCAGGAATTGCGGACTGCCGCCAATTCAGCTGAGACTAAACGAGAAAACAATCAGAGATTCGACCCAGATTTACAAGCCAAACGTGTACATACGGAAAACGAGGAGCTTGGAGCATGTGCATGCATGCAGTCAAATGAAGACTGCTCTTGCAGAGGAGGCGTACGACCGCACTCAAAAAAAGTTGAGTACGGTGAGCGTTACTAGAGTTTGAACCGTCGGTGACACGGTAGCAGTCGCCAGAAGTCGGAACGGAACAGAATAAACAATTTGTGAGAATATATTTCCATATTTGACGATTATAGTTCTTCCCGCAACTCTTCGGGTTTCTCATCCTGGCTTCTCAGTTCTAGCTCTGCACGTGTGCATAATGGTAATCGAGCTGTTTGATACTAGTGCTTTGCTTCTATGCGCACCTAATCGATCGCATCTATACGTTCATTGGACACTCATGCTTATTTCCGAAATCTTCACCAATGTTATCTGCTCTCGAAATCCCTAACTGAACCACTGCGGATCATTCATCTTAGCCATCCTCACCGTATCCTCCTTCAGAGCCTTGCCTACTGTTAGTCTGTGCCTATCAAGCAAGATCCCGGCGACCGTGAATTTGAAACATTTTCCCGGTTGTCTCAACGTGAAAATTAACCTTTTTCAAAATGGTGCTCGGCTTGCCACAATCTGATGTCGTAAACAGAGGCGAAAAGCCTTACCAGCCGTAGTGACACCTCACCGTTGGACCACATGGTCGCGAAACATCCACGGCCACCAATCTCAAACATGGATTCGCAGAAGGTGTAGTGCTCAAAGTAGGCATGTAAAGCCCGGCTCAGACACCATACAACTTTGCAAACGCATGGGATCAACCGTCTTCACAGGCACAGCAACGGACCTGGACGGATTTCGCTTTTAACGGCTTTTTACGTGCGCGTTCCGAACGCACTCACTCCTGAGGCTCAGAAACTGATGGACAAGACGAAAGTCATCGACAGGGACTGCCGAGCCAATACGACGAATGGGCACAATGATGCAACTTCAATCAAAAAGGCAAAGAAAAAATACATCCGTGCCTGACAATATTACAGGGCTAAACAAAATCTTTATTTTTACCATGGTCAGCAAGTGAGACGCAAGACATCACAGCTTGCACTGCCTGACAGTTTGAAGGGCGGGCGGGCACAGTTTCAGCGCTCGCGCGCGATTCAATCATTTGCCCAAACGGCAGACATCAATCAAGGAGTGAGTGACTGCTGACCAAACAGCGTTAACTGCACTGCATAAGATTGATAGCGATTGAAAATACAAGGACAGAGCTCGCAGCTGACTCGTGCCGTCTCGCAAGCGTAATGAAGGACTCAGAAATGCATTCAGCACTGGCAGGGCTTGACTTTGAGCGCGAAGTGGGCAGCAGGAGCGGATGATGACAATGAGTCATTTCCGGGAAAAGAAAAAGAGTTTACCTAAGGTTGGGGTTATGCTTACCTATCCCCGACGCGTCGTGACGCGCCTCGACCTCAGATGGTAACCTTCACAAGATAGATCAAGAGCCAAACACACTCTGCAGACACTGCACAGCTCACTTCTAAATGCATTTTCATATGCGTTCCTGGATATTTGGCTTGTTAATACTGCTATCTTGGCTTGTTTCTGAACGGATCAAGATCAATTTTTCCTTTTTGTAAAATGTCTGCGTGGGACCTATGCCAGACGATTGCGTTTTCCGGCCTGATGCCTCATCCTTGGTCGGTCCCAAACCAGAGCCGCTTCCGCAATATGCTACACTAACCCGTCACCAAGCCATGTGGCTGTCCAAAACATGATAGTCTATCCTGCGACTCTCCGGCGCGCCATCACCGTGCTACCTAACAACTGACTCCGCCTCTGCTCCTCCTACTTGGGCAAGATATAAATGGTACGCTGCGCTATCACTGTTCGAGTCACCTCCCAATCCTCTCACCTCTCCGCTAATGCAAGCCCTCCAATCCCACCTCAGTGTCCTCGAAGAGGCGGCCCAACGCTACCCCGACAGGCATGCGTTCCGCATTGCTGAAATGTCCAAGTCATCAACGATGATCAACACCTGGATCCCTAAATCGTACCGCGAATTCCATGCAGATGTGGAACTGGCTGCAAGGTACTGGACCAAGAAGCTCTCATCTAGTGGGCTCACCCCCCGATCCGTTGTCGGTCTATGGTAACTAATATTCACTACCATTTGCGTATTCGCCACATCTAACAGATATGTAGGCTTGCCGGCATGGACTATTCTGACGTCGTTAATATCTACGGCATGTCCAGGGCAGGATTTGTCCCCCAACTCTTCAGTCTGCGTTTGCCAAGTCCAGAAGTAGTCTACGAGCTTCTCAACCGGGCCCACGCGAAGGCGCTTATTTACGACCCAAGCTTCGAGAATATCGTAGTCGACCCTCCCGTACCGAGCGAGCGTGTAGCATGCTTAGAAGAGCTAGAAAGCTGCTCCGAAGCTCCTCTGCCTCCCTTCCCAACACCGAAATCGAGCGACCTCGTTTTCATCTTTCATACAAGTGGGTCAACATCTGGTAGCCCGAAACTTGTTCCCTGCGATGCGAAATGGGTCAATAGCGCAGTATTCAAGTCAAAGGAGGCCAGTACCCCTGCAAGCAGGAACCCCAACAAACAGGACGTCAGCACCTGGATGTGAGTGAAGTTTCTTCTGCCACTACTCTCTAGCTCATTCTCCATAACAGGGGCAGTATGTGCCACATTGGACAAACGTTCATGTTGATAGGATCACTACAACATGGAGCTTGCACCATTCAGCCGTCAAAAATTGGATTTTCCTCGGAAGAGCTCGTTGAAATGATCAACCGTTGTGATTTGAACCGGCTACACCAATTCGCTTCTTTCCTCAGTACACATATTCGCCACGCCCGCCAGAACCCGAAGTTGCTCGCTCATCTGCAGAGCTTGGACACGATCGCATACAGTGGACTTCCCTTACCGCAGGAGGACGAAGATTTTGGTTACCAGAACAAACTTAAGCTAATCGTTAGTTCTAAATCGCCTTTATATTCGATTTCATCGTAGCTTATTGTCATTAATCAGAATCTTTTCGGAAGCACGGAATGCGGGGCTATGATGTTGTCCCAGCGTACCTCGGGCCCCGAAGCCCGCTTCTTGAGTCCACTGAAGGGGTTAAATTATGGCTTCTTCTCCGCCGGTCCAGCACCAAAGTCCGATGACGGAGTAGTCTGTGCGAACAGTCAACTCCTAGAGCTAGTTATTCTCAGCGATTCGCCCGATTGCCCTCACGTCTCTCTCCGCAAGCCCGACGGGCATTTTCACACAGGTGATCTTTTCCTTGAAGCTCGACCAGGCCAGTATCTTTTCCGTGGGCGCGATGATGACTGGATCAAAAGTTTGAACAGCCTTCGCTGCGATACTCGCGCGATTGAGGACAACGTCCGCGCAACCTGCGGGGATCTGGTGGACGAGTGCATTGTTGTTGGAACTGGCCGCTCATCACCAGCCTTATTCGTTGAACCCGCGACTGAGATGGATCACGAGAAGCTTAAGCGCGAAATTATCAGACGTACTCGTGGCTTCCACGCCCGTCGGTATCTGCACGAGCGTATCAGTGATCCCGAGCTTGTCATCGTTGTAGAGAGCAAAGCCCTTCCCAGAACAGTGGTTAGTTCGCTTTATCTGTACTAATATTAGGAATGATTGTTGACATGATTGTTTTTTAGACAAAGGGCAACATTCGCAGGAAGGCTGTAGAAGAGGCCTACAAGGATCTCTTGGACGAGATCTATGACGAAGACTAATTAACTCGCCTCGGCACTCCCACCTGACCCTCACATTTTACTTTTTCTCCCCCTCCATTACTGTTGCACTATTTTTATTGATTATTGCAATGCATATGGACCTCGGAAGGAACACGGAAACATATCACGCACAACTGTAGCTCTACAATTTTTTATTTTCCCCCATCCAAATCATTTGTCGGGATTTCATATATCGTAACGCACACTGCTTCGGCACTAATTTTATTATTAATTGAAGTACTGTAGAGCCCGTAATTTAGTATAGCCATTTGTTGATTGTATCAGAGTGTAATACACAACTTTTCTTGAAACGTATACTCGGACCGACAAGGACTGCCGCTGATCCGCGGGTTGCCGAGATACAGCAACAGCAGCAACGTGCTTCAGATGTGCTGTTTTAGGATACTTTTATAGGTTTGTGAGCGCGCTACGGCTCTACCTGTCTCCGACGTTCTCTCGCGTCTAACTCGTCCCTCCATTCCAAACTAGCAGGACGGCGGTGGATCAACGTAGCCATGGACGTTGAACTGCCATGCAATGCTGAAGATGCACAGACCGCGGCTCTCACTCGGCAATCGCAGCTTAGTCGAAGAGAGTACCTGCAAGGTGTTGGTCTCCTGCTGATAGTCGTTTTCCTCTGGACATCTTCTAATTTCATTACGCAAGTGAGCAAGTCCGTAGTAGCACATCGTATGTCATCGTTCATTATTGTATCTATAGGATATATTTGATGATGGCTACGAGAAACCCTTCCTGTGTGTAGTTGCGTCTAACAATCTTTCACACATGTCTAGCTAATGACGCGTGTGTCGCAGTGTGACGTACCTGAATACGAGCTCGTTTGCTATATATCTTATCCCTTGGGCGGTGAAATGGTTCGTCATGCGAAAAGCCAGTCAAGCGAGTGATCACATGCGGTGCGAGGTTGTTTGATACCAGTGTCAGGATACGATGTTGACTCACGTACATCATGGGGTGAAATAGAATGGGCTATGAAGCAATTGCTGCCGTTGACTCGCTTGAGGCACCTACCTCCGCCTTAGCATCAAATTTCCGTGCCCCATCCATTATAACAGATGACGTCCGGAAGCCGAACGATCTTGACCCGTTGACGACTCGACAGACTGCGCAATTGGCATCAGTGTTCTGCATATTTTGGTTCATTGCCAATTGGGGAATAAATGCAAGCTTGCAATTTACCAGTGTTGCTAGTGCGACAGTCCTGTCAAGTACCAGTGGTGAATACATTCCCTTTAAAGGAACACTTGCATGGATGGCTAAGTTGCTGATTACTTGTCAAGGTTTCTTTACACTTATTGTGGGACGCCTATTTAAGGTCGAGAGTATGACATTAGCCAAGGTCTTAGCAGTTGTCACAAGGTAAGAGCCTGATGAACCGTCATCGGAGTGGTTAGTGACGTGTTGTGATAGCTTCTTAGGTGTTGCACTCGTTTCTTTCTCGGATTCATCAACAACCCGTGATGATCCGACAGATGTTACTTCGAATCAATCCGTGCAGTCCTTGCCAGTCCTTGGAGATATCTTGGCACTGCTAGGCGCTCTGTTCTACGCGTTATACGTTATTCTTTTGAAGGTCCGTATCAAAGAGGAAAGTCGAATAGACATGCAGCTCTTCTTCGGATTTGTTGGCTTGTTCAATGTGCTTATGATATGGCCAATTGCTCTCGTCCTGCATTTTACGGGAGCCGAGACTATAAGTGCACCACCGACGCACCGGGCCTTGGTTGCTGTCCTGCTCAATGTGCGTGTTTCATTTGCAACAATTACCGCTCTTCAATTTATTATTGAATCGAACGGTTTTCAGATGTTCATTACACTATCAAGCGACTACTTATATGTTCTCGCTATGCTGAAGACGACTCCTTTACTTGTTACTGTTGGGTTGAGCTTAACGATTCCACTGGCAATTATTGGCGATTTCTTCTTGAAGAAGCCGTCAGCTCCATTAGCCGTTTTGGGTGCTCTACTGGTTCTAGGAGCATTTGTGTTGATTGGCGTTGCAAATGCGAAAGATACTGCGCAACAGAAGGAGGGTTCAGACGGAAGTTTCGAGGTCGAAGAGGTAGAACCCATCATAGAGTCCTCGTCTCGTAGCTGACAGGCGCCAAATCGGGTAATTGTTCGGCCTTTTGTATCAAAAAATGGTCATATTCTGATCTGGAGTGCACTTTTTCAGGACATTTGCACGCTCTGTTATTCCTGATGCTTTGGGTTCCCACAGATTGAGAGCTGTACTGGCCTATCCCGTCGGGCTAGGGCTTCGGGCTCGGAGGTGGCCGCTAGTGCCACCCGCCTCGGGATGTCTAGTTCATCCACCATGCCAGTTCCACAGTGCCAGTATCCAACCCATGAGTTCAGGATCGCCGATACTTCGGTCTTCCTCATGCAGTTGCTTCCATGTGGGATCTTTGTAGATTTTGGTTGTGCAGTGCATGACCTGATCATGCGTGCATGTAACAGTAATTGTACAGATTTTAGCTATTTTATTCTTGTTGTATGGACGATATAGATTTGCCGCAACTTTGCTGATTTTGTGACAGATGAAACGCGTGACGTGTAAAATTGGTACGCGACTTTGAATATTTACGTCGCGACAAAGGAAGGGAAAGCTACACACAGACGCTCTCATACCGACTCCATTGATTGTACTATTCTTTCCCTTGTTCTGTTTCATCGTGCACTCTCCCCAATATCACCTATCACCTATTTCATTGACGGCCGCAAGCTCCCACGCTTGCTCTCGGTCTGCTTCACGATCATCAAGCTCTTCTTCCCGCCCTTACACGTAGCAACAGGGCCGTCACACGCGTCCTGCGCTCCAGTAGCTTTCCCCATTCTCTCCCTTTGTGCCAATCTTTTACTCCTTCAGAGCCATGGCTACTTCTGCTGCGCGAACGCCGCCGGCGAGACGCGCGTCAACATCAAACCACGCAGCCACGTCCATTGCACGCGGTGCGACTGCACGTTCGGCTGTCTCGCCAAAAGTCGCAGCCTCGCTGAATGGCACCACCCGGCGCACATCATCGTCTAGACCATCTTCTTTGGCGTCTACCGCGGAAGCAGATGCGGCTGCGAATGAGGGACTGGCTGCGGCACTGAAGAAGGAGACGGAAGAGAAGGAAGAGGTGCGTGCATCACGCGAAGCGTCGTCTTAAGTCCTATGAAACGCAGCTAAAGCGTCACCTGTTCAGCTTCTTGTCCGCGTGCAGAATAAGGACCAAAACATCTCCGAACTGGCTTCTGAGAATGCTCAGCTCTCGGCAGCTCTGAATGCAGCTGAAACGCGTCTGTCTGAGCTTTACGCTGATCAAGCACGAATTGAGGAAGAAACCGCGACACGGTTGGAGCTCGTGGATAGACTCAGGTTGCAAGTACAAGAACTAGAAAGGGAAAAGCGGGATGTCCTTCGACGATACAATGAACAGGTGAGATTTAAGCTTAACTCCGAACGTGACAAATTAGTTAAGATTTATCTACTACTAGGCTACGACGTTTGATGCTGAACGACAATCGTTTTACGATAATGAGCAACATCTCAAGTCGCGTATCCAATCGCTTGTGCAGGCACGCAAGTCAGAGGAATTGCATCATAAGGCATCAACTCAATCTTTCGGTGAACCTTCCATCCCCGAAGAAGACAACACATTCGGAGAAGTAGAGCAAGTTGAAGCAACAAGGAATGCTGCTACTTCAAGCGGCTTTCAGCGAACAGAGCCTGATGAGGCATGCGAACCTGCGGAAATGACTTCTTTGCGACTGGAATTATCAACTTTGTCTACCTCTTACACGTCTTTGCAAACAACTGTCCAGCACCTTTCCTCACAGCTTCTCGACCTCAAACGGGTCAATGCTCAGCTGCAAGAAGAGAATGAAAGTTATAACATTCTGCTTCGCGAAAGAACTCTAAATGGCCAGTTTGATATACTGAAATCAGCAAGTACGAAGCAGATTGACGAAGGCTCGATGGAGGGAGTCGAAGGAGATGATGAAGAATATACTGGTGATGATCAAAGCGCGTTTCCTTCACGAAGCAGGACCCCTCTTGATCCTGTTGATGAACTTGCTGAGGATATGGATTCCGCAGTCTATGGCGAGGAGCATGATCAAGACACTTTTGTTCCGGACGATACAGGGTCGTATTCATCCGCGGGAAATCGCGAACGTTCTCGTCGTGCTGGTCGTGGAAACCGCCGTGCTGTGGCATCTTCGTCCTCTCCGCCACCGAAAGGCGAGTCACTCGCTGGTCTACCTGTGGCAGGGCCGGGCTTGGATCTCGCAGCAGAGCTTGGACGTGCGGAAAACTCAGCCATGTTCAACGGGACTGTGGATCAATTCGAATCACGGGATCGCTCATCCTCGAATGCGAAAGCCAAGAAAGGAAAGCGACAGTCTATGGACCGAAAGGCGCCAGACGCCAAAGTTGAACCTGCCAAAGACCTCGATACCCTGCGTAACGAGGTCAAGTCGCTCAAGGATGCAAACAAAGCACTGTCATTATACGCATCGAAGATTATTGATCGTATTATTGCACAAGAAGGATTTGAGCATGTGCTGGCGGCCGACTATGAGAAGAGCCCAACGTCGCCTACCAAGAAGCAATCGTCCCAGAATCCCGCAGCGGAGGAAGTGCCGAAAAAGAAAGCTAGGCCTCAAAGCGCAATATTTGGACTGTCTTTTCCTAGCACTGAACCTGTACAATCACAACCGTCTCAGAACGGCGTTGCTCCAACGTCACCCACAATTCCTGTCGAGCAAACCGCTACAACAAGAACACAGAGGCGCTCGTTATCATTTGACTGGAGGCCATCATTCTCTATGTTTGGTGGCTCGTCGGACAAGAAACCCGAGGTCAACTCAAACTTGCGTCCTCTCACTCTCCGTCCTGGAGGATCTTCCGTTATCACTGCGCGCAAGCTAGACACGCAAGAGGATGACGAAGACAGGAAGGAACGTGAGCGATTGCACGCGACTATGAAACTGATGGGTATCAACAAGCCGGTTTCACCGACCCCGACATCGCCCAATGTCAACAGCCCAAAGACATTCCTTAGCACACCTTCATCAACGCCTGCTAGCACCCCGAACCCACAATCTGAGGCTACGAGCCCCAAGCCCGCGCAACCGTCTCGCTTCTCATTCTTTCGATCGCGATCAAATACCTCGGAAAACTCAGTGAATTCGACCAACTCTGCACCAGCACGGTCGGGAAGCAACCTAACTGCGGAAGCATTAGAACGTGCTGAGGCAGAGACGACGCTGCAAGCTTTGGACGAACGAGAAAAGGCCTTGAGCGCAGAAATAGCGAAAGGTTCAAACGGTGGTTTCACGGAACTTCCAAGCCGCCGTCAACGAGGTGAAGGCCGGAGTAAAAAGAGTAGGTTGAGTGGTGGGAGTGGGAGTGGAAGCACAGTGTGGAGCGCTGGAATGAGTACACATAAAGAGGAGAGTGGGGACGAAGCTGGTCGAGCATGAAGATTGAAGAACTTTAGACGTGACGATGGACTTTCTGACGACTATTATGATTTTTCTGCTGAGGTTACAAAGTTATGTATGCTATACCCCTTTGCTTTCGTTTTCTGGACTATGTGGAATGGATGTCGGAAAGAGTTCCGAGTCGAATACTGTTACATATGATACATTAGCGTAATAAATAATAGCTTCGCTCGAACCCTACGCATTTGTTAAGAACGAGGAGAGCTGTATTAAGGGAGGGACTACAATAAGCTGTGGAAAAAGTCATTGAACAGCGGGATTAGCCCTTTTCATGCTTGACAAGGGTGTTTTGTGCATGGATCCGTAATGCTTTGAATGGATTGCTAGCAAACTCCGGAGTGGCAAGCAGTAAAGGTTGGCGAATTTTCTCCGTTTTTCTGAGAACGTGTCAACTATCATGGCAACTCTACGAAACGGAGATCCCAAACTCACAAGACTCGCCTTCTCTGCTTTTCAGACAGAGGAACACCTTTGCCTTCACCAATCAGGCCAGCTTTCTGCTTTCGGTGAAGTGTCCTCCTTCCTGAGTCTGACACTGTAGAATCCGCGACTGTTTCTTGGACACTGTCGGCGGTGGCACCTTCCACTTGGGGAAGCGCAAACGCGACATCTTGCAACCCACCTGCTAGTTCCTCCTTCGCCTTCCGCTTTAGTCGTCGAGCATGCGACTTTGAATAAGGAGTATGTGAAGACTCCAATCCTATTTATTCAACCGTTAGTCAGTCGTGTTTATTTAGCTTCAAACATTCCAATTTCCAATTATCGGAATTACTAAGTAGGTTACGCTGTTTTACGGTAACTTACGTTGTAGAAAGAGTTCATGTTTCAGTTGCTGTTTTTCCTTCTTTTTCAAGGTTGGTTTCTCGATGTCTTCTTCCATGTCGTTGAAGATATCGTTTGCCTTTCGCGTTGCTCATATCTTAGTACTGATACAGAACAAATAGGAGATAAGACTTACAGATGCATCGAGTTCAGCTCCGACCTCGACATGTTCTGATTTACCAGAAAGAGTGAAATGCCGTTTGTCCAAACATACAGATTGATCGTGCGTATTCGTTCGTCTACGACGTTCTTTCGGCTGTATTATCAGCCAAATTGAGTTAGGGTGAGATTAAATCAGGTATTTTTGAGGTTCTCACCATCTTGTTTGGGGGCAAGCACAGAAAATAAATTTGTGTTTAGGACTATGACGAAGGATTCAGTTCCCGAAAATCCTCCATATTTTATTTGCGTGTATTTGGATCAATCCTCACGTTACGTGACCATAGTATAGTTACTTGATTTGGAATCTACCATCTTCTTTGACTTGTGCCGTCACTTTTAACCTTTGCGCAGCATAACCTCGGTATCCAATTAAAGGTGTACTTAAAATATACATTCTGTACGATCGATGCTGCCGAACAATAGCCCTTCTGTTTCGCAAATGCTATCCGAAATCAAAACGGAAACAGCATCCCAAGTTTGTCACTTTCTCTTTAACATTTCTCTACAAGTCCTTATAATAATTTCCTTTGAGTAGCTAATGAGTTCTATTCTGTATCAAAGCATGTAATTGCACTATGCTCTGAAGTGATCTTTCTCTGACTGTCATTTGGCGTTTTTCCAGCATCGCCTCCTGGATCTACTGGCCTACCAGGCCTTGACATCCACCTCATTACTGGCACAAATACCGGCGCGTCCCCTAGTTCGTCTCTCAACAGAGGCGATGTGATTGAAATACAAGGGCCTGCTGCCTCTGGAAAGACTAGGCTCACTTATCACTTCGTCATTCAATGCATTCTCCCAAGACAATACCATCTCCCTCCAGGAAATGTCCATACTGAACTTGATGTCGGAGGCTGGGAGAAGGTCGCAATAATCATGGATACAGACGGGCGATGGAACGTCCAGAGACTTATTTCGCTCCTTATTCAACGGGTGGAGAAATCTCTACTGGATGACCAAATAGAAACGCGACCAATCGTCAGCGAGATCGTCTCAAAGTCCATGCAGAGGCTGCACATTTTCCGACCGAAGACATCTGCCTCACTAGCGGCCACACTATTCCGTCTACCATCCTACCATGCAGAACATCTCCCTACTCAGGAGATAGCCTTACTTGTCATTGACTCAATCAGCACATTCTACTGGATAGACAGATACAGCGTCGAGCAACGACATGGCGCTTCTGACAGGAAAGACATTCCGAATCCCCTGAGTCGTGTCCTAATTGCTCTTCAGGAGTTTCGACTAAGCCACAGCCCGGTCATACTACTGACGAACTGGGGACTCTCTCCTGCTTCAAAATCCTCCGTTCACGGGCGGCTAGATGAACCAAGTGCAGTTCCATCACCATTTTATCGCCAACATCTTCACCCCTTTCCCGCACCCTTTGAGAATCCACCTCGCATACTACCAAATGCACATCTCTTACCGCCGATAACGCATCACATCACCCTGATCCAGCCCTCCATTAACAACGTGGCTTCAGAAGCAACAAATTTGCAGGAAGCATTAGACTTGGCTGCGAGATGGGTCGGAACAAAAGACGAGATAATGGGTCTTCTCAGGACTGTTGAGACGGGCAGGATTGCAAACTTCACAGTCAGAGATGGTGACGTGTTGTAAGCGAAGGACAAATCGATCTGTGTTCATACGCATTGGCGAAAGTCGAAAATGCCTCGGTTAACGAATAAATAATTATTAATTGTATCTATGATGCAGTGTAACTCTCCATTGTCTAGCACTCCAGGTCGTCAGCGCGATAAACGTCCTCATCATCGACGACCGATACCCTATGCCTTCAAAATGATTTTTTTTAAATGAGTTCCCTTGAATTGACGTATCACAGTGAAAGCTCACGCCTGTAAAAGATGACACTGCATCCCATTGAAAGTCATGAGTTTTCGCTGTTTGCTCCTTGTGTTTGGCAACCTTGAATGAATTTCTGTGTCGCTGTTAGCTTCGTTTTGCCCTGTAGTTGGTTCTGATTGCGCGGGGGCCTCATATAACAGACAGTGTCGACATCCGTATTTCCTAAGTCCCGCCTTACGAAAGGCGCTTTTTGCTCTTGATGTGAGGCTGGAGCACAGGTCCCATTGGATCGGTAGAAAGGCCCGTTCGTTAGCTTGAGTAGGAGATAGGATCTCAATCTCCATATTGTCATGCCGGTGGGAATGACGTTGCTGCGGTTTTCAGGTCAGACGCGTGTATCAACTTAAGACAGTATAACACACCAGAACACAGAAGTTCATCGTGATCTGACCATCACAGGTTTTGCACAATATTCGGTCCCCAATCTTCGCTACTGCTGTGAGGGATGACCTGTCGTCCTCCGAGACGCTCAGCAGGGTGAGTAACTTGCGTGTGACCTTGGAAGCCTGCGCAGTTTTATTAGCTAAAACTAAATGCCAAGTTTAGCTACTGAGCCAAAAACTACCTGGTGATCGAGTTCAAATTGCTCTGGTGACCATTTCGCCTTGCCCTTTTGTTGCTTTGTCAGGTGGGAGCACTGGTGTGAACACGCCATCTTGAAGTCTAATAGTGGTACTTTTCTTCTGTCAGAGGTGTGCCCTAGACATTTAGTGCAAAGGAATCGCGCCGTTAGCCTATCCACAGGATGCAGCTTCTTTGTGCTGATCGCATTATAACCTTTCATGCCGAGGATATTCACGAAGATCTTTGTTGTCTGGTCCCTCCAACTGGACAAGGCTTCTTCGATCAATTGCTTTACAGCGTCGTCGCCGAACTTCTTGATGACATCCTCAGGCTTGGAGCCCTGCTTGTTCTGGATAGCTTTGATGACAGCAAGTTCGCGGAAAACATTCTGTGTGGGCAAAGCCGCCGCGTTCGAACTGGCGGAATTGGCCGATTTCCTGCGATGGTAATCAAGTGCAACCAATTCTCGCCTTCTCGCATACGCTTGCTCTTCTTCGGAGCGACTTCTTTTTTCAACGATTTTCGTGACTTCAGCCTCCACGTCGGTTCGTATCAGATTGAAGTCTAATGATCGTGCTGTCAGAGAATGTTATCACACAAAATCATGGTTCAGAAACATGCCTTCTTCTCTGAAACGACGAAGTGCACGATCATAGTGTCTGAGTGTGTTCTGATATGTTGGTGTATTTACAAGGTCATCAATATTCCAACCTTCCTGTATTGCTAACTTCTCTAAACTTAAATGTATACACAGCAACATTAGTCAAAAAAGTGTTAACAGGCAGTCTGCAAACCTTGAACTCACGTTTTCCTATTCTTGTGTAGAAGAGCTTGAGCCTTTTGAATTCTGTCTCTCCTCCATGCCACAAGAAGAGAGCATAGCTACACTCATTGTCAGGACTGCAAAGACGTGACAACAAATTCGGAACACACGTTCATAGTCGCCTTTTTCTGTTTTGTGCGTTTTTCATGGAGCTGTGGAATTTAGGTGGTTATGATATGTGGATGCTATAAATGGTGAAATACAAACTGAGATATAAAGCTGTCTACGATCCTGTGGCATCGAACCTGACAAATTAACAAATTCTTTGTATTCTTCTAGTGCCTTGTCAAATTCTAAGGTTTGGTAGAATGGTCTCCTTATGAAACCCACGATGCTTTCTAAACCAATATGTCACTGAGAAACTTTGGGTCCCGAAGGGTTGTCTCACCAAAAAAAGTTGCGTCTCTATCACTCAGACCTGCTCGTATTGACGTAGTTGAATTAGCAACAATAGTAAAATGCAAAGACATAAGCACTTACGTCCCTTTTCTGAGCACAAAAGCCACTGTGCAATAGCCTCGGTGTCCTCATTCATATCTGGGATTATGGAGCTTGTCCTGAAGCAGAATTACATCAGAGAAGCGTTTATAAACTGAGACTAAACGCTAACTTTCTCCAATTTTCAGCGCAGTACTAGCCTTCTCGTCAATGAACAGCTAAATTAGAGTTGACGAAGATACATACGTCATTACAGAATCGAAGGCGGAGGGAGAATGACGAATAGAAGTTAGCACTGAATTTCCCGCATTGCTAATGTTACAATTTATCAGTCATCGGATTACATGAAGGAAAAGCTCGCTCGTACGGAACACAGACCACCCCCAAAGACGAAAGCAGCGTAGGAAGGCTCAGTAAAGTTCGGAGTCGGGTCCGGAAGACTACAATTATTTCTGGCTTTTATCCAGATGGCCTTGGAACGCGGTACGGTGACGAGGCTGTGGCAAAAGTGTTGGCTGCATCTTGCCATAGCAAGGACCTCGTTTGAAGTGGTCGTGCTCAATATTTCCGCAATGAGCTCCCATGGCAAGATTGAAATGAGGTCACGCCCCGGAACTTCTTCAGTATGCACTGCAGCGTCTTGCAGCGTCCTTCGCTTCTTCTTTGACATACTGAGTGAAAGAGTTAAGAAAGAGATAGATGAACAAGTAAAAACGGTCAAGTATGGTAGGACGCCCGCTAAATCTAATCAGTACTATGACGTAATTTGCTTTCCATTCTGGAACGCATACAATCGACGCGTCTAACTTGTTCAAGCACAGGGCACTAACATGCCAAAAGCTATCATTTCTCCCTCTGTCCTGGCCTCTGACTTCGGTCAACTCAGCGCAGAATGTAAGCGCATGATGGAAGGTGGTGCAGAATGGCTTCATATGGGTGTGTTGTCATTCGAAATCTCGCATGCAGTGTTAATTCTAACCAGTCGGGCAGATGTTATGGATGGGTATTAGATCATTAAAACCGTATCTATCATAAGAAAGAGTTATTAACGTCACCTATAGCCATTTTGTTCCAAATATCACAATGGGTACGCTGGCCTCTTTCAGTATCCGTATTCATCGTTTGACATACGGTGTATCTGATAGGTGCACCAATCCTGTCATGCGTTCATAAAGGCGTTCCAGGCATCTTCATGGATTGCCATATGATGGTTTCCGAACCAGAAAGAGTAGGCAAGTAATGTTATTAGACTAACACAGCTAACTTGCCATTTAGTGGGTCGATGACATTGCAAATGCTGGCGGTAAACTATACTGTTTCCACATCGAAGCTACCAGTACGTCTACGAATAAAGCACATCCCTAAAATCATTACCAACCTGAGTACTATAACATTACAGATGCTCCCATTCCTCTTATTCAGAAAATTCGCGACCGAGGGATGAAAGCTGGAGTAGCAATCTCCCCAGACACGCCTTCCACAGCAATTTCCGACGAAGTAGGAAACGCAGCCGACATGCTTCTCGTAATGACCGTCTACCCTGGTTCGTCTAACCCCACCTCCCACGGCCTCCAACTTCATCCACTTAGACATCCTATACAGGAAAGGGCGGGCAGAAGTTCATCGAACGATGCGTCCCCAAGGTCTCCGACTTACGCGCCCGATTCCCGGAGAAAGACATCGAAGTCGACGGCGGCGTGGGTCCATCGACCGTGGGCCAATGTGCCGACGCAGGTAAGCCCTCTCACACCCTTTCCCACCGAGCGTGGAATTCTTCCCAAGTCCGTGCGTCCTTTCTTCACCCAGGTAGCAATGTCATTGTCGCAGGCACCGCGATATTCGGTGCAGCTGACCCGAACGGAGTCATTGCAACACTCAAGTCAACTGTCAACGCGGCGCAGGAGAAGATCGCGCAGGCGCGGGCTTAGAAGGAACTCACCCCACACCCTCCCTCACAAGCAAGAAGACTGTAATACAAACGTAGAGCATGTACCCCGGATAAAGTTGGTCAGTCAAGACATTGACGTTTCTTTTCCTGTTCATGCGAATGCAATGGAATTGAGATGCAATAATGAAAGACGAAGAAAATATATTTAAAAACTACATCTAAAGAAGGTAAAGGAGATTATTTGCGAAATTAACACATGCACCTCGTCCTTGTAAACGATGACGGAGCTCAACAGCCCAGTCTAAAAGCGAGAAGGACAGAGGTAAAGAGGGGATCGACTAATCGAGCTGAGAGAAAGCGAATGCACGTCCCCGCATCATAGGACAGGTCATGATAAAAATATAGATACGTAAATAATGCCATATCCTCGAGAGTCTATGATCCACAACGGGAAGTCGTAGTGATACCAATCGTTAGTTGGATTGGCGTTATTGCTGATAGATATCTTTTTCTTGTCCATTGTCTGGGTCAAAGATGAATTGAAGGAATATATGAATAAACAAGATGCAGAGTGCCCATATGATCACCACTGCAGCCATTCTCCATACATGTTTGGTCGTTCACCCCGAATATAAGCCTCAAATGTACGCTTGAGTACTGCTGCCCAATCCAAATCCCGTTTGTCATCCGACACCTTGTCCTCGTCGAACTCTGCGTCAGCATCAGCATCCGATTGGGTCGTGCCTGGGGCCGTCTTCAGCGCCGCACGAGCTTGTCGTTCACCCTTGATAAACCGGGGTCCAAGGTCTGGGAAATTGCGGCTCGGGTCAAAGGGTTTCCACCTATTTTTTGTCATGGTCTCAGGTGGGGAACTGCAAGAATAAACAAACAGTCTCACCAGAAGTTATGGAAATGGTAAGAATATGCACCACGGAAGAAGCCCTCAAATCCTAAAGCTTGAGGGGCTGCACTATCCTGTGCAGGTGTCTCAAAGAAGTCCTCAAATCTAATAGAAATCTTAGACAAAATAACTCTAAAGTCATAACGAGTATTACTTACGCAGTGAAGTAAGGCTGGGGCGGCCTATCTCTTTGATAATATTCCGTGTTCAGCCACGCCGAGTCGAACAATGCATCGGGCAGTCGGAGGAGTAAACCTTCCATGTACGAATGTTTCGCATACTTTGAGACGGTCATTGGATGGAAATCAAGCAAGTTTCTTAACGCAGTCCTGAACAAGAATGTACCGAGCGCAGAGCCTTTGTTCAAATGCAGAACAGCGGTGTTGTATGTCTCCAGCCGTGACCATCGGTATGCGAAGGCACCCTTCCAGCCCCAAAGTTCCTCCCAGTCACGCAATAGTAATGTGTCCGCGTCGAGATAAATTCCACCGAATCGGTGACAAAGAACGAAGCGAGCCATATCAGACAGAATAACGGATAACCGATCGTACGAGGATGAAGACGATGATCCAAGACGGTTAAGCATGTCGTCATTATCCGCTTTGACCGGCGTAGACGGCGATGGAGGCCCAGTTGCATTCTCACCATCCGCATCAGCAGTGCCTCTAGTCTCACGTTCCTCCTCCGTTGAAGTGGTTGTGACCTTTTTCTGAGGTACCTGAATAATATGTCCACCGGAATTGAACAATGTTTCCTGCAGTGCACGCCATTCCTCTTTCAGTTCTGGGACACCGTCCAGCTGTTCCGTTGTATTCCACATCTTGAATTGGATCACGTCCTTGAAACGCGGATGAAGGAAGGGCGAAGCCCACGGATTTGACTTGAGCTGCTCGAACATCTCGCGACGCGCATTCGGATTGGGGACAGCAGCAGCGGGCCCGGGATTGATCCACATCCAGAACTGAGGCCTGCACACTTTACCCTCCTGCTGACTTGCGCCTTCGTGCAACCCCAGATTTTGAGTAAAGAGGTATGATAAAAGGGCAAGATACGGCTTGTCAGTGAATGGGCCAGTCCAAAACATATGATAAATGCGTGGGTGATCAGGATCGCATGGCCCAGGAAGTATCTCTGTGCGTCGATATTCAACAGGTTCCGGAAGGATAAGTGACGGCTCCCAATCTATGCCATATTTTTTGCTCAGCCCACTGTTGGGGTTGTCCTCAATGACCTGCTTTTGTGGGATCTCCGCAGCCCAGAGATTATAGGTTGGTTCTGCCGCCTGAGTAGTTGAATAATTTTGGGGCTCTCCTTGCTCAACATAGATATACTTCCATTCATCCATCTTTCCACGCCTCACCCGTTTGCCATTATCCAATCCGGCTCCCAGGCGCAGCACTTCGAGACAGTCGCGAACATACTGAACAAGACATGAGCAACCCGATATTAACCTGGCAGAAGGCTGTCAAAGTCGCACCTTATTCTCGCTAAAATCACAGTTATCCATAACTATATCAAGATCTATTACAGACCCGGGAACAGGTCGTGGTGGGTATGCAACGTTGGGAGGCCGAGCCTGGAAATCCAAGTAAACTCGCTTCGAACCCATACCCCGAGTGCTCGTTATTGGAAGCTTTTGAGGTGGTCTGAAGCGCGACGGGAGCGATGTCTTGAGAGCAGGCAGCCCAGGGTTGTACGGCTCCTCAGTGAGCCCAATCTGCTCCGGGACTAAAAAAAGTACACACCAGTGTACAGCATTCAGCACAAGTGCATATCGTGACAACAGGAAAAAAATTAAGAACACGTACTTTTTCGACTACTCGGATAATGCCCACTCGCAATCTCCCATTGCCATATCTTCCGCAAATCTTCACGCTGAAATACAAGCGTTGAGTCGGATTGGAACGGCGTCGGCCACTGCTTCTCTTCGGTTCCAAAGCGTTTTGCGAGTGCGAACACTGTCCAGAAGGCAGACAGAACGCATAGGAGGAGGATGAGACAGCCACGTTTGCGACCGAATCGCGTGACTGTATAGTGGTATAACCTGGGAGGGATTGGTGCGGGGACTCTGAGTTGTCGTCCTGGTACGCCAGGTATGGGGAGGTAAAACAGGGTGAAAAGGCCGGATTGACTCCTGCCGTTGAGATAGGCCTTCTCGTGTACGGCACTTGAATAGGAGGGGAGCGGGGACGAACGACCCTTGCTCGGCCTGGGGGCATGTAGAGCCATGGCTCGTGGAAATTAGACGTGTCGTCGGTCCAGGACTTGTTCGTAGACTGGTGTATGTAGAGTAGGTAAAAGAGCGAAGCGGGGGGCGGGGATGAGAAGAGAAGAGTGGGAAGAGAAGGAGGAGAACGATGACCGGGACAACACGCAGTGCTGTAGGAGGTGACGAGGAGTGCAGTGCTGTCGTTGGCTGGTCGGGCATCTTTGCGAATTCTCGCGTTCTCACGCACCTTGAAAGTCTCGACTGGATCGCCAGACTAGGCATAGCCACTATAGATTTTTCGGGTTCAGGCGAGCAAAACTGGCTGGCAAAAATATGGAATTGTGCAATGTGCTGTACTTATTTAGCACACGTCTCTACAGTCGATAGCTACAGTCGCTTTTGATGCTCGTTCTAAACTAAATCTCTTTCTACACAAACCTGTCTCACTCTCTCGCTCAGTGCGTCTCAAGAGGCTGGAGCTCAAGGTCCGCATTATCTGCCGGCACAGACAGCACACGCAGCGTGTTCGTGTGGCCAAGCCCACCTTTCCATCCCTGCACAGCGATGACGGGCGTGTTCACCTTGATGATGTTTAGTGCCAGCGCCCTCCTAAGGCCGAATCTGATACGATTATCGACCTGGTATGCGTTTCATATCTAAGTCAGCAGGCGCTTTGAATACAATAAGATCAACAAAACGTACATCGGTCTGCCACTGATGAGCTTGGATCCCACGAGGCTCTGGGTACCACATTGGGTAGCATCCACGGTGTAGGTGAATTTGGCGCGCAGTTTGTTGGTTCCGCGTCACTAATAAATCACAAATCAGCGTGATTATTATTTTAAAAAATTGTATACACAAAGCCGAACCTGTAATGATCGGAACACTCGGCCTGTACTTCGAAATTAGGCGCGCAGTGTTTCCACTCGTTGACAGAACAAGGATTGCACCTGCGTTCTGCTCAGCGGCAGCGGCAACCGCCGCCATTGCAACAGTCTCGGCGGTTTCCGTGGGACGTTTCTGCGAATTGCGCAGCTCATCATACAATGGTGGATAGCAAATAGCAGATTCTGCGAGGTAACAAGTCTCGGCCATCATAAGAACTAAGTAGAATTGGGTTCAGTGAAGGCGAACCAAGAGTCCGGGAGTACATAGAAAGTTAACCCACCAGCCTGGATCGGGTACGCGCCCTTAGCTGTCTCTCCCGATAACATGACACAGTCAGCGCCGTCCAATACAGCGTTAGCTACGTCGCTAACTTCAGCCCGGGTCGGGCGAGGGTTGTACTAGATTATTCATGTATTAGCACCAACGTTCACCTTAGGATATTAATGAACCAAACCCACGGTCATGGACTCAAGCATCTGTGTCGCGCAAATCACAGGCTTGCCCACCTTATTGCACTTCGCGATCATCATCTTCTGTGCTAAGAAGACCTGACTCGCAGGGATCTCAATGCCGAGATCCCCACGGGCGACCATAACGCCGTCTGTGACGTCAAGGATCTCGTCAAAGTTAGCAACACCCTGCTCGTTCTCGATCTTCACAATGATCTTAATGCTGGCTCCGTTCGGGCCAAGTACGTTGCGGATGTCAAGGACATCTTGAGCACGGCGGATAAAAGATGCAAAGATCATGTCAACACCATTCTTGACACCGAACTCGAGATCGGCCTTGTCTTTAGCAGACAGAGCAGGGAGGTCGACGTCAGTCTTCGGGAGGTTGACACCCTTGCGAGAGGAGAGTACTCCATTGTTCAGGCACCGGACACGAACGTTCGATCCATCAATTGAGAGAACAAGGAGAGACAGAATACCTGTTCGGTATCAAAACGCTAAGGTTTAACTTTATATTGGCATTACGAGAACGCTTACCGTCATCAACATAGATGAGCTTGCCAGGAGCAGTGACCTTGGGCAAGTTTTTCTAAAGTCGTAAAATCTTAGTTCTAAGACAGTTCGTCCAAAAGGTCGAAAGAAAAAGTAACGTACGTAATCCACATAAAGGACTTTGTCGTCACCGATCTCAGCATACTTGTCGTCAGTGCTGACGATGAATTCGTGACCAGCTTTGATTGGGATCTATACCGCGGATATTAATACTCAAGATATATGCGCATTATTTCTAGAAATACAAACATCCTGATTGTCTTTTATCAGGCCCGTACGGATCTCCGGGCCTTTCTGAATATAAAGTCAATAATTGTGATAGCGAAATGTATATAGGTAGAATTTACGACTTACAGTATCCAGCGCAATCGCAAGTGGGCGACCTTCGGGATCCACTAAACACGATAAAGGAAAATGAAATGAAAATCGGGCCAAGATGCCAAGGGACGTAAACGCCACGTACACTCGGCAGCCTTCCTAGTATTGTCAACGACGCTCTGGTGGTACTCATATGAACCATGAGAAAAGTTCATGCGAACTAAGAGTACATAAATTGGCATCACATATCAACGGCGAATTAGACATACTGATATTAACGCCAGCCTTCCTGAGCTCTGCGATCTTTTCTACGCTGTTCGTCTTTGGACCTGAAGAAAAACGCGCATACATATTCAAGGTCTGTCGACACCAATATGACAGCATACACACCGATTGTGGCGATGATTGCCGTCTGCGCACAGATACCTCAGTCAGTCGATGCTGAAGCAAGAAAGTATGAACGACGCCAACAAACTTTGCGCAAGAACTTCGTCTCCTCAGTGGGGACGGCAGCGTTGATGGGTGAAAGCGACGACAACCATTCGAGGTTCGACGTCACAGGTACTGACATATTGGTCTATACGATCGATTCAATCTGCAGCACTGAGGACGAGGGCAAGGACAGAGGCAAAGACGATCAGCAACCACGTATGCAGGTGGTTAAGTACAAGGAACAAGCGCGTATATGCGGGTGCAGTGGAGCTAAAGTGGATGTCTACGCCTTACGCCGCGCACATGCGCGGAATCTCAACTACGATTCCTTGGGGAGTCGCTCAATCTTAAAGGAGAAACCTCGCGTTTAGACTGCAACGCAGCCATCGCGCACGAAACGCCTCAAGAAATACCTCAAAAAGGAATTGAAGCTAGAAAAAACTCACGCAATTGGGGATCAGTGGCGAGAATTAGTGGCAGAAAGATGAGAAAGACGACGGTCAACAGAAAGATGTGCGTTGCACCGGAATCTGCAAAATATGCTCGCCGATCATCACCCTGTACCCTTTCGGCAGACGCGTCGATCAAGGTTTAGAACGCGTTTATGACGCGTGTCATACTCCCAATCCGAGCGGATATCCATGCTTACTTTTTTTGCAAGCATCATACCTGACACAGTACGCAACATCAATGCTACTACATCGAGAATGATCAGCATGTAAGCTAATCGTATGATACACATATCGCAATAGCAGATACGTAAACAATAGAAACTACGACAGCGACGAGTATAAAAAGGGAAGAAATACTATCAAACAAGAATCCTGTCAAAAAAACATCATAATCGTTACGAGCCGGTAGCCAGAGAACCATCTCCAAAGAGAGACCCACGGAAAAGCAGACAAGATAGAAAGAGCGAGTGAGTAGATACGTCTCCAGGACAGCCTTTCTAATGCGTTATAGCACGCGAAGTGTCCATCCTTGCATTGTATTGTTGGTAGCCGCATTCTGCGCTGCAGCCAACCACGAAGGGTCTGCAGTGTTGCTAGAAGGGTTGCTCATGTCCATAAACACGTTCTCACAGGTAATCGTCCGACCGGAGTGGTATCCAATACCATCTGCTCCACGAATGAAAAGCAACGGAAGGCTACGGCCTGCGATATTCATCGATCCGTCTGGAGTTCCAGCTCTGTTCGCGTCGGCACCTTTTGTACCCTCTGACGAGCCCTGTCCACCGCCTTCTTGGCGTCTCACCTCATCCTGCAAGGCTTTCACAATTTGCTGAACTGGGGGCATGTCCACCGTCACATTTGTATGCAGTGCTCCTGACGAAATAAACGGAGCACCACCGGGCATGCCTGGTGGTGGCGGCGCGCCGCCCGTCGGTGGTGGGACAGGAGATATAGGTGCTCCCGGAGGCGGGGGTTGTTGATCAGGGGAACCATAGAAAGGTGCAATACTCGTGAGAGGGCCAGATGGTGGCGCATTATTCAACCGATGAGTTAGTGGTCCTATCTCGCCCAGCCAGATCTCCAACTGGGAGTGATGACCAGTCTTCGGGTTCTCATAAAAGAAACTCGAGACAGTCAAATCAAGCACGTTATTTTGCGGGCGATATACTGGAGGTTGGAATAAGGTTGGGAAAGGTGTGATAGGCATATCGGGTATCTTGTTATTCTCTCCCAATGCGTCGAAAAACGTGTACTGGAACTTTGCTAGAGAAGAGCACATCTGTCAGAAAAAGGGACCTCGCTAACTACCAGCCTGTGAAAATAACCCACATATTCCCACGATAGTCCAGCAAAGGTAATCGTCCACTTCATCATGGAGAGTGTGAACTCCATCCTTGACTTCTTCACGAACCCGCGGCGACTGGAACAACAGATGGTGGGACCCAGAGTTTCCCGCCATACCCGGAGCCGGCGGAGCTACGACACCAGGTGTTCCAGGCACAGGACCCGCTGCACTCAGATAATGCCTACTCCCGTCTGGATTGAGTCTTTGAAGCGCAATTTTTTGCATTTGGCTAACGGGACCTCCTTCTTCATTGGAGATCTTGCCCTTGTCGACCTTTCTAATAATCAACGGCGCGGTTGCAATGCCTGTCAAAGAATCCGAGAGCACAATCTCTGATCCGTATGTCACAGGCTGCGGGCCGGCTGCAGCCAGATGAAAGTTATTTTAGTAACAGCCTTGACAAAGGCTCTTCTGGACTCACCAACTGGGCCTAATTCTTGAGGCCGTCTAATCACGTTCACGTTGAAAGCAGACCACGAGACGTTGCTCGCACAAAGGTGAGCATTATCAATGGTCATGTACTTAGTGCGCACGGTCTGTGAGTTTATACGGTTGAATAGTGATACTGGACCACCTGCAAGTATACACGATGATATGTTGCGCGTCTTCGCTGTCTTCTTCGATGGCTTTGATATGATAGTCACGGGTGCTGATTCGAAAACAGCCCAAGGCCGCGGACGTGACTGTCCCTCCGGAAAAGGAGTACCAGGCTGAGGCGGAGGAGAGATTTCAAGCGCTAGATTAAAGCTCTTCGCCTTCGCAGCACCGGTGACGTGTAAAAA
Organism: Fomitiporia mediterranea MF3/22; assembly: GCF_000271605.1. Lineage (NCBI taxonomy): Eukaryota > Fungi > Basidiomycota > Agaricomycetes > Hymenochaetales > Hymenochaetaceae > Fomitiporia > Fomitiporia mediterranea. The sequence continues at coordinate 1,460,160 of NW_006760390.1, read as the reverse complement.
CTTGAAACTCGCGGTTGAACTGGGATCAAGCGGGACCACTGCTTCCGGGCCCCGTTCTCCGTGTTCAGAGACAATAGACATAGCCAACTTTTGGTCGCGAATGTTCCCAAAGGGACCCTCTATGCGCACAAGTGGAGGTGGACAGAGGAAGCGCTTCTCGCTGCCGTAGGACTTCTGGGCGACAGCGGCATGTAGGCACACAACCGTCGTCATGTTCAGCACCCGATCATTTTCATGCTGGACGTGTTCTTGCACTGTACGCCGAATCTTCGCGTGTGGGTCATCATCCTCTGTGTCCTCTAGGCGACGCTTGCTTGTAGAAGGCTATATCGACGCGCAAAAGCGCGCATATCGGGGACAGAGACGCGTCAGATAAACATAGACAATGGGTTTGTTATGTGAAACATAGACCTCACCTGACCGTTTGAACGCGCCGCATCGACGTCCGTTGGCAGCGTCACACTATTCATGCTCCAAACCGGGTCTGGAGCTGAGCCCTTGCGCTGTGCGGTCGCAAGAATGCTCTGTATGGCCATTTGGGCTTGCTGCTGGACACTCGGTGGGAGGGACGCGGATGACTCAGGAGGGGCGGAGCTCTGGGCGGGGTTTGTTGACGGAGGCCGGGAGACGTCCTGCGAAAGGTGCTCGGAGGGAGGGTTTGAATCGTGATTTGGGGCAGGAGAAGCAGAGAGCGAGTTCACGAGGATGGAGAGATCGTGGTGCTGCTGGGCGACGTCTGTTGAGCCGGGTGTATGGGGAAGCTGTTCGTTGGCGACACTGGCCATATTGAGGTCGTGGACATATGCGTCCAAGGTAGGGGGAGGATGAACGTAGTCGTGTAACGTCCTCATTACTATGTACTGGCTCTAATGTCCAAGTGTGGGAGACTTCGTGGGAGAAAACTGAAAGTGAGAAACCACAAACACGATGACAAATATCACAACGTCACACAAGTCACCCATGGCTATTTCCGCGGACTTCTTTTCTCCACCCTATTCATTCATTTATTTATTTTCTCAATTTGCAACACACGCACATGGTCTCCTCAGCCCCGTCCCTCCTGCGCCAATTCTTGCACAAAAAACCCATCTATTTCTCACACGATATTAGTTGTACAGGGAATCGACAGAGTGAAGAAAATGAGAAAATTAATCTAGTGTACAACTCTGGGAAAACTAACTCTGGGTTCCCCTTTGTCCCAATAATAACCCAGCAGCAAATACCCCTGTCCTGATCATGAGTCGGGATGATGGATCTTCATTGGAAGCACACGCAGAACCCCTCACACGCGTTTCTGTGGGAAAAAATCCGGCGCGCTTGCACTCGCAGAGTCTCAATGCCGTGTGCCCACGCCGCACGCATATATCCATCTTTTTACATTACAACCCCCCGGGACCCAGTATCTTCGTATACAATGCACTCGCCCATCCAAGCTCCGCATCGCGCATTTCTGTTGGTGGACTGAACAGCCCAAGGGATGGCACGCGCTTCAGGTCCGAGCCTGTGACCAGGGATAGATCCCGTTCCGACTTGACGCGCCGTGCGTGCATTGACTCTGAGAGGGAGTCGGCGTCAAATGGCTCGTCTATCGCGGCAGAGGAAATTTCGAACACAGTTTCCAGTTGGGGCGCGTGGGCATGGGGTAGCTGTTGATCTTCTTCTGCCTGCCCGAAATAGACTTCGCTGATGGATTTGAGGAAGGATGGAACCCTTGCTAGATATTCAACGAAGCACAGTCACGCGAGCACATCAGCACACGGCATATAGCTTTACAAGGCTAGACGGCTGTCGCATACCTAGACCAAGGATACCGAGCTTGCTCTCTTTCGCAATAATTTCCCGCGCATACTCGTCCAATGCATTCATTGACAGTGACCGTGTCGGCGGTAGGCTGCTTCGCCCGGCGTCAGAATAATCCCTCTCGCTTTCGCGCTCGCTCTCTTCCTCCGCTTCGGACTCTGTCTCCTCTGCGGGACTCCGCCAAGCCCACTCGACAGGATGTTCGTGCGAGCCGGGACGCGAAGGGAAGAAATCCGCGAGATTGAATGGGTCATCGACAACATCATGCCGCGGGCTGACCAGTGGCGGAGATGTTTGTGCGACGCCTGCACCGTCGAGTGCCAAGTCCAATCCCCAAGTAGCGGCCCCGAATGTACCTCGGTCCGTGTATCTACCGTCTAAAAGAGCGTGCGCAGAGGTCTTCGGCTTCCCAATACAGGACGTCTTTGATCTATTGATCCTGTCATTGAGCTGTCTTCCACCCCATCGGGCCGCTGATGCGCCGGGCGAGTCAACAAGCGGAGTAGGCGCGGTTTTCGAACGCTGCAGCGAAGAAAGAGACGATGACTCTGGCATCGACATTGTAGGTTGTCTGCAAGCAGCAGTTGACCAGCGCTGAAGGCAATGTTTGCGCAAGTGGCGCGGGCGATCGGCACGGTGAACCGTCGATCCCAAATTAGAACTGACCTATCACAGCGTGTGCTTTTGTACTATATAGCAATACACCACAGGCTGTCTTCGGTTTTGACAACTGGTTTCGACGTTGTGAGTACAGACGTCAGAGAGTAGTTTCAGCATGCTGTTACAGTCCAATCTCTTATAAGTGCCACACAATATTCCGGCTTTCAAAATGATGGGGAACATCGGAGCGATACATTCCGTCCCCGAGCCTCGATCCCTCCTTCGATTCAATTCAAAGCACTCCACACCAGTCCCCACTAGAATGGTAGTGCATGACACCCAAGACGAAAGCAGAGTGGTATAACTGCTGTCAGATGATTCGTCAATAGTCGCCAATGGACCCCCTAAATCATCAATAAATATGTACATTCGGAAGACACTGCAACATAATTATCGACTCGGGTCCCAAGTGGACAGAAAATGGAAGTACGAAAACCGTGTCGAACATGATGACAAAAGGTCCATGATATCGCCAATCGCGCAACAACAAAGCTATGGTTGAGTCCGAATGGATGGATGAGAGAAGCTACTGAAAACGACCTACTAATGGGATATAATAATGTAGACTAATGCGTTGACATGGAGGGATGATGCATGCGTAAGAGAAACGACAGCGAGTGGGAGTGATAATGATGCGGCGCGAAAGTTCATAAAAGAGGTATTTACATGGTCGAGGTGGGTAAAGGAGTTTGCGAGAAACTACCAGACAAAACAAAAGTACGATAGCGCTTTAAAAATCCGAACAGTAGAGCTTGAGGAGTTGCGGTATTGCGAAGTCCGTGGACAAGAGAGCGGCAGCACATTGCGAGGAGAATGAAATGGTTTTTGCCAGTACAATGATGGGCGTACGAAGCGATTGCGAAGACTAAGCTTTTTAAAATACAGAAGTCCGGTTTAAGATCGTCCAAGTATGAGGCATCACCAACCTTAAGAAAGCATTTGACTTCGTCGGCGATCATCCGATGTCTGATGACGATGTCCCGGTTCTCGACCACCCTGAGCGACGGGAAAAGGTACATTTGAGTCACGTTTTGGCGGTGACTTTGACCGGGAAGGGGCATCTACTTCTTGTTGGTATCGTCTCCAGTCTTCGACCTTCATCATCGACTGACGCTTCGAAGTTGACGATGCTCCAGGCAGCCTGTTCAACTTGTCCGCACTGAGAGATCGCTCATGGGATGCTCCTTGACCAGCCTTCTTTTCGTCTTTGTCACCCTGACGCTGCTTGAGGGCAGCCTCCTTCTCCGCAAGCTTTTTAGCCATTACCTGTTTTTCCACCTCCTTAGAACGTTCCCAACGGCTACGAGCGTCGGCAAGCGCAGCTGAGTCACGCTCTGCCCGACTCAGCGGAGCCTGAAGATCACGCATCTTTTCACGATGGCGATCTTGCAATTCCTCAAAAGTATGGACACGAGGTGCTACAGGACGAGTTTGTTGGGATGCATCAGGCTTGCGCGGCGGAAGAACGATAACTGGCGGTCGGCTCCCGGTGGTAGCTGCCTTTGGCTGCGGAGCCCACATGCCAGACAACGGACGTTCGCCGCCAGATAATGGACGTTCGTTGCCCAAAGTTTGTGAAGCCGAACGGCCATGTTGAGGCAATCTTCCGAATTCCCCAGTCTCAATAGCGGCCTCCTGTTGGCGGCGCCGAGAAAGTGCCTCTGCCACAGCATCAGGGACTGCCATAGACGCACGTAATGGTACGGGCGCAGCAGGAGCTGGTGCAATAGGGGCCGAAACTCCACCAGGCGGCTGGAAGAGCTTCCTCTCTCGTACATATTCGTTCCAGTCCGTATTATCTTGAAGCGGGGCACTCGAAGGTCTACTAATAGAGGCACCTGCCATGTAAGCATCCGGACCCATTGAAAGCCGATCCATAGAGTTAACACGACCGCGAGGGTCTTGACCACGAGGTGGACGAACTGGACCGTCGAGGGCTTCAGCAAGACCAAGGCTTAGCGTTCGGCGCGAAGTGAATGAAGGATTACGGGAGTGGGAGCCACCTTCAGCTGAGGAGCCTGGAGTTGTAGACCGTAGTTGATCAATCGACTTCCTAATGTTTGTTATTTCCGCAATAAGGTCTTCCTTCTTTTTCAAGTCCTCGCGTTCCTGCGGCGTCAGACCTTTGGATGAGCTGATTGAGCTCGTCCTTTCGGTTACGAAGTCCTTCGGAAGATCAGTCTCTAAGTCATTTCCAAGGTCGATAGCCGGCAAAGCCCCGACATTCTGTCGCTTGTCGTCAGGGCCAGAAGTTGCCATGAATTCTGAGAGTCCAGATTGGTATCTCGAGCGCCGTTGGCCATCCATAACCAGAGTCGACCCCTCCTCGGTATTAGGAGATTGAGCTTCTTGGTGCTTGAGAAGCGGAAGTCCCGAATAGTTTGAGTCTGCTCTACCGTGTTCTGCCTCCCACACGGCTAATTGCTTCGTCGTCATTGTAAAGCGTGCGGCAGCTTGTTTCTCCAAATCCTCGTCACGCTTCTTCTGCTCCCTGGCAATTTCTTCCAATTTCCGCTTAAGAACTTGCAGAATCCGGAGTTGCACGGCTGCCCCCATAAGCGTGAAGGCACCAATTAGACCAAGTTCAATTTGCATCAATTGGTCGACTGGGAATTGGATGCCATTGCTCGTGTAAACCGTGAAGAGCGAGTTAAACCCGAGATTCGCAACATAGAACTGGATAAATGAAATCAATTCCAGGTGCGATCACCCATACAAGTTTCAAACTGACCTCCTTGAGGTTTGCGGTGGAGAAGCAATCTATTCCCAACACGAACGCAGTTGCACCAACTGCCGCAGTAGAGAACAACAGTACATGATAGTGAAGCTTGGGTAGAGTGCACAGACAGAATCCAACAGCCGCGAGACCTTAATTGCTCCCGGTCAGACCATACAAACGAATTGTTTCCGAGCTGCATTTTTGTGACGCACCAATATACAGTATCCACCTGATGCCGATCGGACGGATTACACCACCGTTCCTGAAACATTGAATCCACAGGCCTAGTGCGAACCCTCCCCACGCGCCTATGAAATATTTTGCCTGCTGCCAGAAGAAAATCGCAACACCACCCCCGACAAAGCCCGCGACAGTACACGCAAGGACGAATACGCCGCGAAGCTTGTCATCAGGGGGAGAAACAGCTTCGAGCACGCCAAACTTGAGGATGAGCGCGAGACAGGCAAGGGCAAATGTGTAAAAGCCGATAAGGAAGAAGGAAGACCTGTGTGAATTTGGTGAATAGCAAGAATAAGCACGGAGCGCCGGAACACACACCATCTGTTTTTATGGCCCCAAAACGCACTGGGAAGGCCAGTTAAGATGAGAATAGCGCCCAGCACGCCGAATCCCGGGTCTATCCTAGTGTCGAGCGTAATGGGGGCGGGAGTAGTGGAGGAGGATGCGGAAGCGGAAGTTGTCGAGCTGGCAGTGGCGTTCCCACTGGATGTTGCAGATGGGGACAGGGTGCTGGTGACCGGGACGACTGTGACGCCGGTGCTCGTCTGGCCATTAGATGTTGTGGTAAAGGTGGAAGTAACGTTGCTTGTCGTAAGAGATAAGGAGACCGAAGAGGACGAAGTCGAGCCAGAACTTGTAGAAGAGGTGGACTGAGCTACGACGGACGTGAACTGAAGGAGAACGAACAGCGTGCATATGGCGAAGAGGAGCGAGCGCTGCCGCACGACGACGCGCATTGTTGTTGGAGAAAGGAAAGAAAGGAAAGATAGAGAGAAAGAAGGGAAGGAAGGGAAGAAAAGGGAGGAGAGGAAAGGGAGGGAACAGAGATGGGACGGGACGGGCGGCAATTGCTGGCCGCCTGGATTGGGACTGAGCTTTGGGCTGACCGCGTGGGACTCTCTCTACGTACGTTTACTATTCCACAACTCTTTGAACAACCCTCTCCTCCGCCTTGTCGCCCTTTCCTCATATAAAACAATCTGCTGCTGCCTTACCCCCGGATGCCAAAGACGCCGTATTTCAATCCGTCGTGCATTCCGACCCTCAAACTGTGGCGAGCAGAACCTCGCTGCTCGTCGGGGTAATTTTTATTATGAAATCAGCCAGATGATCTGCGATTCGTCCGTTTTATTCCATCCTCTGCTCCGGCTATTTCTACTGCTCATGTCTGTCGTCAAGAGACCTTCGTTCGTTGATTCAACACCCCCTTATCCCATGGAAATACCTCCTCGTGCACAAAGTATCTCCGCATTATGCGCCGTGCATCCGCTGTCAAACGTTCACCTAATACTGGCTTCCGAACAACGTTTCTAATCCAATTATAATCTCAACCAACAGTCGTCTTAAACAAGATCAACCATCGGACTGAATGTTGAAACTGTCTACTCCCCAAGACCCACCGCACTAAGGTCAAAATAAACTGGCTGTATGCGCAGGTTGCGGTAAAATGCCTTCAGTAGCCCAGCCGGATGCTTCGTAGTCCGCAAAACTCCCTCCCGATGCTCCACTTCGCGCTCGGTCACAAAGGTCATCACCTAGCGAAGAAAGGGTCAACTCAGTCTGAAATAAAAAGAACCACCGCAACACAAGGCACAACACGCACCTTTCCTTCCCGGCCGAAGCGACCTACCCGACCAGCAACGTGTTTGAACACGTCTGCACTCGTCGTGTCAGGAGCGCCAGCACAGAAGACATGCGTCAGTTGCGGCAAGTCCACTCCACGAATAGTTGCGGGCGTTGCTACTAACAGTACAGGATCAACTGATGTCTGGTCTACTGTGTCTTTATTCCAAGATCGCAAGTCAAGGGCTCGAGCGTCAATTCCTAAATCTTGTAGCTCTAAAATAGCCTTCTGTACCGATGAACCGGGTGGAAGAACAAGAAGAGCCAGGTGAGGGACATCTAGAGCAAAGATAGACGCTACTGCTTCCATAACGACGGGAGACGTGGGAGACTGGGGAGGAACGCCTGGTGGAGTCCAGCAAATTTTTCAACAAACAATATCCAGTCAACAGGAGCTAGATATAATACATACCTTGATCCTGGATCTTTCTCATTCTCTCTTTATGTCTCGCTGAAGCATCTGAATCCTCGTCCTTATGCTCATCCTCGACCTTGGATTCCGGTTCTTCACCTGGCCGGACCGCAAAATCCACATTCGCCAAACTCCCATCCGTAGACACCATGAAGGCATGATGAACAATTCCATCTTTTTGTACCTTCTCACCGCGGAGCATGTGTGCATTCGCTTTCAACAGCTGCTTGCCAGAAAGTATAACCCGATCCCTGCCAAGCCAGTTCGCATCACACAGATAATCCGTGAGCGTAGAATGCACCGTCGCAGAAGACATAACGATCTGGATCGGTCGGCCAGACCTTAAGGAATCATCCATCCTCGCCTTCTTGAAGTTCTTATTCCTCCGGACGTCACCGTCTCCACCATCATCATCGTAATTAGTTTCTGCCAGAGGGACAGCACCAGGTTTGCGTCCAGGCAAAAGCGCTTCCAAAATCTGACGCGTAAGACTAGGATGTTTCCTGAAATTCTTCCACCTTTCTCGCGATTTTCGCACATAAGGTGGTGGGATGTCAAGCAAATAATCCACTTCATCCAAAACAACAGTCACAACACTCTCAAGCTGTAAAACCCGTCGATGATCGGAATCAGAGTTGTAGATCTCCCAAAGAGCTTGTGGCGTCCCAATAAGAATATGCGGTGGATTCGTCCTTAGCTTGTGTATTTGCTCCTCCAACGACACAGAATAACCTCGTGCAACTAACTGAGCCATTGAGTCCAAAGGTGGCTGGTTTTCCCCCGAATGTTTCAAAATAGTGTCAATCCACTGTATCATTTGATAGCCCAAATCTCTATGCGGAACAATCACAAGTGAAGTGATCCCCATTCCATTCTGACGGCTGCGAACGTGTAAAGCTCTGACACGCGACTTGTTTAACAAAGCTACAATGGAACCGAACGATCTATTATGAATTTGAAAGTTGACAGGCAAGTTAAGTATGTCAATAAAAAGGGGAAAGTAGTTAGAAGAGAAATGCTTCGATGACAGCAAGCTCACTTTCCCGTCCCTGTCTCATCGTGCAGAAGGACGTCCTTCCCGTTCAATATGGCAGGTATAAAATCAGCCTGAGCGATCGTCGGGCGTTGTACATCCGGAAATGCCTTCTCAATTGCCTTGGTGATGGCGTCGCGAATACCAAGTTCGCGAAAACTGTATGGGACTTGAGGAACACGGCCGGCGTTACGAAGTGCAGAAGATGCACTTGACAGGTGTCTGTATTCTTGTGTTAAGCTACGAATGAGCCTCACTGTTCTTGGTACCTGAGGGCATCGAAGTAGAGACGGGAACAAGGACGAAGCAAGGCGCAAGCCATTTGCTCGACGACAGTGAGACGTCCACAAGAAGACGTTCATGCAGGCAGAAAAATCAGCGGCGGTGAATCGCATAGAGTCATGAGTGCACGTGCTCAAGTCAAACCCAATTTTGGACTAACTAAATGTAAATGCGCTGTTAGTTATTACAACAGTAATAAAGTGTACAACTACGAAAACCCCGATTCTCTTCCGCTGGCTCAATAAAATTAAAACCCGCCCATAGCCGCTCAATTTAGGTCTCGTCTTCAATAAAAATACGCTCAACGTACTTCCATGGTCCATAAGCCCTCCATACATCTTCTCTCTCCTTCCAATATGCCACTTCACCGCTAGAAGCTCTGTACGGCTCCCACACTCGCTCTCCAGTATCAGATTCCGTCTTGGCTTCAAACCATCGTGGTTTATGTGGCGCTGCACGGCCTTCTTCTCTGGCACGACGTGTAGCACGCTGGAAATCTTCCTGTAATCCCTTCAGCTCGTTCGCACGTTCGTATTTGCCAAGCTCGAATGCACGTTGGTCAGGTCGTAGACGACAATCTGTCGGGCAGAGCACTGGCTTCAAGTCGTTCGGCAGGTCGTTGAGTGTAATCGCAAAAGGTGTCAAGTTAAATGGTGCAGGTGGCTTCTCAGAATTTCGCCATAACAAAATAAACTCCTGTGTAGATGGAGAAGCAGGTGACTGAATTGATACGTCGGGATGCAGAACACCATATCCGGCTCCGACTGCTCGAGCGACAAGTTGACTATTCCAGCGTCCTGCAATCTCATACGTCACATTACCTTCAGCGTCCATAACGCGGCCAAGAATCTCGAAAGCATCTTTTCCGCGCCAGCCCCTCGGTTTGAAAGTCAATATGCACGTGTCCCCCGTTCTATGGTTTACCACCTGAACGCCAGTTTAGCTTGACATACAACGGAAATAGATAGCAAACTCACAGTCATATCACCATAATGGTCAATTGTAGGAGACCCCATGATAAAACCAGAAACATTTGTAGTGACCTTCTTCCAGCTATAATGCTCGACGACCTTCCCTTGACCTAGAGGTCCTTTCGCCTTCGGGTAGTCTGGAGTACCAAGCTTCTCCGGAATTAACAGTTCTGCATGAGCTACACCGGTCGGCCGAATCTCGAACGATTTCCCCATAAATTTATTTTGCGCGTCAACTTCGCCGAAGTAGTGCCAATTTGGTGACTCCGCCCAACAGGCCGATACAGGCGGATGGTGACTGACCTGCTCAGACACGTAGCGGTATTTCTTGTCTATTCGAACGTATTCGAACGTTTCACTCTGCGACAACGTAAGTGCGGGGCTTTGACGAGTCAAATTAAAATACGTACAAGCATGGGATTAAATGGTTTCGCAATCCGACCAATTGTGCTGGAGTAGTTCGACATAGCAAACGCTGCAACGAAGGCTATCCGCTTTTGTGGGTCAGACTCGGCGACGGCCGCATCAACTGAGAAATAGCAGTTATGAAAAGGCATATTCAATACATTGAGAGTGACTCACGGCATTCAGAGAACTCCATGTCTTCCGCCTGGAAGAGAAAATTATCATTGCCAATGCAGGCGAAAAGCAAGATACAGACATACCATTCTCTGTAGCATACTTGTAGGTTCATTGAAGAAAACCGGGAAACTAATCTTCGTCAGATCCTTTCCGATAGAGTGCTTCAACACGCTCCACAGGCTTGTTGGAGGTCGTGTATCCTTCTCGATCGGAAGCCTGTCCCGCAGGTGTTGATAGCTCCCAAATTGATCAAGTTTAATAAGGAGACCAGTGCCCATAGGCGTTGGCTTGACAAGCGCATCGGGAACAACCACGTTCGGAAGTTGATTTGATTCTATGGCGTCGAAGAACTCATCCTCTTCGTCTGTGGATACCAAATCCTCCACATCCTCTTGTAAGGACGGAGGAAGAGTAATAGGCGCAGGTTCAGCATGAATCTCACCCCTTTCCGGAACACCCGACTCACTCGGCGACGGTAGTCCCGATACCGCTCGTGAAGACGGTGGCTGGTCAAGACGAAATGCTGGGGGAGAGAACATTCCAGACGTTAAGCTCCCGCGCATGCGAAGCGTTGATCTAGTGATCTCCAGACTTGTCCGCCCTGAACGATCCTCTGATATTCTACTAGATCGACGGCGTGCTCGAGACCGACTCTTCAGCTCTTCTTCAAGTGCCGCACCCTCCTTAACGACAACTTGTAGAGACTCCTCCCACAGAGTACCGCGTGCTCGTTCACGCGCAAGCTTTTCGCGCCACCAGTCCTCGCGCTCCGCCGCCATGCGTACAAAATCACCAACCATTCGTGAAGCCGCCTGTGCAGAATCCTCAAGAGCAACACGCACCTCACGCAAAGCGACAGGTGCGTCCGCTGGAAGGACGAGTGATGTCGACAACTGAGCAGTAAGTTCGACCTGCGCAGCCGTAGCGTTGCCTTGCAAGGTAAATTCTGCCTCATGAGGCGGAGTGAGTTGGGAACGTGCATCGGAGGAATCGTCTTCATTTTGGTCGTCTTCGTCTTTTCGCTCTTCGTCTTCAACTACCCCTTCAACACGTTCGTCACTCTCGACCAAGTTCGCATTGCTCTTTTCGTCTAGAGAACTATTAATTGACGGAGTAGAGGCTTTGTTAACTTTCCGGGATGAAATTGATGTTCTAATATTCGCCCCGAGTTGTCTGAGGCTACGCGTCTCGCTTTCACTTCCACTCTGAGTTTGGATACTTCCACCATCGCGCCGAGTAAGTTCAATACTTCGTGCTATAGCTTGTATCCATCGACCGACTTCAACTGCATGGCTTCCTTTCAAATACCATCTCTGTTGCCCACGGCCGGGAGTAGAGTGCACCTCAAATCGCAGTTTGTCCGCTCCAGGGTGAACTAATGTCGCTGACTTCATGGCAATTGAACCACGCGATGCAACATGTTCATCATCCTGATGCCGATAATCTTTTGACATCATAAGAAACCAAAGCAATATAAATCTAATAAGAACATAGGCTCACATGACAGAACACCATTCTTCAGTACAAACCATCGCGTATTATAACCTTTCGCTACATTCGTATACTTGCTTAGATACCCCTTCAAAGTCGGTGGCTCCGTGCTCGTAGTAGCCTGATCCAGGAGACTCGCGTCATGATTCGTAACTAGGAACGATCAGACTTCAATGCTTCATGTACGAGTTATATACTTACATTGGCGCAGAAACACGCGCACTTTATCATCCTTACTCCCACTAACACTTTCTACGACAGATTTACCACGCCTATCACGGACAAAGACATCTGCGCCCGCTTTGATACTGAGATCAATAAGACTGAGGTCCTTCCGAAGTGCTGCTTCATGCAACAAGGACCGGCCAGTCGAAGGATCAAGGTACGAAAGGTCAACAAGGCGCACTCGAGGCGAATGCAATAAATCAACTAGATCCTGCGGAGGGCCTTGATTCTGCGGCGAGGCTATGTAAGAATGCAGACGTGACCTATACGTTGCGGTTAAAAGCGATCGCGAGTCTGTATGAAGAACACCGAGTGAGGCACAAAGTGGCACATAATTGTAGCACATCAACGACGTACCATTAATAACTTTATGTACCTCTTTCCCTCGCGCTACTCCTCGTGCTACATCTTTACATGTTCGTCCATGTGCATCTCGAAGCGTATCGTCTATACCCTCTTGTTCAAGTAACAAGTTGACCACGTCCGCTCTTCCTATTGACGCGGCCAAATGCAGCGCAGTCGTGCCCGACCCGTGCGGATACACGGCATTTGGCGATATTGATCGATTAGACAGTAGGAGCGCAATAGTATCAGCTATAAGAGCGTATTCGATTGTGAGTCAGGGTGGGGGAGCCACATAAATAGGCGTTGCACTCACTGGAGGCACATCGGATGGCAAGGTGGAGAGCTGCTGCGCCAATGTCGAAATCATCACTTGCACCTTTCCGTTTGTCTTTCCCAATTTCCGAGAGCAGCTGGTGAATGAGAGCGGCGTCGCCTGCAAAAGGAGTTCTCAGCACACGAATGTGAGGCATCTGGCAGTAACTGTATACCATTCCTCAATGCTGCTAAGAGTCTCACTTGGTACAGAGGCTCCGCCGCGCCTAGGAGAGCAAATTAGAGACAAATATAACATGCATAACGAACGAGCGCCTATACGCACTGGATGGCGTTACATCCGCCATTGCTTACGATCTGAAGGGAGAGTAAGAGAGAGTGGCTAATTGAGTGGGCTCTTGTCGCCACAGCCGAACGCGTCTGTCGATCCCATGACGCACGTGCCATTACAATAGAAGATGACGGAAATGGTAGTCACTCAGATTATCCTCTATGTCCATTACATGCAATTATTTTTGAAAGTGAAAAGGGAATAAAAAGCGAAAGGAATAGATTAATAATGTACGTCAAGCCTCTTCATCTACTAGTGATGCATAACTGCCTCTATTACTATGTCCGCTGCGATGTCCTGAACGAGAAGTTGAGTAAACCTTCCACGTCCCATTTTCAGTGTCGTCCTCCTGTGAATACTTCCGAGGTGCTAGTGTTGCCTCGTCGTCATCCTGCTCGTGCTCACCGCGACCAACGAGTGCAACCTGTTCTGAAACGTCCTGCATAGGATAGTCTTTGGTATCGTCTGTAGAACCAAGCCCGTTAGTTGATAGCCCTCATATGCACGCGGTACTTGGTTTACCTTCTCCGAACACAGCGTCCATTTCTTCTAGAGGAACGCCCTTCGTTTCAGGATAGACTATTGAATATCTATGTCAGTAAACGAATAAACTGTGAATGCGGTAAGCCGTACAGAATAACACTACAGAGGAATACCATTCAGCACGATTCTGCGAGAAACAAAACAAGCCCTTACCAAGGAAGAAGCTGGCAACACAAAATGCTCCATGCATGGGGTACAGCCTCCACTCAATGGCTTCTTGCAGCACAGGTGTCATCTCGCCAACCACATAATTGAAGGCCCAATTCGTAGCGGTTGATATCCTTCGAAATACGAGAATATGAGGCATATGATTCAGATGCTATAGACCCATACTTACGATACACCTTTAGCGCGCACGTTTAATGGCATGATCTACAGAAAATTTTGTTTAGCATGAGTGCATGGCTGTTGAATCGAAAGTCCTACCTCTGGCGGGTATAGCCAAGGAATAGGTCCCCAGCTATATCCAAACGCAGCGTTGAAGACGATTACACAAGCGACGACTGCTTTTGGTGTCTCAGGTACGTCAATCCACATCCACCAGCCAGTCGCGGTGAGCGCAATAGCCATCTGTTGCGAGAATCATACGTCCATTTCTGATAAGTACTTCATAAAAAGGTTTAAGCAACTCACGACAACTGCTCCAGACAGAAGGATAGCACGACGTCCCCATCTATCCACTAAGTACCAACTAGTTCCATTAGTAGGCAAGCATATGGAAAGTAATACAAACTCACGTAGGTATTGTGCTAAGAAGGTAGATAATTGCATTGATCCCAGTCATAAGAATTGCGTCTCGGCCTATCCATCCAGCCTCTGTATCCACATGTTAGGACAGAGATCGTTGCTCAAAGCCATGACGAAACGCACCTTCAAACACTCTAGCTTTATAAAGTTGGTCAGTAGAAGCCAAGGTAAGAACAAGCGAATGTACACACGAGCATAATATGAAATAACTGCGTATCGACCATGATTAGTTTACATTACTCACAAACGAACACGTCATCGTACCGTTTATCCCATTCTACAAACAAATCGCACTTCGTCAGTTCCACTGTCCACCGAGGAGGCATTGAAGCAACTTACCAGTTGAGCAAAAGCCTGTGAAGACATCGCTAATAACACTCTCCGCTTGTATCGCTTCCACATCGCCTTGTAAGTTCTCTTGTCACCAGAATGGCGCTACAATTCACAACATCAATAAGAGAGCGCAACGAAAGTCAGGAAATAAACAGTACTGACCTCTGACATGACCTTATCCTTGATCTCCCGGAACTCCGCCTTCGCTATACGGTCCTCAAGGTCCCCGCCATGAAGGTCCGCAAGTACTCGCATGCCTTCGTCATCTTTCCCAGTATCAATGAGCCATCTAAAAACAAATATAAGCAACGCTGAGTGCGTGGAGGAAGCGTCAGAACGTACCGAGGGCTCTCTGGAATGAATAATGACCCGCCAGCAAGGAAGAGACCAATAACGACTTGAACGAACAGAGGTATTCGCCATGATAAATTGGAGTCTATGAAAGAACAGAAGTAATCTGTCCACTGTATTCAAGAGCAAGTTAGGCATAGGTCCAATCTTCTAAGTGTTTTGAACGAGCAGCTCACAACTGAGATAGCGTAGCCGAATATATTCCCCGTAAACTCCATGCACGCAAGTGCGCCTCGCTAGACAAATTCCACATCAGAACAGCAGCCTTGCCAGTATGAAAAAGGCACTCACATGCGTCGGCGGTGAAACCTCACTCTGGTATATCGGCACAATCGTCCTACACATCCTCTCAGTTCCACCATCCTTTCCGTAAAAAATATACTAATAATAACTCACGATAACAACCCGACACCAAACCCACTCGTTATCCTCCCAACAAGCATAATCTCATACCCCATCGCGAATGTCTGAATAGCACCTCCTAACGCAAACAACACCGCACCGCTACACAGAGTCATCCTCCTCCCGATGCTGTCTCCTATACGCCCGGCGAGGATCGAAGTCACTTCATTGGCAAACACATTCATTGCATCCAGAGAATCGTCCAACGTAGCCAAAGCATCAGTTTGTCATGCGTAAAAAACGCAATCAACACGAATACCAAACGTCAGTCAACCTAAACCTCATAACTCAAGCAAAGACCAAACCACGTACAAAAAGCCCCAATCTCCAATATAGCAACCATCGTCCCAAGCTGGAACGAACTCAGCCTATGGAAAAACGCAAGGAACTGTGGACCCGTAATGAGGCCCGACATGACTCTGTTCATTTACAAATAGTTAGTCCATCAGCATCATCATCAAACGAGTTGCTTCCGTTGCGTTGAAAAGCGAAGTGATGAGAAGTTTAAGTACGCACCCTTGGTCATATCCAAACTACGTGGCACACCAAAACTCAAGCCTCAGCACCATCGGAAAGAGAGGTGGAAGAGGGAAAAAAGGACATACCAAAAACACCCCAATACTAACAAACACAGAAATCGTATAAAGCAACGGCTGCCCCACAAGCCTACTCCCAGTCCGCGAATTCATCGCCGTCGTCGTCGTAGGCAGCATTTTCGTTGTTCTCGTATACCAACAGAACTAGAAAGACGGAAGGAAAAACTATCGAATAGTAGACTGCGCCAACGCAGCATGCAGCTCAGACAACACGGAGCCGGTAGTATACGCAGGCGTAGTGAGTGAAGTGGAGTAAGCCAGCGCGTTGGCTCAGTTTGTTTGTCTGTGGGAGCCGTCAACGGGGCTGCGCGTCTATCAATGAGCGCGGTGACGACGGCGCAGTAGTCGAGATGCCGGGCACCAAGGATATGTAGCCTGAGAGACAAGCTTAAGATGGAAATTTGGAAAATACACTTGGCAGGTTAAACAAACGTGTCGTCGGCCCAGTAGCCGCTGTAAGACTAATACTTGATTGGCCAAGTCACTCCTGATTCTCCACAGCGGCATCACCCATCACCGCCACGAGTCATTCCGGGGCTACTCACGGGTATCTCACACAACAATCAGAAAGAAACATACTTAGCGGACTCATCCGCCATATTTCATCATTTGGTAAAAAACATAATTACGGAATATGCAAATGAGATGCAACTATGCAAATGATTTGATACAAGACTTAGAGACAAGAAAGGACCTTATTTTCAGCCTCTCTCTGGTCTCCGATAGTTCTTGGTCTGTCTATGAGTTAAGAGACTCGTCATTCTCATAACAGTGAGTTCGTAAGGATAGATGGACTGGATTGATTCCAGATAGAGCTTCCAAAGAAAAACGAGACTCAAACCTAGCTTCTTCCTGGGCCTGGGTTGAGAGGTTCACGTTCTCCCGCGTCATTCTGGCTTTTTGACCGACGCATCCAAACAAACGGGTTTCGTGAACCCTCTCCGGAAGCAGACGGCGTTGTAGCCTTCGGCGTCACTCTCCCAACAGTTCCGTAATTGAAAGTGAGGCTAAGAGTGCTTCGACTTCTGGCGAATGAAGTACGCTCGAGCACCTCTTCCTCCATTTCTTCTTCCTCCTCAATACGTTCCTCTGTTAAACAAGTCAGGAACCGCGTCGATCAAAAATTTGTGACTCCGGACAGACCTTCTCCAAACACAGCGTCCATCTCTTCCAGAGGCACTCCCTTGGTCTCGGGGAAGACTGGTTGAAATACGAAACATTGTCAACTAACACGACTTTTCTCAAATGAGTACTTACGGAAGTAGACTGTTTAAAACAAATCAATAACGACGAAAACTTTATTCACGCGTACTGACGTACCAAGAATGAAACTGCAAGTGCAGAAGAAGCCGTGCAATGGGTACAGACGCCATTGAATCGCAGTTTGCAGAATTGGGGTCATCTCACCAACTAATCGGAGAAAACTTAGTCAACAATTGTTTTTCATGTTAAGTCACATTCACTAACCGAGGAAATTGAATGCCCAGTTTGTCGCCGTGGAAATAGACACACCCTTGGCACGAACTGTTAAGGGCATAATCTGATTTCACTACGTGAGTAATCATTTGCTATGAATCTATTGTTTCCATAGCGTACCTCAGGCGGATACAACCACGGAATGGGTCCCCAACTGTAGCCAAAGGCAGCATTGAAAATGATGACACAGATAACAACTGCTTGCGGAGTTTTGGGAACATCAATGTACATCCACCATCCTGTCAGGATCAACGAAATGGCCATCTATAATATTATGCGCAGAGATTCTTCAAGGACCAAATTGTCATGCTTACCGGAACAGCACCAGACATCAAGATTGCACGACGCCCCCAGCGGTCAACCAAGAACCAGGTTGGAACGGTACTCATTAGATAAATTAGAGCATTGATTCCTGCCATGAGGATAGCATCACGACCAATCCAGCCAGCCTCTGCGAAGACATAGAATCAGGCGTGAAAGACACCAATCAATGCAGTACAAACCTTCGAAAACCCGAGCTGTATGCAGTGTAAGTAAAGTACCAAAGCAGGAATTCCGAATGACTTACGGGCGTAATATGAGATTACTTCCAGTCATAACGTCAGTTTCGGATTAGAGGCGGGCGCATCATAGATGGTCATACCGTTAATACCATTCTACGCGTCAAGATCAGTAAGATGCCAAATGGATTAAAATAATGCGCATACCAACTGAGCAAAGGCCTGTGAAGACATAGCCAGAAGAACGCGTTTCTTGTATTTCTTCCACATTACCATGTAAGATCTTGCCTCGCCTGATTCACGCTGGTAGATTGCAATCAGACTACGTCAAGGATGAATCACATCGCAACTTATTACCTCGAATATGACTCTGTCTTTAATCTCCTGGAACTCCTCTCGTGCAGTGACGTTGTTCGGGTCACCACCATGCAAGTCGGCAATTACGCGCATGCCTTCATCATCTCGGTCGGTATCTATCAGCCACCTGCAACGTAACATGAACATCATGTTTAGAAAGACAATGCTGTGGACTTACCTCGGGCTTTCTGGCATAAGCAATGAACCTCCCGCAAGAATTCCACCGATAACGCATTGCATAAATAATGGCAAGCGCCAAGAATAGTCAGAGTCGATGTATGAGCAAGCATAATCCGTCCACTGTAAACGAATAGTTAACGAAAATTCTCAACGTCAACTATCTGCGACGAAAGACGTACAACAGAGAAAGCATATCCAAAGATGTTTCCGGTGAATTCCATGCAAGCGAGCGCTCCTCTCTGACAAGAAGCACAGTGAATATGCAAATAATGTGAAACAGGGGATCTCGCAAACGTACATGATTTGGAGGCGATATTTCACTCTGGTATATAGGAACAATTGTCCTGAACATAATAGGTTAGAAATAGCCGTAATATGGATAGCTGAGATACATACGAAAGCAAACCGACTCCGCAACCGCTGACAAGTCTGCCGACGATCATCATGTAGAATCCTGTTGTGAAGGTCTGGATAGCACCACCGATAGTGAAGACGAGTGCACCCCAGAAGAGAGTCATCCTCCGGCCGATTACGTCCCCTATACGGCCAGCAGCGAGAGAAGTAACTAAAACGCAAAACACATATGAGATTCGCCAATTCAATGAAGAAAGAAGCATTGCGAAAGAACATACTAAAGGCACCGATTTCCAGAATTGCGACCATAGTACCCAACTGAAAGTCAGTCAGAGTGAAATAGTTCTGGAAATATGGGCCTGTGATGATCCCGGACATGACACTAATAAAAGCCAGATGAGCTGATGGATGCGCGAGTAACTGATGGTGGCGAGCGCTCACCCTTGGTCATAGCCAAACTGGAGATCGAACGGGATTGAGTTGATGAATGACGAACGAGAGATTGAATTGATATACAGACCAGAAATACACCAAGACTAGCGAAGATGGAGATCGCATAGAGGAGCGAGTTGCCCACAAGGCGGGAGCCTCGAGGAGGCGGAGCAGCCTGCGGGACGTCCATAGTGCATGCGATGAACGTGTCGACAGACCGTGGTGGATGGAGACGAAGAAAGGACAGTGGTCGCCGTGATGGAGGAGGAGTGTGCTAGTGTTGGTCTAGTAAACGGGGTGAAAAGAGTGTGGCGAAAAGGGATTGTTTGTTTGGAGCTAGAGCAGTCACCGCACGACCACATGATTCATTTCACGTAAACAATCTCTCGGACCTTGGCTCTATCACCTCTTCTTCCTCGTCTCAATAACATTAAATGGCACCAGAGTCCGTCTCCTCCCTCGGCGACTCAGACGATAGCGACGACGCCTACGACTCCGACGAGGAGTTCCGCATCGCTCAGCAGGAATGGGAGGAAAATCTCCAACAGCTCCAGCTCCTCCTTTCCGTCGTCCTTCTGCCCTACGTCGGTAAATGGCTCGGACGGAAATGGGCTCATAACAGTACGTGTACTTATTCTAAACTATCTACAATACCCTCACTCACTGATCTCCTCAGTTTACGATCGATATTTACAAGTAGGCTGGAGCCGCGCTCTTTTCTTCGGCGGACCGTCATCATAATAGAGCACTCGCACACATACCATGTCATGCATTACAATGCAATGTATTCGTCTATAATACTACCGATTCCCCGCCTCCCACTCTTCTATCCACTTAACCATCTCCATCACGCCCCACATCGGTTGAAAACCAGAACTCAACATCCGGTCCTTCATCTCCTTCGCCAACGTCCAGGCATCCCTCCGTATCAACCCATTCAAGATTATATACCACGTATCATGCCGGAATGGTATCCCGCTTCTAACTAGCATGTTGTAATAATCCATGAAAAAGTCCATTCCTTCCGGGTTCGAATTCTCCAGACAAGCCTTGAACAGGACATGGTATGTGCCCAATTTGAGCTGCACACCACGTCTCTTCATCGTTTTCACAACCTCCGACGTAATCAATGCAACCAACTGTTTGTCCAGCTCTTGGCTCCGGTGCACTCCTGCAAGGAACGATGTATACGTGACGATGTTCGGCCTTGTATCCTTCATGCGTTCCATCTGCTGCAAAAGCTCCCAAGCAGTCTTTACGCCCTCGCGTGTACCCTCCCGCACTTGCGAGTTGATAATCGCGCTGTACGTCGCGACATTCTGCTTCACACCCATACTGTCCATAACCTCTAGCAGTCTCGCCGTGCCATTCGGTATACCCGCTTTCAAAATAGCCGAAAGAATCGTCGTAAACGTGAACACATCCGGTTCGACGCCCGCCTCTGTAAGTTGTCGCACGAAGTCCGCAACACCATGTAAATCCGCCCTCTTGGCATAGTGGGCAATAAACGTATTGTACGAGACGATGTCCGGTTGCGGTCCATGCTTCTTCATTTCTTCGAATAGCTTCACAGCATCTGTTAGACGTCTCTCTAAGAGGTATCCGTTCAAGATCGTGTTGAAGACAAATATCAACCCGTCCTCCTGATTCGGGTGCGCCCTTTTGAACTCTTCAAACGTTTTCATCGCAAGTGTTGCACGACGAGCTTGAAAAAGACATGCTATCCTTGCACCATACGAAGTAGCGTTGAGAGGTATACGTTCCTTCTTCATAACGTCCCACGTTAAAAGTAGTCGCTCGACCTGGTGCGTATCGCGGTACCCTTCTAGCAAGGAATTCCATATATCAATGTTTGGGCTATACCCGATTCGCAGAATCGTTGCCCAGAGGTTTTCCGCCCCGTCGTCCATCCGCGCGACAATGAAAGCGTACATAAGTATACCCCACACTTTCTGCGAAACGGTAACCAAATGGTGTGTATCCGGATTCAACTGTGATTCACCCGTCACCGCCCATCGAGTCTTGCCATGAAAGCCGTTGGATAATATCCGTTTCACATTTTCCAACCGCCTCTCTACCATCTTCTCCTTGAGTAAGTTACGAACGTGAGCTTTGAAGACTTCAGGTTTTTGTACGAGCTTCGCCATACCAGTAGCTTCTGCGTACCTACTCGTCTGCGCGAGTAAATGATCCACATGTGGGATTTCGTAAGTCGTCAGATCACGTCCCAAATTCAAAACGTTGTCTCGTGTAACTCGATGAGAAGTGCGTCGTAAGACTAATTGCAAGGCATCGTTAAACTTGTCGAGTTGAGCATGAGCTGCGAGAGTTATAGCCATGATATCCGCAACGTCCACGCGATTTATATCGGGATTCTCTATCCTGGGCTGGGTGGACTCGCCGTCTATTTCGTGCGATGCAACATCTAAATTGTCCGTAGCTTTCTCTAGTCCAGATTCATCCAAATCCAGTACAGTGCGTTCAAGCCGTTCATAAACCTTAATCACCCTTTCCGGTTGCCCCTTCGCAAGCAAGCAAAGCAACATCTGACGGAAACCCTCCGCATACCCAGCCCCCACACATACAAACGCCAATTCTTCCATCACATGTAGCTCATGCTCCTTTCGTTTCTTCAAACCGTCAAGGTCCGAAAACGCGTTGAGCAGCATGATAGACGTAACACCATAGTGTTCAGGACCAAGCACCAATCGAGGATACTTGTTCTCGATATGACGGTAGGCAGCCCACACGCCGAGGACATCTTTATCCAGCGCGCATTTGCGCATTTGAGAAGCATAGTGGCTTAGGTCATTTTCTGGACCCCCGGTAAAGTCGAGTATTGACGGCTTTGCATTGGTCGTGCGTGCGGTCGCCTCAGCAGAATAGCAGCGCGTTGAGGAGGTCGGACGCAACTGCCGAGAAGACTTTGTGAATCGACATGGGTTATGTGTAATGAGGAGACGAGGTGCAAGAAAATCGAGTAAGACTGGCTGCGATGGAGTCGCGCATTTCAATAATGCGCGTCGCATTCCAGAGTGCCTTGTTCAAGAACACAGTCTACTTTTTAACTCTCGAAGATCTCTGTACATGGCTTATGTAAACACTGGTATTAATTTAAAAATAGCTTGAGAGGGGACTGTATATTTTTTCTAGCTATTCAATGCATGTACGTTGACGCGTGAAATGTCTAAAGATACTAGGCTGAACCGCTGGACTGTGTAATGTTTTCCCGGTCTACAAAGCTCCGCTTCCACTTTTCCATATTCTCAACAGCATATGAATCCCTACCAGTGCCCTTAGAATCTCCAAAGAAATATGTTGAATTACCGTGACCAGCAGCAATAGCCTTCAGTTGTTCGAGTCTCCGCAGCTCAAGCAGTGCATCTAGAGCCTTGCGCCTCTCTTCATTTGTCGGCGTCGCATTAGGCTCAGTCAAAGCCGCTGCAAGTATGTCCACCTGTTGAGACAGCGCTTTACCTTCGTTCCTTGCTGCTTCAAGTTGCCCTTCTGATTCGAGAATAAGCTTCTGCTTCTGTCCTGCAGACGTGTTGAGCTGTGCCTGTAGCCCTGTCATATTTTTGTCAACAAAAGGTAGTTTAAGTACGAGACGTCGGGAATACTTACGCCCTTCAGATTCCAGAATAGCACGCTGCTTGTGGCCTTCTGCGACGTTTACCAGAGCCTGCGTGTCGAGAATTTGCTTCCGTCTTTCTCGCTCCGCAGCCATTTGAAGCTCAAGTTGTTTCTCTACTTCTCGGTTGGATGGGTGAAAGTTCTGCACCTCAAACCGCGTGCATTCAACGCCCCATTTCTAAGCACACTTTGTTCGAACCGTACGTATCAGAAAGGAAGAGGAATTGTAGACGCACACTGATACTATTACCAATAGTTTCGTGCAACTTGCCGTTGATTTTATTTCTGTCCCCAATGACTTCGTCGTACTGCAAATCATCGTATTAATACAATATTGAACCAACAAAAGTGACCACTCATATTAAACTTACCGAGAAATGACCAATAACAGAACGCATAGCCGACGTGCCTATATTTGCGACGTTCTTTTTGAAATTATCCACGGAGAAGCACGCATCGTACGAGTCCTTTACTCGGAAGAAAAGAGAGCCAGAAACAAGCACAGGAACGTTGTCGCTTGTGAATCCAGTGAGGTCCGTGATATTCACCTATGCATGGTACGATAAGTTAGTCTACCCATATATTTTCACAATAGTTATACGGTAGATAGAACTTACTGACGTCTCACGCATGTCAACTTCTTGTATGGTGTGATATAATGGGACCATAAGGCTAAGGCCAGGTTCTAGCTTGACTGGATTCCTTCCGAGCGATAATCTCCATCCCTCATGTCCTTGATGAACAATCGCAAACAACGTGCGAACCTGTCCTGCGCTCCGAGGTGCAAAAGTACGGGCGAGTGTCGGTCTGGATGCTCGCAGCAAGTGACGAGAAGCTGGTGTAATCATGCCCATGGTCGAGAAGTAGCAGGAAACTACTAAAGATATGTTCCCTGGAACCACACAGTACGAACAGAAGGAAAGACTTATAGAAGAGTGGAATTTATTTATGAAGCAACATGGTGGTCCGGCAGCAAGTGACGCGTCTGAGAGGCAATAACACAAAAGTAGTCTTTCAAAATCGACGCGTTGATTCGGCAACGAAGTGTGGGTCCTTGTATTAGCTTATTTCTCTCAAATGTAATGGATTGAATGTAATAAATTAATGTCCTCCAAATGATAAGGATACACAAGAGAAAGCAAATCTATGCAACGGTATAGACCAGCCATGCAACAGTAAATAAACAATTATAAACGGTGAGTAAGCTGATATCTAGACTTTCGCTATTAGACGACGAGTTTCCTGTGGAGTAAAGTGAAGGATAATGGAAAGAACGCGAACAAGGTGAGGCTGAACGTGCAAAGAGCGTCAGTATTCACGGACTGATAATGCTTGGTGACAACTCACTCTCATATCTTTATGTTCTAAAAATTGCAGAATGACGTTTCGGAGGTACTCCAGGTTAACCTCCTGATCACTTGTTGCGGGTGATGGGGAGCCTACTCGCGACGTCGACGCAAGTTCTGGTGTGGATGGAGTGGGGGATGATAGAATTGCTTCGGAAGAATTCTCATGCCGTGCGACATTTCCCCAATAGCCTATGCCAGGATTTCTCTGTCGTTCAAGGAATGCGGCTGAAGTCTGTACTTTTCGGAGCTCTTCCCGCAGAGTCTAAAAGCAAGATTGTCATCATGGAATGGATTTGTGCGGGACTTTGATGGCCTTACTTTGTTCGATGCCCTGACTTGCCGTTCTCTTTCCTTGGCTTCGGCAACGTCACGTTCGTACTGCTCTGACCGCTCTTCGAAATCGGAATTTTGCTTTTGTAGCCTTGCCTAAGGATAGCTGGTAAGCAAGGTAGTCCAAAGTCATCCACCTACAATGACCTACCTCAAGCTCATTCACACGATCCTTCTGACGATCCAACTCGACTAGTTGTTCTTTGTACACGGATGTCTCGTGTTGAAGGGCTTCGATCTCACGCCGTAACTTCATCATCTCCTCTTCCGTAACCCCCTTCGTCTGAGAAGACGTGTCTATGCTCTTTTTGAGTGCTTCAATCTCTTGTGTCTTCTGCTGCAGACTCCGACTAAGTGCAACTTCCGTGTCGTTTCTATCGCGCTCAACCTCCGTCAATCGGGCAGTTAGCTCGTTAATCCTCGCCTCATACTTCGCTTCCGAGACAGCACGTAGGCGGACATCATCATTTGCCGGCGCAGCAGGCTTCTGCAAGCGATATTCAAGTTCCCTCTGCGCGTCAGCCAGCTCTTCTGCCAAGAGTGAGTTGCGCTCCGTCAATTCTCTAAGCTGGAACTGCAATTCCGATGTACTGCTCTGTAATGATTCAAGAGCTGACTGAGAAGATTCGACTTCAGCCTGTCGCATTTGGAGTTGATCGAACAGAGAATCGCGTTCGGAGTTCAAAGATCGGACGGAGTTCTCGAGCGTCTGGATTTTTGCGTTCTTCGCAGAGACTTCCTTCTGGAAAGCTGCCTTCGAGTGTGTCAGACACCAATTCTTCCCCTCAGAGGTGAACATACCTTGATCGATGCAACCTCCAGCTCTATTTGACCTTTGCGAGCGGTAAACTCCTTTTCCAACTTATCCCTCATACCAGCCAGTTCCTTGTCAAAATGAGACTTCAAGCCTGCGATATCCCTCTCCTTTTCGCCACGAACAACTTCAATCTCATTTTCGAATCTTGCTTTTTCAAGCCTTTCCCGTTCCAATGCCGCTCTCTCCTTTTCCTTCAGGGATTCAACTTCCTTGACGGCATCATCCCTCTCTTTCTCCGCCTTGGTAAGTTTTTGCCGTACGGTTTTCAGAAGACTAACGGCCTTCACCCGTTTCTCCTCTTCGTCCTTAGCGGTATTCCTGAGTTTCTGCGCCTCTGCACGAGCCTGTTCAATTTCCACTTGTCGAGCCCGGGCGTCCTCCTCTGCCTGCATCGTCGAAACTTGAGCGGCTTTTAGAAGAGCCTCGGATTCTTCAAGCTGTTTGCGAAGATTGTCAACTAGTTCTGTCTGTGAGCGGCTTTCTAGACGATGGGTATCGCGGAGTTCGTCAATCCGCTCGTCGTACGCTTCACGAGGAACATAAGAAGTGTGCTCGTAGGATAAATATTAACGACTAACTGCTCAGCTTGCCATTCAAGCGTTTAATTTCTTCTTGCGACAGCTGCACGCCTTTGTTTTAAAAAGAATATATTGTGTTGAGGATTGAGCATACATACGTTTCGTTGCTGGTTCAGATCCTGCAGACACTTCCTAAGTTCTTCTACGTCTTCCACGTTTCGAACTGGGGTGAGTTCCGCAAGCACGGCGTTTACGGCGTCTTGGCTTGCAGTTAATCGCTTCAGAGAAGTGCTTACGTCTGCGCGATAACTATCAGAACTAGAAAACAGTTCAGGCCAAGCAAACGCATACCATTAAATTGAGCCTCCAGGAGCTTCAGTCTGGTTTCTAGACCTTCAGTATCCTCTTCCGTTCCGCTTGGTTTCGCAGGGCTTTCCAAAACTGGAGAAGCAGAGAGATGAGACGATTGAGATGACTGCGATGCCGACAGATTAGTCGGTACAGGTGACGCGAGAGGGAGCGGAATATCCGCTTCTGGATATCGAGGTGTAGGCGAAATCGTAATCTTGAAGTCCCTGCTCTTTGCAGTACTATCCCCACCATTACCGACTGAAGGTTCCACCACATCTTCCGCCAATGGATGGCTTTCTAACGGTACATCCATAATCTGAAGAGATAATGGGATGGGAGCTGGTATATCAATTGGTACGGGCGAGGTGGGTACAGAATCGGGAAGAGGGACCGATCTGGGTGACACAACTTCGTTCGTTGGTGCTGGCCGGTGAGGGCCTGGTGAGGGTGCATGCGAGGGTGTCGGTGTTGGAGAAGTAGATACATCCCCGATAGCAAAAGACGCGCGCAATCGCTCCTCAAGTCCGGGTTTCGACACTGGTCTAAGCTCGCGGTCTGGCTTCGGTGAAGAGCTACCAGCACGAGGAGACTCTGCTGATGGCGAAGTAGCTGTATATGGACGCTGCGCAGCAAGCGATTTACGTAGGTTACTAAAAGCTGACTCGGCGAGAGTGCCTGTGGAATGTGCAACGCTGGACAGGTCAAAGGACGCGGAACCACGCGCATGCTGGTGATTCAACCGCTCCGAGTCTGTTGCGAGTTCCTGAGATTCAGAGCGGCCTGGATGGCTTGGTCGAGGTTGTGGTTGTGCAAGGTTTTCCATCACATTTCTGAAGCCAGAAAACATGATGCTACTGGAAGTTGTCTGAGGGAGTGTGTGTGCTGGAACCGGCTAAGGGACGTTTGTGAAGCATTAATAGATGCGTACGTAATACACCTTATTTGGTCTCATTCACATTCAGAGAATTATACCGTTTGTATCCAATTTATTTTTGAAAAGCACGAACGATAGCAGCGTGCCGTAAAAATATCTAATTAATGAGCAGAGTGGGATTGACATATACAAATGCTCAGTATATTAATAGATAGATGCAAATTTCTATGCTGTTTCGAGGATCTTGGTCACGATACCAGTGCCAACTTGAAAAGGCACGTCAGTAAACAAGCATACAACACACATAAAGCAGGGACATACCCGTCTTGCCACCCTCGCGGAGAGTGAAGCGCGTGCCAACTTCAGCAGCTGCATCGTACAGAAGGTTGCATACCATCTCAACGTGGTCTCCAGGCATAACCATCTTCTCCTTGGCGTCAGGAGTACCCTCCGGGAATTCCAATGTAACAGTAATGTCAGCGGTACGCAAGAATAGCTGAGGTTTGTAGCTAGCCATGAAAGGAGTGTAGCGACCACCCTCGTCCTTCGTAAGTACCTGTACGAAGTAATTCAGTAGCCTTCTCAACAGATAGCATAAGGACGGACATAGATCTGAGCATGGAACCTCTTGACAGGCTTGATGGAGCCAGGAGCAGCGAGTACCATACCACGACGGACTTGCTCTTTCTTCACACCACGAAGAAGCGCTCCCATATTGTCACCAGGTTCTCCCTAAGATAAGCAATTCAGATTTAGCTCGCAGTGTCAACACTTGATCACACACTCGATCAAGCTCCTTGTGGAACATTTCTGAAAAGAGGCAAAAAAATTATAATCTACTTGCCCAGGTTCCCGACATGCCAACTTACCAATTCCCGTAAGCACTGTCTTGAAGCTCGAATTCAAGCCGACAATTTCAATTTCATCACCTTTGTTCGCGACTCCACGCTCAACCTAGATGTGCATGTTAGCTGTCGCACAGAGTAGACTAGCTTCAAACGTACCCGACCAGTAGCAACGGTACCACGTCCAGAGATAGAGAAGACATCCTCAACTGCCATCAAGAACGGTTTGTCGAACTCGCCTATTCAGAAAAAAAGATTCAAGCATGTGTTCAGAAGTCAAGTACGCGAATGTTAGTGACTTACGAGGAGGCAGCTCAAGCCATGCATCGCAAGCCGCTACCAGTTCACGGATCTTGTCGGCACCAGTTTCGGGGTTACGACCTTCCAAAGCAGCAAGAGCAGAGCCCATAATGATCGGAGTATTTTCGCCGTCAAAGTTGTAAGTCGAAAGCAGGTCACGCATCTCCATATCGACAAGCTCAAGCATTTCCTTGTCGTCGACCATATCTACCTTGTTAATGAAAACAACCAGTTTTTTAATCCCGACCTGACGAGCCAATAGCAAATGCTCGCGCGTCTGCGGCATTTGTCCATCCGTAGCAGATACAACCTGGAACAATACATGTGTTACGAAAATAAACTTGCAGAGAATTGTAGACTCACAATGATTGCACCATCCATTTGAGCCGCACCAGTAATCATATTTTTAATGTCTGATCGACATTAAATACACAGTTAGCTTCCATACGAAGAAAACTCACAATCCGCATGTCCGGGACAGTCAATATGGCCGTAGTGTCGTGCAGCCGTCTCGTATTCGACGTGAGCAGAGTTGATAGTAATACCACGAGCCTTCTCCTCGGGAGCCTTATCAATTTCCGCATAGTCTGTGAAGGTTGCTCCCCCACTCTCAGCAAGGGTCTTGGTGATAGCTGCAGTTAAGGTGGTTTTGCCATGGTCGACGTGACCGATGGTTCCGATGTTCATGTGAGGTTTTGTGCGCGAATATTTGCCAGTTGCTTCGGCATAACCACGACGCAACACTGACAATATCCAAATGAGTAAGATATAAATAACTATTACGTATATAGAAATACTTACATAAAGATCCGGCATGGGTTTTTGTGGAAAGAGGAACGCTTGAGGGGGATGCAAGAGCGTTTTGGAATGAGCGTGCACAACTGAAGTTTTGCCGGGACACTACAAAGAGATAAGCACGACGTATGAAACAAACTCGCCGAATTTACCAAGAGAAGAAAGTAGACGGCGGCCCGCCATAGCTGGGGCTGCCCGCTGGAGACCAAACATGGTGATGAGTGCGAGCTGGAATGCCTGGAGAGAGTGCTACGTGAAGACTGGATTTTAATACGTGCTTAGGTAATTTCCCACGATTTTTACGCGAAACAGACGCGAATTCAGCGAGCGAGTATCTTTCACGTGAGTGAGAGGCGCGCACCGGCTCTGCTGCCTTTTAACTCCTACAGCCATGGCCTCTCCGGAACGAGCTGAACTTTTAAAAAACGCACTTGCATTTCTTTCGGATCCCAAGGTTGGTGGATATTTCGTTCTGCTTCAGTGACTTTTTGGCTGATCCGCTCAGAGCCAAGAAGCTACCCTCACCCAGCGCATCCAGTTTCTCGAGGCCAAGGGCTTGACTCCTTCGGAGATTGAACATGTTTTAAGACAGGCATCTTTAAAACAGAATGCAAGCATGCCATCCCCTCAGTATCAGGTTCCGTACCAGTATGGACCTCCTCCATATCCTGTATACGGCCCGCATCCGTCTCAGCAGCCATTGGACTGGAGGGACTATTTCGTAAGTCACTTCGCTACTTAGAACATTCCCACTCATCTTAATTGCATACTGCATTTAGATCATGGCTGTTGTTTCCGGAAGTCTGGTATATGGCGCAGTCTCCTTAGCCCGCGTAAGTAGGTCCATGTACAAGTATTTTACATTCACTGAGGTGTGCACAGAAATACTTGTTGCCCCATTTAAGACCACCGACATCGACTGCCTATGAAGCAGACAGAGATGCTTTGTCGGAGCAATTTGACGCTGCTGAGAAAATGTTGAAGGAAATTCAGGCTGAAACTGCAGCAGTTCGCCAAGCGGTTGAAGAACAGAAGGTTAAGGTTGAACAGACCACACAAGATGTCGATGCATGCGTAAAAGAAATGCGCGAAGGGGAGTCTCGGACTCGAGACGAAATGCGGGAGATCAGGG
The DNA here is from genome assembly GCF_000271605.1 of Fomitiporia mediterranea MF3/22. Taxonomy (NCBI): domain Eukaryota; kingdom Fungi; phylum Basidiomycota; class Agaricomycetes; order Hymenochaetales; family Hymenochaetaceae; genus Fomitiporia; species Fomitiporia mediterranea. Next base: position 1,429,958 of record NW_006760390.1, on the reverse strand, counting down.
AGGAAATTAATTCCATCCGAGAAATGCTACCAAAAGTAGGTGCTGCTCGTGCAAAGGGAAAAAGAAGCTGGCCATAGATTAACACATCATTGTCTTCTAGATGATTGAAAAGAACAAAGAAAGCCAGTCCCAATCCTTAGGCGAACTCCAGCAAGAGCTCAAGTCTCTTAAAGCTCTTCTCTTGAGCCGAGGACCAGCTTACCCGACCGCACCATCTCCTTCCTTACCAAGTTTCGTCGGACGACCTTCAATACCTGCATGGCAACTTACCGGAAATGGGTCCTCAGATCCTCCTGTCGTACCAGCACCGTCAAATAGCGCCCCTCCGAGTACAAACGGGATAGGGAATTCTATAGATGATAATGCGAAGAAGGAAGACTGAAGGCTGGTAAAACGGCATGACTGGATTTTTTTTACGCGCAAGTTATATTGGGGAACGTAGTACATACAATTTTGCAATCACTATTTTATATTTGCGCAAATGAGTGTTAGATGAGGAAAGGAAAGCGTGCAAGTCAACTGAGAGATAACGTATGTCATAGTTGATCGGCAGCGTACGTACGTACAAATAAGTAGCTTATGTCGGAGCGCGGAACGGAGCGCGTCCCGTGTCCGCTCCTTCATAAAAAACCATGTCAATGCTAGCAGCCTTACGAACAGCGTCGCGCTCAAGTCCAATCCGTGCAGCTGCTTTAGCTGCTGCTCGCCGTCCGCAGAGCTTTTCGCCTTTCGTGCGGACCCTCGTCAGTAAGTTCCATGCCATCCTAGACATTTTTAGAAACAATCTCATTTAGGAATTCGCACATGGTTTTACAGCGAAAAAATACACTAGCGACCATGAAACTATTTCTTTTGACGACGCTACAAACATTGGTACGGTATCCATAACGGATTATGCACAATCGAGTCTTGGGGATGTCGTTTTTGTTGAGTTGCCTGCGGTTGGCACAAAAGTGTCTAAAGGCGGTGCGTATGCCCTCGGCTACAATAACAACGACATGTCAGTTCCGTTAGTCTGACTGGCATAAACAGACCAAATTGGTGCAGTTGAGAGTGTGAAGGCAGCATCGGACATCGTTGAGTTCATCCGATTAATACTTCAGAATACCATGGCTAAACTTAAGGGTTCATATTCCTTCCCCAGTACTCGCCCGTCTCTGGGACTGTAGAAGAAATTAATAGCGGACTTGCAGACCAACCTGGTCTGATTAACAAATCTCCTGAAGACAAAGGTTGAGACACACTCCGAGTGGTGGAATTTTCACTAACAGTTCTTATCTAGCATGGCTTTGCAAAATCAAGCTTTCCAACCCGAGCGAGGCAAGTTCCACAATTCGTTCACTTCACGCCCAAACCTGATTGTTTGCATCCCAAAGGTCGAAGGGTTGATGAACGCAGAGGACTACAAGACACACTGCGAGTCCTCGTGAAGAATCTCGCGATAAATTGTGGTTACCGTAGTCCTTTACGATATGCATTATATAGTTATTCGCAAAAATGGATAGCTTCAACATGCTAGACGGCTTCAACATGCCCAAAACAGTCCATGCGAGTAAATAAGCGTCTTGTTGTCTATCATCACATAATAGAGTTGATTGCGCGACGTAGTTAATTGTGAGTGGTGGTGGTACTACGATGATGGCTTATATTCGACCTCCTCGCCGCGCGCTTCCATGCGCTGCTTCGCCTCCTTCAAGGCCCAGCTTTGTATACTGAACGGGTTCATCAATATTTATCCTTTGCAGAGAGCACAGTTGTTGAGGTTGTCACGAACCTAGTGTCGGGCTTGTAGTAAAGGCCAACTGCCGCAAACACCATGCCTCCGAACATTCCCCAATACCACAACATCTCCCAGCCTTCCCTTTGGCGTGATTGACCAGGTGGTAAAGGCTTTTGCGCGATAAGACGTTAGCGTGATTAACGAGGCATAAGTAGATGGCATTGGGGTAAACATACCTTCTCGCCGAACAGATAACCAGACGGTTCATTGTAGTGCGGCGCACCTCCAGCATTTCGTCGTTGTTGCCTCAGCACAGGTTGGGCATTAATGCGCGGCACACGCCGCGCTACTGTGGACAACATTGATGGTGGTACTTTGGTAGAGGTAGAGTAAGTTATTAAAAGGTGATGAGTTGCGAGTGCCCCCAAGTTGTTACATTTATTACATAATCGCGCAATTTCGGGTGCGCTTTCCGAAGTCCCAAAAGACTCAGTGGGTGACTTCCTGTAGACTTTTGGAAGGATTTCCAGGTTAAAAAGGTACTAGAAAAGGAGTAGTATTATGAGATGATTAGTTCATCAACAGATGAACCATGAGACAATGACTTCATAATGTCTCAGTTAGAATACATACAATATAAGGATGAGAGACACTGAGCAGTCAATTGTCACCTCACCCCTTGTCTATGTGTGCCTCCCTTAAGTTTTCCCTCTTAACAGGTTATGAGCCTTAAGCTCCCTGTATACATACATCCACTATACACTCTAAACTCTTTACTTGCATACATTTGCACACATTCACATTATGGTTCCCTCATGTATGGATACACACTGTAAACCAGCTGATGTACCTAAATACTTTGGTCAAAACATTACAATGCTTAAGACTGAAGTGAACTACAAGATGTAGCACTACTACATTGTTTCTAGTGTTACAGCTACATGCTTCAAACACTTACTAAAGGATAAACTGTAGAACAAAGCTGAGAGGGAGATGGCTAAGACTATTCATACATGTATAGTTAATAACATTACTGACACAATATTGGCAAACTATATACACTTTGATATGTCTATCTCTCAGTTAATGAAAGTGCTTAAAGAACACTTTAACCCCTAGACAGTATGTAAAAAGGTTATTAACAAATCAGCACTGTTTATTTGTAGAGACTATGTAAAACATTTCAGACATACATTAGACAGACTTAAGGAAGCATACACAACTTTGTCTGCTAACAGTAATCTACTACACAACTCTACATACAAAGCAGCAATATTGTTTACCACTCCTGAGCAATATACACATGTAGTAAATACAATAATACAATCTACTAATGCTCAAAACAAAGGCAAACCAGTTGATAAACATAAGAAAGTCAAACTGAAGTAACTAATCCTTACATTACAAAATGCTTACAACAATTACTGTACTAAACAAGTACAAGATTCTAATGATTGGACAAAGAATAATGTACACACTAATACAATGTATAAAGCTAATAAGTAGAGGAAATTCAATCTGCCAAATCTGTTCAATCTAACAAAAGCAAAATGTTTCAATTGTGGAAAAACAGGACATTTCTCTAAGGAATGCTGTAAACCTCCTACTGAAGCTACAAAGCTTGCACACACTAAACATCAAGCTAACATTGTGTATAAAACAAACCAAACTGTAGAAAACATGATGAACACATTTATTATTTAAACCCTAAACAAAAACAACATTAAATTAAAGGAAGGCAATGTTGAAATGAACAATAACACTTATACTCTTATTCTAAGCAACCAGGACAAACAATTTCAAACATACACTTCCTAAGTATGTACT
>NW_006760390.1:1419655-1426119 GCF_000271605.1 Fomitiporia mediterranea MF3/22 | reverse complement strand
AACAAATCAGCACTGTTTATTTGTAGAGACTATGTAAAACATTTCAGACATACATTAGACAGACTTAAGGAAGCATACACAACTTTGTCTGCTAACAGTAATCTACTACACAACTCTACATACAAAGCAGCAATATTGTTTACCACTCCTGAGCAATATACACATGTAGTAAATACAATAATACAATCTACTAATGCTCAAAACAAAGGCAAACCAGTTGATAAACATAAGAAAGTCAAACTGAAGTAACTAATCCTTACATTACAAAATGCTTACAACAATTACTGTACTAAACAAGTACAAGATTCTAATGATTGGACAAAGAATAATGTACACACTAATACAATGTATAAAGCTAATAAGTAGAGGAAATTCAATCTGCCAAATCTGTTCAATCTAACAAAAGCAAAATGTTTCAATTGTGGAAAAACAGGACATTTCTCTAAGGAATGCTGTAAACCTCCTACTGAAGCTACAAAGCTTGCACACACTAAACATCAAGCTAACATTGTGTATAAAACAAACCAAACTGTAGAAAACATGATGAACACATTTATTATTTAAACCCTAAACAAAAACAACATTAAATTAAAGGAAGGCAATGTTGAAATGAACAATAACACTTATACTCTTATTCTAAGCAACCAGGACAAACAATTCAAACAATACACTTCCTAAGTATGTACTAACATATTTACAAATACAATCATAGCTAACAAGAAATCCTATATACAAACAATGGATTTACTTGATTCTAGTACATTAATACATGCTACTCCTTATCTATTTCAATTAACAGATGTACACAACATAACTCCTACAATTGTAACTATTACAAATAGATCATTAATGACTCTTAATCAAGCTGGATCTATGTGTATCAAAATCCTGAAGAATATATGAGAAAGAAGTGTTATAACATTATAAAACATCTATTACTATCTACAAATGAACTTTTCCCTCATAAGTCAAGTACTACTATGTAGGGAAGGTTATTCTTTTATGTTTACAAACAATAATTGTACTATAACATTACTATGTAACAAATACATCAGACATATACAATTGAGAAATAATTTGTATATTTTGTACAATAATCATTTGTTAAAAACAATGAACAAACTATCTATTTATGATATACATAAACACCTTGGACATATAAGTTACAATTATATTAAACAATTATTAAAGACACAACCAAGTGTACTATCAACTAAAATAATGAACTACAAAGAAAAAGAATGTATTAAATACATAAAAGCAAATATTAAACATACACTAATACCAAAACTATGTTAATCTCCTCTTGCAAATCAATTTGGAGATCTTATTCATATTAATATCATTGGTCCTATTAAACTGTACACATATAAGAACATATGCTACTTATCAACAATTGTAGACAATTCTACTTGTTGGTGCATAATGCTCAAATTACAAACAAAATCCAATGTATATACATAATACATACAATGGACAACCAAAATATTTACACAGTACAGAGTTAAAATAAAGCTTTTACAAAGTAATAACAATACTGTATTCCTTAGTAAAGATTTCTAATAATATTTAGATTCACAAGGAACAAAACAAAGATTAACAGTACATTATACTCTGCAACAGAATGGAATAGTGGAACAAACTTATAAAACTATATTTAGAGGTGTAAGAGCATATCTAACATCTACTGAATTATAAGCCAAAGCAACAATTTATATTACCTATATTCATAATAGAACACTGTGTACTACTTTAAATTATAATACCCTACATTACAAACATTATGGAACACATAGAACAATTGATAATATATATGAATTTGGTCAATATATTATCATTCACAATGAAAATTGTACAAAAATACAATAGTAAGGTATTATTACTTGTTGGATAGGATTAGACAATGAAAGTAAAGGCTATAAAACTTGGCACAATAATAAAATCACTATCAAACAAAATATTCAATTTCTCAAAGGTAAACCTTCTTAAATTGAAGGGGAGAAAATAGACAATACAAACAATAATATGAACAAGTGTTTAATAATTAAAAATAACAAAACAGACAATAGAATAACAAGAACAGACAACAATGATACAGACAATACTGATCCTAACAAAAAAGGAAAAGTGGTAGAACCAACAGACTTAACAGACAACAAAGTTAAATTAACCAAAAAAGAAGTAGAACCTAAACTACATTAATTAGAATAGAAACAGAAACTGACAGAATGTACTATTGAGCTTGAACAATGTATGGAGAATAAATACATAATAAAACACATGTATACACTTAGCAAAAAGGATAAAGATAATATTGCCATTCATTTAACAGAATTTAATACTAAAATAAGTGAAATACAATTGGATCCAATTTCATTTTATAAAGCAATCCAATGTCTGGATTGTGATTCATGGATTACAGTTATGAAAGACAAAATAAAACAATTAGAAAATTATAATACATAGGAAATCACAAATCCACACAATAATATTAACATTATCAGAACACAATTTGTTTATAAAATAAAGTAATACACTAACAATAGTATAGAAAAATACAAAGTACAATTAGTAGTTTAAGGAAACTATCAGATTGACAACCTTAACTATTATACAGACAATTTATTTGCTCCTACTACTAGACTATCTATAGTGCAATTAATATTAGTATAGGTAGCATCTAATAATTATGAAATACATCAGATAGATATAAAATCAGCATATCTGTATAAACAATTGACAGAAGACAAAGAAATATATGTTAAACCTCCTCTAGGTAACTTAATAGACAGATTACAGAATGGACAAATATTACAATTACAAAAAGCACTATACAGATTAAAACAAGCTAGTAGAAGATAGTATAAAACACTATCTAATATACTACTTAAATACAGATTAATGAAATCCAAACATGATAACACTATATTCTTTACAAAGAAGAAAGAAATAACTGTAACCATATTATTTGTACATGTCAACAATATTACTATTGTGGCAACAAATAATAATACTATTGTAATAATAAAACAATCTATTACATGTCATTTACAATATACAGACAGTAGCAAATTACACTAGCTACTTAGTATAGAGATTCAACACAATAGAGAGTATAGATTCATTAGAATGTGTTAGACATATTATATTAATAGTATAATAGAACATTACAAACTTACAAACAAACAAAGTGTACAAACACTCATACAGTCTAGTGTTACAGTTCTCTACTCTTGTACCTTTAGTTCTGAGGGTTCTACACCCTTCCATACTAGAACTCAGGACTTCTGTCCCTCAGGGGTACTGTCTATAAACTATATGTGTACTGACTCTTACTACTACCCTTCCTTACTTCATTATTCTATTCCTTTGACCACTCCTTCATTCTTTGTTCATTCTATAGTCTCTTACCCTTTGTCCATCCCTTCATTCTTTGTACCTTTATCTTTGATCTTCCCTTCTTTCATTCTTTATGGTTTATCATTCTTAGTAGCTCATACTCTCTGAGTGCTCTTGTGTAGTTTAGTATATATAGGTGTACAAGATCAGACTGGTCCTATAGTCTTGATCTTGTCTACTCTAGGTAGTCCTGTACTCTTAGGCTCACTCTATATACTCTACCTTGTCTTACTCTCTCTCTCTCTCCACCTGTTCTACAAGTTCCAACTACATTCTAGTACTTGTGTTCTGTATTTCTATTGTGTAGGATAGTTATAGCCTGAGTCCCCTTACTAAGCCTTTGGGTCCCCTCTACACTGTTACTAACATCAGATCAAGACTACTCATTACTACCCTACAACTCTCCTACATTTCAGGCATTAGTACTTACTGTTACATTAATCTCTTTTCTTTGTTCTGACCCTTTTACATTTTTAAATTTTAAACTTTCTAAACCCTTTTAAACTTTTGCCACCCTTCTTCTATTCATTACCCCTTTTAGTTTAGTGTTGATTCCTTTGTAGTATAAACATAGACTCTCTTACACTAACTGTCACCCCTACTGTCCTGCCAGATTAGTAGTTATAAGTAAAACTAGCTTAATATGTGTAAACCTCTATCTAAGAGGCTTTTACTAACTATGTGCCTCTAGCCCCTTCAGAACCTGTTCTGATTGTTTTAGAAGTTACAACCTGTTCTAGAAAGAAAGTGTATGTAGCCTACCCTTTGAACTTTAATAGGTAACACTTTAAGGACTTCTAGTACTAAGTCAAACTATACATGACTACTACTTTGACTAATCTATCCTTAGATCTTAATTGTATCCTATTTGTCCTCTCCTTTATGAAGGAAGGTAACACAGTCACCTGGGCCTAGAACTGGATCAAAAGCTATTAGATCAGAAGTCTGATCTGACTTTAGAACAATGAGTCATATTCAGAATTCATAAGGCAGCTCTGTGCTTCCTTCATTAATCTGAATAAGAAGTACAATATGTAGAACAAGCTTGTGTCTCTACAACAGAGTAAACATTCTACTAATACTTTCTTTCAGGAGTTTAATATCCTAGCCTAGAAGGTAGGATTTATACTTGGGTTTAATAATGTTCTTATCAGAATGTTTGAAAAAGCTCTTTACCCAGAACTGGTTAATAAGATCCTTAGAATAATACTAGAACTGGTTACTTACACTGAGTAGAAGATGTGTACTATCTCCTTCAACTAAGCTGTAGCTTGAATGTGTTAAGTCTGTGTAGAACACTTACACATGTGTTTAGCTCTAACAGTTCTAAGCCCTCAGATTAATCTGCCTGTAATTTGTGATTAATCTATTCTAATAGACATTAGAGAAGCCTGAAAGTAAGAAGTATACTTTGCTTACAGAAAGTCAGGACACTAGATTAAGGACTGCCTATAGAAGTAATAGTATATCTGTTAGGTTATTAGAGTAATAATGAGTAATAAACAGGATTTGTAGTAAGAAGCCTTTTCTACAAATCCAGAAGTCACCTCAGAACTCCTAAACTCTGACTATATACTCTAGGATTTTGTAGAGGCTTAATAGTGAATGTAGTACTAAAGAGCTATGACTTGAATTTTTTAATGACTACTTTTGATTCAATAGACACTATAGAATTAGAAGTAAATAAAGTAAGAAAAGTAGAAAAAGTAGAAAAAGTAGAAAAAATAAGTCAACAAAATTATTTATTAGAAAGAAAAAAGTTAAAAACAAAAGTAGATAGTTCTCCTATTTCTTCTAATTCTTTTGATTCTTCTCTTCACACTTTATCCAAGTCTAAATCTATACAATCTGACCTACTACTTCTGTGTTCTAAGATCTCAGAATGTTTGGAACACTACCTAGCCCTGTTTACTACTTAGTAGTTTGTTTATAGTATTAAGTAGGAATAGTCTCAGCTGAGTTCACAGCTAAGGACATAGGTCTGTCCTTGTCAAAAGAGAGAGGTTAATAAGGAAATGTTAGTGTATATACTCACCCTCTTAGACAATAAGACTGTACAAGCTGTACATTCTCTTTAGAACAAGTAGTAGTTTATCTGAGAATATTCTAAACACTAGCTTCAAGTCTCTGTCCTCTTAGCTCCCTTCTCAGGATCCCCTCAGATCCAAACAATAGTTCTAGTAGATAGTAGATACACTAGTTTGTATATTAACAAGGCCTTCATACAGGAACACTACCTCCCTACTCAATGTGTTCTACTTCTAATTCTAGTATATAATACAGACAGAACCCTGAACCAGAATGGTTGGATTACTAAGTTTGTCCAACTATAGATGACTATTTAGGATTATAAGGAAAGTATTGAGTTTAGAGTCACCAACCTTAGAAAGACAGACATCTTTATTAGTGTTAGCGTGTTGAGGTCGCGATGATTCCCTTAGAGTAGTTCACACCAGTAGGGGTTCAGTGGGCTCCGCTCATGGTGCGTAGGCGTCGATACAAGTCGACTGCGTAGTTGGTAATGTGTCGTGTACCGTTATATGTGTCCTATGAGCTTCATCGTCCTTATATTAAGTATTATATATGCTATCTAATATCGTGTGTCTCGGATGTATGTCTCGGAAGACATGTCTAAGACATATGACGCATTTATCCGGAATAAATGCTAACACTCCCCTTCAAACTTATACTAGTTGATCAGGCTAATATAATGTTTGATAAGCGTTCGTTCGTTGTTTTACTAATATCATTTACATCCGCAATGTAAATGTTTCGTTTGCTTCGTATATTAAGTCCACTGTAAGTGTTGCGTTCGTCCGATGTATTATTATAACGTTCGATGTAATAAATCGATTGTTAATTCAATTATGATTGCCAAGAGAGCTGCAGGATCTCTTTAGCGTTCGTTCGTTCGTAGTTTTAATATTATTAATGTTATAGTCGTCACTATAATGTTTTATCATTCGTATGATAGTAGTTTTCTCGTTCGCAATTTAATATGATATGTTATAACTTCGTTTCGTTCGTTTTTCATGTCATATCGTTCGTTTCGTGTCATAGTATGT
>NW_006760390.1:1409701-1413334 GCF_000271605.1 Fomitiporia mediterranea MF3/22 | reverse complement strand
TCAACGCTCCGGAATTTCCAATCCAGGTGACCCACCCACACTCGCTACACACTGTCACAGTGCGTCCATCTTTTCGCTCTTATTGTCACTTGCTAATCACTCTAAGCTCGTCTCACAGGCGCAGCCTCAATCTCCACAACCTGCTCAACCTCATTCCACACACACTCGCAGTTCAACTTGCAGGGACTGAGCAACGACCAAAACGTGGTGACGAAGACTACGTCGAACGGCCTGAGAATGCGGTCATCCTTGTCCAACACAAATCCCACTCGCAGAAGAATGAGGCAGAGGCAGCTGGTGGTGTAGGGGTTGGGACTGTAGAAATGGCGTATTATTTACTATTTTTGTATTCTATAATTTAAATATAATTATATTCGATTAATTATTTGATATAAAATTGTATAGTAAGCAAAAGCAAGCTATTCAAACACTTGTAATGACTTGTAAGCATTATAAGCAGATATTACACTGTCACAAATTAATAAGTATGTCTTAACCTTGTAATTTAGGAAGTATATTATAATCACTTGTATAACTTGACAATTTATAAAATTATATCAGAAATTGCCAAGTTTTAAAAGTATTTTTTCTTGCTTATTTAACATTGTACTTTCCTTGTTTAACCCCCCAGGAAGATTATAAGTAATTGGACAAATTTTATAAAATTTATAAAATATACAAGATTACAAGCAAGTATAATACTTAAGACTTTTTTGTGATGTATTAGTAGTTCTGACAGTTGTAGACAAGTTCTAAGTCAAAGCCAACTCTTCTGACTTTACAAATAGAGTAGTACTGTCTCAGTTTATTGACAGAAAGTAGTGTTCAATAGTGTTCTAATCAGAATCCCTCTCTATAACAGAACAGAACTACTCTATCTATAACAAGGAACTCTTTACAATTGTCTGTTCTCTAGAGGAGTAGTGTTAATATCTCCTTAGTACTGTACAGAAGTTTAAGATTTAGAGTAATCACCTTAATCTCTAATACTTCCAGGTGTCTCAGAAGCTCAACTACTACTAAGTCTGCTAAATGTTAGAACTGTAGAACTATGACTTTATACTAACCTACAAACCTAGAACACAAATGATGAAAGCTGATTTACTCTTAAGACAAGTAGGTTATGAAAGGGGGGAGAATGATAATGAAAATCTTGTTCTCTTAGACAATTCCTGTTTTGTGTCTAAGACAATCTAAAAGATCCAGCTTGAATCTAAGGATGTTGACTTTGTTACTCACATACAGTAAGCTCTAAGACACACACAGGACTAGGTTGTAGTAAAGTAGTTAGAAAAGTAGGTTAGGGATTAGGAGGAGGATAAGGATAGACAGGTTTACTAAGAAGGCTGACTGTATGTTCTGAAGGATTAGAAGCTGTAGAAGGACATTGTCTGAGCTCATTACAACAATCTGACTGTAGGACATTTAGGCTAACACAAAACACAAGAACTTATTACTCAGAACTACTAGTAGCTAGGAATGTAGAGGGAAATCCTAAAGTATGTAACTAGTTATAATATGTACCAACAGACTAAGGCCTACTAGACAAGGGTTTAGGCTCTTCTACATTTGTATTAGATTCTAGATTACTCTTAGGAAGAAGTCTTAGTAGACCTAATTAGTGAGCTATCCAAGTCTTAGAGTTACAATACTATCTGTATGATTGTCAACTAATTCTCTAAGTAAGTCCACACAGTTCCAACCTGAACAGAACTCACTTCTGAAAGTATGACACACATTTATTAAGATCATGTCTTCTAGTTGTACAGACTCCCTTAGAAGCTCATTCACAATTGTAGACTGTAATTCAAGTTGAAATTTATACAGGACTTGTATACACTTCTCAGAATTCAAGGGAACCCTTCTACTACATATTACCTACAGACTAACAGTCAAACTAAGTAAGTTAATCAGGAGATTGAGCTTTACCTCTGGATGTTCATTAATTATTAACAATCAGATTAGTCTGAATAGTTAGCTCTAACAGAATTTGTACACAATAACTAGTAACACTCTGTAACAGGACAGTCCCTGTTCTTCCTCAATCATAGAAGACATTTGTACTAGGAGACAGTTCTGAACTAGAATAGTAGTTCTGAATCTATAACAGACTTTGTAGAACAGATGTATAGGACTAGAGAGGACACACAAGCTCTTCTAAAGAAGGTAGTACAAGTTATAAAGTAGAACTATGATTGGAAGAGGTCTGTAGCCAAGGATTACCAGCCTAGTGACAAAGTTATACTGAAAGCTACTAATCTAACCTTGGATCACCTAATGAAGAAGTTGGACAACAAACACTTCAGACCCTTTGTCATTGAAAAGAAGGTCAGTGTCTCTGTCTACAAACTCTAACTTCTAACAATATGGAGGTGTATACACCTAGTGTTCAACAAGGTTCTACTGTCTTAGTACTATGATCCAGGTTTTCCTTTACAACAAAGACCCCTACTACCTCTACTAGAACTTATTAACTCTGAACCAGAATACAAAGTAGAGTACATAGTGGATACTAAGTTACTGTACAGAAAACTCAAATTCCTTGTTCACTAGAAAGGGTACCTAGTTGAGGAGCACACTTGGGAACCTGTCAAGAACCTTACCCACACTCTTAAGACAATCCAAGATTTCTATCAGCTTCATCCTGGTACTCTACACAAACTCAGCCTTACAGATTTCCAAGCCCTACCATTCTGACTTATACCTGAGCTACTGACTAAGCCTAATGTTCACTAATCAGGACAATTGGTTTTAGAGGGAGGGTAATGTTACAGTTCTCTACTCTTATACCTTCAGTTCTAAGGGTTCTACACTCTTCTGTACTAGAACTCAGGACTTCTGTCTCTCAGGAGTACTGTCTATAGACTATATGTATACTGACTCTTACTACTACCCTTCCTTACTTCATCATTCTATTCCTTTGACCACTCCTTCATTCTTTGTTCATTCTATAGTCTCTTACCCTTTGTCCATCCCTTTATTCTTTGTACCTTTATCTTTGATCTTCCCTTCTTTCATTCTTCATAGTTTATCATTCTTAGTAGCTCATGCTCCCTGAGTACTCTTGTATAGTTTAGTATATATAGGTGTACAAGATCAGACTGGTCCTATAGTCTTGATCTTGTCTACTCTAGGTAGTCCTGTCATTATGAAAAAGTTGCAACAAATGTATTTAATAATAGCAAAAGTAAACTAATTAAATTATTTCATAAGCATTACATTCTAAAATAATACTTATATTTTACTTGTAATGTAATTATAATGCTTGTATATAAATGTAAGAAATATACAAAGTTTCTATTAAACTACAAACATGTTTTAGAGCAAGTAAGCTTACTAATAGTATTATTACAACATTACATGTGAGGTACAAGTACTCAACTCTTATTATAATCTGTTAAAATTATATTATAAGATATCTACAATAATAGTTGATAGATTATAATAGTTATAAAAATATTGTATTGTGCTTGTAAGTTGATTATAATACTTTTAGTAAGATAATATGCAATTATATATATTAATATTGTTAACAATCACTCTGTTAGACTTATAATATAATTTAGTTTTACTTTTAAACTGTATATCGAAGTGCTTACATAATTGAGTACCGAAGATCGAGAGCATATAATG
>NW_006760390.1:1344685-1407746 GCF_000271605.1 Fomitiporia mediterranea MF3/22 | reverse complement strand
TCTGTATTTCTGTTGTGTAGAATAGTTGTAGCCTGGGTCCCCTTGCTGAGCCTTCAGGTCCCCTCTACACTGTTGCTAACACCTGGTACACAATTAAAAACAGTATTACAAACTGATAACAATAGAAAACAAATGTCTGATATACTATACATAAACATAGTTAGTACACTTAGATACATTACAGACTGTACACAGCCAGATATAGTATTTGTAACAAATCAGTTAGCTAAATACCTTAATGACCCTAGTATAGAGTATTATCTAGCACTTAAACATTGTTACATGTACTTAAAAACTATGAACAATGTCTGGCTCCAACTTGGTAGCACAAATCAATCAATATTGAACAAATATACAGACACAGACAGTATGATGCAAGAAGGGCATTGTGCAATATCAGGATATGCATTTTACTTGAGTAATTCATTAGTTTTGTGGTCAAGTAAAAGACAAACACTGGTGGCAAATTCAACATATGAAGCTGAATTAATAGCTCTTACAAGAGGAACACAGGAAGCAATTACACTTACTTATTTAGCCAAAGAGATTCTGCAGGTCTCTGATACACCAATTAATATCTATTACAATAACAATGCTGTTATACAAACAGTTACATTAGACAAACTCAAATATTTAGAACAAACAAAGCATTTAGATTATAAGAAAGATTTTATTAAATGCTACATTGAGTTAGAGTACATAAATGTGAAATACATACAGACAAACAATCAACAAGCAAATATATTAACTAAAGCACTACATGTACCACAAGTCAAACATCTTACCAGTTTACTTAGACTAGTAAGAGTTTGAAGGGGAGTATTATGAGATGATTAGTTCATCAACAGACAAACCACAAGACAATGACTTCATAATGTCTCAGTTAGAATACATACAATATAAGGATGAGAGACACTGAGCAGTCAATTGTCACCTCACCCCTTGTCTATACATGCCCCCCTTAAGTTTTCCCTCTTAACAAGTAGTCTGAATATAAGCAAAGGGTAGTAAGAGTAAGTGATATGAGAACTGAATAACACACATAGTTTGTTGTCTTCCAGTCTGAAAATCTGTAAGGGGGGTCTGACCCCCCCTTTCAGAGTAGAAAGTCGTTCCATCCATCAAGTACCTGCCTTAAAAGGTATAAGTAAGATCATACAGATCTTATCTATACCCTTTTTGTACAGAAATGTGTCAGAGGTTGCCTTAAGTGAAATAGAATCAAAATGATCTAACAACTGCAGAAAAATGTGCTACGGTCTGGAATAATTTTTTTTTATTTCGCTTATAAGACAGGTACAAGTATTTTGGATTTTGGAAGCTTCCAAAATCTTACGGGAAGTCACCCACTGGACAAGATATTTTGGAAAGGTCATACAAGATGAATTGAATAACGATGAACATTATTTATTTCGCTGTATAGATCTCCAAAGAATCGAATAGCCGTCGTCCGAGTCAGAATCCTTCTCATCGTCATCATCACCTTCACCACTATCATCTGTCACTTCCCTCTCATAATCTGGGGATGTTATATCTACTTTGAAACTGTCCAACGCAAGCAGTCTGTGACGAACGACTAAATATTCGCTGCCCCACTTACTTTAAAGATTTATAGAATGTTTCGGCCTCTGCGTTCACTGAGAATGAAAGCTAAGTATCAAGTACGTTCGCGAAATTGGGAGGAACCCTCACACTTTATGTGAGTCAGCATAATTCCGGACATCCTGAAGTCTCTCCCGATCGACTCCAGGTTCTCAATAAGTGCTTTCCCAAGACCGGAACGACGAGAGCCTCCACTGGTTTGTAGTTCATAACTGGAAGGACTAAATTCAGTAACTCGACATTTCTTAGTTTAGTGTACTTGCACGTAAACAACGTTTCTCCCCTCGTCCCTCTCGAATCTGAAGACTGCATACGCAAGGACGTCTTCTGCGCTAAGTAAGCTTATGTCCTCTTCTTGTGAGTCGGGAGTGATCAACAAGAAGCGTGCATGTTCGTGGAACATTTGTTTTTGCTTCTGCTTAGGATCCCAAGGAAAGATGTCGCTTGACTCATAACTAACATGAATTGCAATTTGAGGACATGATTAGCGGGGCATTGCGTAGTGACTTACCCACATTGTCTTCATGTTTGTTTCGAATATCGTCCATATTGCCGTTTTTATTGCTTCGGATAGTTCAGAGGACTTGCATGCATGAACGGAATATCTTAGTCTTCCTCAGCAAATTTCCTAGAAATGGTGTTTGATTGCGTACTGCTTGCCCTTCACAGTCTGCTTACGAGGAACAGACTGCTGGATTTTGGCGGTTGCGGCCTTGAAGTCTAATTCAGCCACTTTTGTAAATGGTTCAAAGGAGTTAATTTGACTGTACAGAGTTTGCTCGTCTTATTGCCGGATGATTTGTGAGGGAGTCATCATCCATTTCGATCGCAACGACACCAGACAAGATGTGTTCAGCAAGCAAGTTGAGCAATGAAGACTTCTGATCTAGCCATACATTTCGATGACATCGTCGATCATTTAGTATCACGTGCTCGCTCACATACAGACGAGCCACCCACTGACCCAGACCCAAAATTTCCTTTTGCTTTGACAATTCCAGACATCCCTCCTGCTCAACACTGAAAATGAAACTTGACGCTACTGATCTGCGTTATGTCTCTTCAGATGAATTTAGGGTACTCACAGCGGTCCGCCTGTTATTTGCATATACACATGCATTGCAGCATTGCTTATGAGTGTCTTAGGTTGAAATGGGCTCGAAGAATCATGAAGTCGTGCCAACTGTCCTAATTTCCAAGATCGCGGGTTTACGGAGTGGAGGTGTCAACAAGATTCTTGGATCTCTTGCCAAGCGGAACCTAATTGCAAGAGTCCAGAATGCAAAGTGTACGTCGAGCTCAGCACGCTAGGTCTTGTCTTGTCTGTGGCTTATCCGCGGAAGAATTAGATGACGGCTATAGGTTGACCTATGGCGGATATGATTATCTTGCTATGCGAGCACTGTCCAAAAGAGATTCCATGTACTCTGTCGGAAATCAGATCGGGGTCGGGAAGGAGTCTGGTTAGTCTTTATGCGCCGATGAGTTGAATAGTTGCTCAAGTACTCGATATTTGTAGATATATACGTAGTGGCAGATGAAGAAGGGAAACAAATGGTGATGAAGATTCATCGGTAAGCGCGAAGTTTTCTATCGCCCGTCAGTTTCTTACCCAGAAGTAGATTAGGACGCATTTCGTTCCGTGCGATCAAGCAGAAGCGAGATTACATGGGAAAGCGAAAGTCTGCATCGTGGATGTATATGTCAAGACTCGCCGCTCAGAAAGAATGGGCGTTCATGAAAGTAAGTCTTTCTTGGAATTGCAGTCGAGCAGGTGTTGAATGGAAGATGTTTATAAGGTCTTGCACGAGCACGGGTTTCCCGTACCAACTCCGATAGATCAAGCTAGACATTGCATAGTCATGGAGTACATCGATGCTTTCCCATTGTAAGTTGACAGGCGCCTCTAGTGTCGTATACTGACCACGTTCTGACTTGTTCTTGACAGACGACAAATAGCTGAACTACCTTCACCGGGAAAACTTTACTCTCAGCTTATGGACCTCATAGTCCGCCTGGCTCATGCCGGTCTGATACACGGAGACTACAACGAGTTTAACATTCTAATTCACCGCGTTACCGGAGAACCAGTTGTTATTGACTTTCCCCAGATGGTGAGCACATCACATGAGAACGCTGAATGGTATGTATTGCCTCCTCATCCTACCAGAAAATATGTTTTGTTACGGAGAGAAGCACTGATCTTTCATATTCCCAGGTATTTCAATCGGGATGTCGAATGTATTCGACGGTTCTTCCGCCGACGGTTCCGATATGAAAGTGTGTTATATCCGCGCTTTAAGGCGGTCGTGAAGGAAGGTGAAGAAAAAGGGGAGAGCTTCCGATTGGATGTTGTCGTGTCTGCTAGCGGGTTTAGTAAAAAGGAAATGAAAACTCTGGAAGAGGTCTGTATTGTTTTTTTCAAGCGATTTATTATGCGATATTGATGATATATCTGATTGACGGCAGTACATGGAAAGTGTCAAAGAGGAGTCGAAGTCCCAGGATGAAGACGAAGCAGTCGAGGATGAGGAAATGGAGGAGGAAAGTGCGGGATCTGATGTCGAAGAAGAAGAAGCCGACGTCGATGAAATGGAGGAAGTCGAGAAATCGTCTGCCACGGAAGAACGACTGGATGTGTCTGTCGAGCCAGGCACGGCCGAGGGCGACAGCCTTCTGACTGCAGCTCGACACGAGAACATCAATGACGACGGTGGGCTTCGCACGACCCGCTCTTCACAGCAATCACAGCCGGCTGCGGAGACAGATTTGGAATCCGACTTGGACGCGCCGTCTCCTTCCGACACTGAGTCTGAACTTTCGCGCCGTTCAGGAGAGCGAGATTATCGCAGTTCCGCGCCATCCCCATCCCCGTCACTTGTCGCACGTGCTGCTTCCCTGTCTCTCAGTCCGAGCGGAGCAGCTTCCGACGATATTCATGTACCCGGACTGGACCCTAGCCACAACACTAGTGTCGACGCTGAGGAACAAGCGCCAATCGCAATTTCCGAGAACCCCGTACAACAGAGATTTACGCGAGCGCACTCGATTAAAGAGCGCGTCGTATCAGACATCGCTCGGAACCAAGCACGGCAGGGCAAGTACCACTCGAGGCGTGCTGCACGCAAGATCGGGCGCCCCAAGGGTAGCAAGGCAAAACAGGACATGCGGGTCAAATTGGATCGCAGTGGGGGATGGGAATAATTTGATGTATTCTATCCTTATGCATGCTTTGATGTTTTGGTTTCTGAATGTAAGTTTGTAGCAATCACGCTTGTACGGCATACTATTTGCCTTCCTGCCCCACGTTCATTGGCGAGATGTACATACTGTAGTCAATCAATTCAATAGTTGATATACTCACTAAAATAAGCCGAGAGGATTTCTTGGAGCCGCAGGAGCAGTTGTATCGCCGATGCTGTCCGCACAATTTTCACCGTCAAAGCGTCAGATCTCAAGCTAGTCTCGGACCAAACTCACTTTGACACATCCTCATCCTCGCCATTTTATTCCAAGGTCACAATATCAGTACGTACTGTATGACGAATAGTCGTACCTTCTGCTTGCCTAGCAATTGTCAGGTACAAGGCCAAGGTGTCGAAGTAAAGTCTGTGGGGAACACCCGAGGAAATGCGTAAAGGGTACTAGCAAGAGTAGACCCATGAACGGACAAATAGCATCAATAGTACCATAATTTCTTGAGCCTTCATTCACACGCATAGCAGGTGGCTCAGGGCAAAGGCCATTGCACATCGTCCAGGCGCCCGAAGAAGGTCGAGACATTGATTGCTACGAAGCCGTACCGAACGATGGGCGGGATAACGGCATGTTGCACACTTCGAAACAGCGAACCCCTGTCAGTCAGAAGACCTCTCATGATCGAACGAGGCGTTACCCCAGATTTTAAGCCAATAAGGATAACCAGTTCGAAAAAGAAACATCTCCACAAAATATATGTCGTGTGGGTATCAAAGAGGCTAACGATGAACAAATGATTGGCAGATCGTACAACTACCCTGTGCACTCGAAGACCAGCGTGTACACCACATTGGGACGAAATACGCACGACACTGAAATCCAAAGGATCCCTCCGGTGTCTGTTTGACAGCACTACAGGTTCGGCCATCAACACTATTGCCAACTTGGGGGGTTTCAATGGCTAGAACTGTGCAAGACAAGTTCCTGAAGCACCTCTTCCAGAGAAATATCAACGACCTGCCACTTACAACAAGACCTTTACCACTGGAATGAATCTGGACATTGGCGGGAGTCTTGCCTGATCTCACTTTACGGTACAGAATGAACAGCAACTGATTGAATCTCTACAGACTGTAATCACGTACACAGTACAAGGGAGGCCCCGCGGCTGTTGGCAGCTCGTGTGGTTGACGGGTGCAAATTCTGGAGATATATACACAAGTCGGGGAAGAATACGAAGGTGAGGGTCGGTCATGTCCAAATCAGTAAGGAAATATACGTATCCGGCGATAAGCACCACGGTCCTAGACCTTCGCATCCGGAAAACACTGCTCGATTCCTTCGCAGTTAACGTCTAATGCAGCCTTGGAAATAAACGAAGTAGTCCATTAACAGTATGCAAGCGGAGAGAAATTGACGAAAGGACCCAAGATTAGACGCGCGTCTATTCTCGGGTGTTAGTCAATATTTTGGTCGGGAAAGGTACAAACGTACATGTATTAGTACTTATTCATGAGGTAGTGTTTGAATCTACCACGAATTTGTTCTTTGGTCTTGATTGGTTCTCAGTCATGCCCTTCCCACTGCCCGTCACACCAACTGCAGAAAAACAGAAAGGTCGTAGTTAGCAAAACAGTCTGCAAAGAAAAGAAAATACATCCGAAACGAAGGCCTCACCCTTTCCATGCGGGTTGTCCGGCGTCTTGAAGATGCTCGTACCCGCGACACCAGCAATGTGGATGCCCTTCCTTTCAGACTTCTTTGCAAACTTCTGCCAACTGGCCTTCTTTTCATTCTGTTCCTTTGCTTTCGCAGCGCGGAGTTCAAGCTTCTTCTCGTTCTTCTTCTTCTTGCGCTCACGCTCGTCCTCGTCCTCTTTCGTCAGCTTTCGCTTGCCCGCGGCGCCGCCCGATGCTCCGCCATACGGTCCAGGTCCGGAGAGATGAGTCGCAGTGGGAGGCTTAAGCTCATTAGCTTTCACAAGCTCAGTAGTGTTGTAGCCTTTGAATACAATGCTGAATACGCGGTTGTCTGCTGCGCCACCCACGTGGGTGATTCGTGCGGGATACCAGTGGCCGTCTCCAGAGTACTTTGCGAGGCACTCATCCCCAGCCGTCCAAGTTTTCCCATTTGCACCCGCGACGGCTGTCTGGGTCGTCTTACGACTAGTTTCTGGCTTATTCTGAGCTTGTGACTGGGAAATGGCAGACTGAGTGAGGTCTATGATCTGCTTCAGTTCCGAAGCGAGGTCCTTCAGCTCCGTGTTCTCAGGGTCGTCCTTGAGAGCGAGCTCAACCTGTGACAACTGCACCTGAAAAGTCTCTAGCTCGTTCTGATCCATAATATCTCCTCCCGCGTAACCTCGGTCTTAAAAGTAGGGAAATGGAGCGCTGGCTGGGGAGGTGGTGATGGTTAAAGGCGTAACAAACTGTGGCAATCATGTGTGTATGCCAAATACGGCCAAACTTCCCGTTTAGGCAGAGTGTACAGGTTATGCTTTCAGATATTAATATCGACAAGCAAAGTACTAGCCCTAGCCCTTTATTAAGTTTATATACCAGAGCTGGTCCCCCAATAAAAGGTATGATAGTGTCTTTGTAGTTGAATAATTAATGAATCAGACTCAGCATCCATATTTGATAAAATCTATTTCATCCGTTGCTCAAATTAAGTTATCCTCATCGATGGACAATCTGTTAATCCCCTTAGACAGCATCCCCGCCTATTTAATTCGTGGTAGTATTCGGAACGCGCTTGTACATTTATCAATATCAACAGCCAACCATGTGGACAAGGTTACGGAATCCGATAGATGTCCATGTATTTCCCTGACCACTCCACACCCTCTCGTAAGTAATTCAACAGAGAAAAGCCCACTCAACCGCTGGACAAGAAATGGATTTATTGACGGGATTGAGAAACCATCACAGTAGCTACGGATGCTTAATAAATTTATCGCCGAAGAGCCAATTGAGTCTCGTTGGAGAGTAACCTGCTATTCTCTAGCACTACGAGACTGTTTAAAACGCAGTCAATTGCTATCATGAGCCCGCGGCTGATTATTACTGTGTGACGCTCCGCGAGAAAAGTTACTCGACAACCCGAGTCCGTAAGTCTCCCCCTGCCCTTGAGATTGTGCTCTGATCCTCTCGTGGTTCGCACGCATTGCTGCAATCTCGCGAGCGTTATTCATCTACGGAGACAAGAATATCAGAAGTAGCTCACGAGACATGTGATAAGTGGAGTCATGGGAGAGTGTAACCGAGAAGAAGGGAGGATCTAAGGCTAGACGAGGCAGGTTTTACTACAAGAGCTCGGAGCTAGGGGGAAGGTGTGGTTGTAAAGTAAGTACAATGGTTAGTTACTCACTGCACGTTCGATTTCAAGTAGTTGTGTGCGGACTCGGACGAAGTCATGCTGCAGTCCTGCGACCATACCCTGAATATAAAGAAGCGAATGTAAACACATGGAAGAGATCATCGGGGACCTCGAAATTCAAGGAGCAAATCACCGAATGCCACATATCCAAGGAAGTGCGTTACATTAAATATAAGAATAAGAAGGTATTTAATTCTCGAATATAAAGACGCGAAAACAATGGGAACGAGAGTACTCGAAAGCGCATTTCGCAAGAGTGGGGTGATTTGGGAATTGTACCCTCCAAAGGGAAATGTCGAATTCCAAGGGGGTCAGAACTAGAAGCACGCACCTTTGCAATTTTGCAATTTAGACCTCTGTACACTTCGAGATCCTTGACATCCACAGGGAAGAGGTCAATGCCGAGCAACTGGCTGTGAAGGCGATCAATGTGTGCTTCGAGTGAGGCGGAATATATTGTACGCCGATGCGGCGTCCCCAAAGTCGCACTGGTAATCAACACAGCGTCAGCATTGTGAATGAACAGCTGAATGAGATTCGAACAAAGAGGAAGCGAGTATTCACGAGATGCGGAACTGTCGATAACAAAGGAGCGTAAAAATAAGATGAAAGAAAGGGCGAAATGACCTACATTTCATGGGGAGTGAATATGTATTTCTCGAGCGAATGAGTCCACATACGCCTAGAGTTGCGTTTTTTACGCTCGGTCGTATTGCCAGAGTGGTCGGTAAGTGATGTACTACTAGCAGCTTCGTCCAGCGGAGCGTTGTCAGTTACTGGAGAAGCTCGTTCTGGCGAAGCAGATTCTCCGCTCGTGTTTGACGAAGGAGAGAAGGAAGTCAAGCTATCTGCGGCAGAGCCATTCATGTAGAATAGCGATTTTGCGGGCGTCATCGGCGTCGATAATTGCGTGCATGGGCTGTCAATAGAACTATGTGGCCTTGAATACGGAGATTCAGACGGGTGTTCATTGACCTTGACCAGGTTTTGCGTCTGAAGTGCTGGCGGGCGCGGTCTCATAGAATTATTCTGGTACGGATCGTGCATGAATCCGACCGGAGGAACAGTTGGTTTGTCCGCAAGGGTTTGGGATTGAGATGGAAGGGCCTGTTGGTAGACATTTTCGAAGAAATAAGGTTGCATCGCACTATCGTGGTCAACAGGGCTTAGGCTAGCGTTAGTGCGGGCGTCAGTTTAACATCCTGAAATATGCATATATGCAAGATTGAAAGATTGAGCTGACTTTGGAGGGACGTTGTGAGGCGTCCGGGTGTTAGACTGGTCAAAGTGCTGGTGAGGAGTGCCCGAATACTGAGCGTCCTGCATAGCGAAACAAATGGGAGAGATGGGGAGAAACAATGATGCAGATATAGTCAATGTCGGAGTTCAGATTTGAAGCATATTTGAGCGCGACTGTGACGGCACAGTTGCGTACTTAAAAATAATATCATACAATACTATATTTTCCATAAAAGGAGTAAATTGCGTTGTGTTTGCCGGAAGTTGAGTTACGAAATATGAGAGCACTCATCCGTACAGGAAGCAGAGAAGAAGAAGAAGTTACACGCGATGTGATCCTGTGCTTGGTCAGCTTGAGCTGGAGATCGAGGGTGTAAAAGTTTTAGATGCCGTAGGGTTAGGCTAAAAGCTTCCCTCAGTTTCTCGTCACGTGTATGCCATTTGCACATTACTCCTGCGTCAAATTCAGAAGTCAAATTCTAATCGTTCCTGTGTCCTCAGCTTTCGAATTTGTCCCGAGTCAGTTCTAGAGTGTGCTCCGTTTTATGTGTTACTTCTCTGCTCGTCCTGTGTCCTCCTGACTTTTCTCGATGGCGGTTACGTACTGCATCACGGTATGGAAGGCTGTGCCAGTGGTAAACAAATGTCGATGCAATTGAAAGAGGCTGCCGATGCATCTGAGATCCAAGGCATAAGTGTCGATCTAGGCCAGCGTGTGTCTAACGCCACCCAGCAAAGCGCTTATGAGAATGGCCATCAAATCTGTATCCGTTGCATACATTAGCAGCCGGCCGAAATATTACGGAACAGGGTTGAATGAATGAACACTCTAGCTCACTTCTGATTCTCTGTCATACGCTGTCTTTCCCAGTGGTATTTATACCATCCATGTCTTCTCCGATGCGCCATAATTCCACCACACAATCCCCACAACCATGCTTGTCCATACATCCAACCATCTCCTTCCCCAGTCTGACGGGGCTCCAGCCGTTCTAAGCAGCCCATCGACTAGCTCTTATATCCCCGACATCCCCTACGACGATTTCACTCGTCCTCGGCATGACCAGGCGGATACTAGCACTTCGCATATCTATTCAAGTCGTCGTGACCGTCGCATGCTCATTGCGCCTTATCCTCTTTCCATCACCACCAGTGCCGGCCCATCTCAGCTTCAGAACCAATATATTAAGGTTCCGCAAAATTGTCACCAAGTCCCTCTCCATTCGCCACGACCAGTCGCATTCTTTAACACTGCGCAAGCTTTCGACAACGCAGCATATAACTCCAACGTTCACTCCTCACTTGCCTTTTCATCTGGTGCTCATGGTACAATACTAGGGTCCTTTCCTATGCAACCCGAGCCAACGAACCTGAGAGATGTAGCTTTGGGTGAACTCACAGCGACGCAGATGGCATGTTTTTCCATGCTCTCACGCAATGTACCCTCGCCCTCGTCGACTCCCTGTGCATCTGCTTATGTCGGGTCGAACCAGTCATGCGACAATGGACCCTCCTTTGCACAAATCCAGATGCCGCAAGTCCCTTCAATTCCGCGCGTCGCTTCTGCTCATGCGCTTCCGTCTCTGCCGTCCGACCTTTGTACTTCAGACAAGCCTAATGGTGCACCGTATCTTCCCGACGCAATTCCGCCAGAAAGGTCGCAATTGCATATTAAACCCAGTAGTGCCCTAGCGCCGCCAAGCGACACCTTTCCCACGCCGGTGGAACTCCTCAACGAGCTGTCCCTACTGGACGCAGAAGTGATACAAAGGGACCGTCGTCGTGCTGAACGCCGTAAGGCACTGCTGACGCATGAATCAGAGGCCCTTGGATTTCCCCCAACCGATCCGTAGGATATATTTCCCAGTAGTCATCCCTCTCGTAACTGATCACGTTCATAAGGGATACAATCTCGACGCACGACAAGAAACGCCTGTATCTCGACTGTCTTGAGCAATACGTTGTATACTTACACAACCAGTTACGTCTTGCTGGTGTTGAACCTGTTCCAGTCGAGCGTGTCTCTTCCGGACGTGGCCTTACTAGTCGCTCGATTCGAGTAAGTCCGTAATTTCATGCATGATTTAGTCGGTGTTAATGCTTTTCGCTTCATTGCAAATTCTCGTCTTTCCCGTTTTTCCTGTCTTTCTCCGATACCTGCCAGACAATGATCGTATACCTGAAGTCGACTACCGCAAAATTACACATACGAAAAGCAGAAGCGGAGACTAAGGTATTTTACCTGACTTCTTAACCCTAGTCCAAGCACATTTACAATTGGCCGAACATAGTATGCCGAACTGCAGGCGCAGCTTGGCGCAGATGCTGATTCAGCGGCGCCATTTCTTATGGCAACTACGGACTTCAACTATGCCAACTTAGGCACACCGAACACGAGTTTGCAACAACTGACTCAGAACGAGAGGCCGGGACCGAAATCAAGCTCAAGCTCAAGTACTGGTGTGAACGGAAGCAATGCGACGAAGATGAATTCGAGCGGGATGCGTCGGCACACTATTGCCACATCGGGCCAGGCAGATCTGGCGCCACAATCAATGCAAAATTGCTTTACAGAGACTGCGACTGGAACTGCGACTGGAGCCAGCGCATACATTCAGCCTGTGTATCCCTTCCCCTGATCCTCATGCTTCTGCCCTTCCATTCCGTCGCCCGAGCATTCCCCGGTCCAGTCAAAAATTGCTGCTCATATTGTCTGATACTATTCGTTGCATGCTTCAATCATTCATTAGCTCTCGTTCGGCATCATCTTCTAGCAATTTATCACCTTCCTGCGTTCCTTCTGTATATTCGTTTATGCAAGATCTATGCTTCCTGTCCACCGTCTCTTCATGATATTCGTGCCGTATGCTAGACGCCTTACATTCTGGTAAACGATTCGAGCCCGCAGAATTAGAACTGCGTCTAAGATATATTTATTTGTTCAATTCGCTGCCGTCTTCCATTCCCAAGCACGTGTCGCAATTAAACTTAGATCACCATTATCGGACGTGCCTTCTTTGTACGTGTACGTGTAACGTCGCAATTATTCATTATATTATATTTGTGCACACTCGGCCTGGGTCTATTTCCTGTTGTTGTAGTGGGAGCTTATTGAGTTGATTTGTATAATGGCGGGTTGTCTTTCCGACGCGGTTTATCATAGTATGACTGTCAGTAATCCTATCCTCTCTCGCACCCGCGTTCTGACATTTCGTCTATTGCTCGTCCATCCCGCAGTACTATACATGAATCGCGTTCAAGCCGATCTTCGAACAAGCAGACACGAAGTCCTTCTTATGACACTATCCGGTTATGCAAGGCCATTCACTGAAATCTCATGGCTATACCAGTACTGCATGTGCAGAGTACTAATCATTATTAGGTGCACAAATGCTGCATGCATTGCATGGTGAAAGCATGCTAATATGAGACATGCATATGCATCAGCACATGGCCTAACTATGCATCTGCATCGGCGCCCTATGCGTACAAGCTCTTACCAGCGAAATCACTCAGAGTCAAATATAGACCATTGAAGCATACGGTCATTCCGATGTTTAGACCTCGTTCGACTTCTAGATGTTCTTTATTCTTGAGAAGATTAATTCTAATAGGGTTTTGGGAGGTTCTTTCTGTCTTGCTTACCACCGCCGGTTTGCCTAATTTGGAGTGAGATGCCCTTTACAGACAACATGACCCACTGTTTCAAGCGTTTGAGTTCAGACCTAAAATGATTTGTGACACGAACATGTCCTCTTGTAATGCACTTCGTTCCTATTCGCATCTATTTCACTTGGGGAATTGTACCTGCAAATTAATCTGCTGTTTGGAAAGGGCTGTACATGATCATGCGACTTAAGTTTGTGTATGGTAAATTGGGCAGGAGCACCGATGGGAGTAAGTGGGCCAACAATCCAGCTTTGACGACATTTGTAAGAATTAAACACCTGGTGCATGTATCGAGAGGTTCCCACACATTCCGGATCCAGGTAAATATAAAAGTATTGAAGCCGTTCCAACTTGTGTCTCTCTGAAGACTTCTGAAAATTGCTAATAGTTCCTAGATGATCCGATTGTTGCAACAGATCGCTGGAGATACCTATACAGTCTAATAGGTTCGTATATACTCATCGCTGAGATATGAAGGGAGAGTCAAGAGAAGAAAGTCTTCGGCCATCAAGATAAAAATTTGAGAAGCCTGTCACGACAAATTCGAGCCTGAGTGTTCTGTGGGCAGAAGGGGGACTTAAAATGTAATAAGACTTCAGTGAAGAGATACCTACTCTTCACAGAAGCCTTTCAGCTCCTGAGGATCATAGTTCGCATGTTCACTGCATTGTGTAATAAGGGGCCTGAATATACAGCGTGGAGCATGCAATTCGGGTCAGCGAGAGCGAAAATCCAGAACCATGAAAAAAAGAAAGTGGTCCCCCTTGTTCTTGACAGAATAAACAGGTCCTCTGTCTCATCGCATACTATATCGCAGTAAAGCCTTGTGCCTTGGCATCCAATTTTCCGTTATAGAGTGAGTGGCAAATGATAGGTGCTCAGAGCTCTGTACTTACTGCCATCCAGGTTACCCAAAGGTCTGCTGACCAGAAAGATGGAACACCTTGATTGCACACTAGGGGACAGATCAAACGCTCTGGATGCCTAAGTCAGTGTTTGCGATTACTAAGTCCTGAGATGAGACTCGAACGACCTGTACTGCTTAGATGTTGGATAGACTGAGAGGCTCGAGCAGTACATTGAGGCTTCTAGAACGAATATCAAGAGCAGAGAGTTATGGGCGCCACAGCGGAAGAGGACATAACTCAATCGTCTGGGGCTTGCGGTAGAAATCGCATAAGGATATCCAAGAGTAGATTTCGACATGTGAGGTACGTTTGTACCTTACCCGGGAACCGACAAGCGTCACGCGCAAAGTGCTTCGTTTGATTCGATATGCAAAATTATCGCGGAAGAATCGAGCAGCACATCTTACCATGATTAGGTTGCGTCTTCCTGTACGCGTTCTGAAGGGAAGATGGGATACCCGCAGCATCAAGTGTTGTGGGGAAGAGTGTAGGCAAGTAACGTTGCCTCCGTACTGGAACTCACGCAAAAATCACGGTTAATGCAGCCTCCGGTTCGGCTCACGATGACACCAATTAGTCGTCTCTTAGCTCCAGAAGTACGTCTTCCACGCCTTTAGAGCGTCGAGCAGAATTGGGCCACAGGTACGAAGGTAATCAACAAGACGGATCAAGAGCCGTTCCCAACCAAGCAGTCGAGTGGTAGCGATTGTTAAGAAGTAGGAAACGTGTAAGTAGGATAATTACTGTTCTCCTAGACCAGCATTGCGCAAGATGCTATTGGCTCAGGCCTCAGGCTGACGAATTACCAGCCTGCTGCTGGGCAGCCCATACGGCTTCCGAGACTTCGAAGCAATATTAATAACGTAATGAGAAATATACAGTTTTAATGGGATTTACATACTATGCCAGTTAGACTCAGCCAATGAACTGCTGTATATAACTTGGAGCTCCACACCCACATAAATAAGCTGAGCTGTGAATGTTGATACCCTCATTAAGTTGATTTGCAGCTGACTGAACTGTGTACAAACGAGGAATCCGCATAGTATATCACTGAAGCTTTTCCAGCATCATCATGCGCGGCTGTCTTCCTAAACTTAAATAACCACCCCGGCAGGGATAAAGCCATAATGCTTAGGTCTACTGAAAGGCAGGAGGGTGGTTGTTTCATAAAAGTCAGGCTTGAGCCTTCTGGTGTAGTAACTAGTAGAAATTTGTGATCTAGATTAAAGCAATAGTGGAAATTTCAATAGAGAATCCCACTTCCAGACAAGTTGGATAGAACATTGATCTAGATTCTAAAGCATGGATAATACAAGCTCTAGTATTAGGAGGGAGGAGGATAAATCAAAGATTGTAGCGCATCAAGCCACTATTATTCGTGCGAGTCAAGCCAGCCGATACCATAATCCTGCAAGATTCTTCTAATTAGTACACATGTGACGACGAAGATGAGATCTAGCAAGAGAGACGATTGCAGGTACAAGGGGCAAAGCCGTCTCAGTAACTCAGCGACGTGGTGATGCGCCATCAGTGGATGACTAATTTCTGTGGCGTTGTTGTGCTGCTGATAGCGATCCGAGCCTCCCGTTTTTGCAAAAGAAATCTCACATCGACCATAACTACGCCTTGCGTCCCGTTTCCCTCACTTCGTTCAATAATCATACCATTGCTGCTCTCCCTCAATCTCTTACTCTCTCCCAGATACTGCTAGTCTAATTCTCTGCGAAGTATTTTACTTACTCAATTCTTGCTTGGCCAGCCGTTCCTCTTTTCCACCAAGTTTCTATTCATCTCCGAGGTCGTGTGCTCGACACAGTGACATTTTATACTTTCGCCATCAAAGTCGGTCGCGATGACATCGGCTTCCTCGCTCCCGGCCTCTGCGATGCAGGCATCCAGAGCTGCCCTGTCCGCCGCCTTGTCCGAAGCCAAAGAATCGGACGGAACAAGTGATGTAACCAACGCCTCTCCGGAGGCGGCAACCAACGGCGACGATATGGAGGATGGCGAAATTCAGGAGGTTGACATGGAATCTCAAGCGGAGGGAATAAGGACAGTGTTTAGTGATCCAACCAATTTTAACGTCAAAGTGCGGTTCCGTCGCACATCTTTTCTCTGTACAACCATGTTGACGAATTAATGCTTGGTTGTACATTGACAGCACCCTCTATTCTCGCCATGGACTCTTTGGTTCGACTCGCCATCTACGAAGGGCAGAAATCTTCCGCAGACGCCAATGACAGCTGCACCCCAGACGCCACTACCTCAGACGCCCGGCGCAGCTGCGGCAATGGGCTGGATGGAGGATATAAAACGAGTTATTAATTTCGATAGCGTGGAAGAGTTTTGGGGGTGAGTTGACAGCCCGTTACTGTTAGCAGAAACTAATTGACATTCATTAAAATATCTATAGGCTGTACAATAATATTGTTCCTCCGTCGCAATTGCCGCAAAAGGCGAACTATTATCTTTTCAAGGTTCTTTTAATATTCATATCGAGAAGGCTTGCAGCCCACTAACTATATATCATGAAGGAGGGTATTATCCCCGCTTGGGAGGACGAAGCAAATAAAGATGGTGGCAAATGGAGCATCCAGCTGCCTAAGGACAAAAATAGGGGAAATGTTGACAAGATGTGGCTATATACAGTATGAATTCCTTGAGGTATTGCTAACTGTGATATTGACGACCTTGAAGATGCTTGCTGCTATTGGAGAAACATTCGACTCTTCCGGAGCTTCCACCGATGAGTTAGCACCGCAGTCGCTAGTGACCGGAGTCATTGTTTCGACGCGTCCGCAATTTTACCGTATTTCTATCTGGACACGACTTGCTCCTTCGAACCAGACAGACGATGAGAAGTTACGGAAGAGGATTGAGACAGTTGGGAAACATTTCAAGACCCAGGTGCTTGGCTACGCCGACGGAGCGAAACTTGCGGGCCCACTTGCAACGGAGGTGGAGTTCCTGTCGCACAAGGACTCGGAGAAGAAGGGGAAATCGAAAAAGATTGTCGTGTAGGCATACTGTTGTTCGTAATATGGTGATGGTGTAGATTTAGCCGACTGTAGGTATTGTGTGGACGGTACTTTTTTAATGATATTCGTAAGTAATATTTCCAGGCACTTCTATTTCGTACCGTGAGAACTATTCGCCGTATGTGGGCAGTGAAGCGTTCTATGACGCGCAGCTAGACTGCGTATGGCCCTGCAAGCTTTATCGCGTATATAAACCCATATCACCGTATCCACATCCATCTATAGTCTGCTTGCCCTCAACCACCATGTCCAGTTTCTTCTCATCGCTTGCCAATAAGGCGCAGTCTGCATACGAGCAGTCGCCGATCTCCAGTCAAGTCTCCCAGTTGCAGGCGAAGCTGCAACAGGGCGGCTCGTCTGACAGCACGACGACGAATCAATCCTCTGCGCAAGGCGCGACTGGTGCCAAACCCCAAGTACTCGGTAGCCTGACCCACCAGTTCAGGAACTTGCAAATGCAATACTCGTTAGTAACTCGTGGATGTATGCGCCTTTTTGCTTTTTGCTTATACTTGCCCGACGTGGTAGCAATGTTTCACCTACCCAGCGGATAATCACCTCGCAGAAAGGCGTCTGTCTTGATTTTGAGAGCGTCTCTGTAAGCTTCTCCGGATCCTGTATGACCATCTGCTCTGGTTGATGGATGTCCTTCCCGTTTAGAAAGATGCAAAATCTCAGAGCAAGGAGCTATACACGTGGGGCCAGGTCCAACACGAAGATATTAAGGATGGTTTGTCGTTATGCTGCCTGCACCATGAATCACTGCATATCTTACCATATTGTTTAGTAACGGACAGACTCGCGTACCTTAATTTCGTTCACGGCGCATTGTCTGCCTCCCTTGCAACTCAATTGGATGCCTCTCGTTCATCCATGAAGACTCTCCGCAACACTGAGAAGGCTCTTGAACCGAGGCGCAATAATCGCTCTGGCCTTGCAAGTCAGATTGCCAAGCTTGAACATGACATGCAGAAAGGGTCAGAAAAGCGCTTGGCCGATTTCAAACAGCAGCTTGCGAAGCTCGAGGCTGAAGATGAGTCCGCTGAGAAGGAAGTTGAGATATTGAAGAGGAAAGCAGTTGCGGACTCGGAGCGTGCTAAGTGGGCTGCTCTCAGAGAGGTAAATTAATTATATCGGAGAAATTCGGTTTAGTGACGCCTCTTATTCTGCAGTATGGTGAAAAGCTCGTTCTTCTTGCAGAGGCTTCGGCCCCTATAATTTCTGCCCTCCCATCTGTGCCGCCCTCCACCGAACACCCCTACACTGGCGCACAAACCACAGCTGCGACTCGAGCTTCTCTTCAGCAGGCGTTAGATAACTTCAAGCCAGGAAGTATCACTCATTCTTTCCAACCCTCTGTCGCCGATATCAATCGGACGGACTCACGAAGCTTCGGTGTTACCCACGCGGCGGAACTGTCAAGCATTGCTTCACTGAACTTGCCTGGGCAGCAACAAG
Organism: Fomitiporia mediterranea MF3/22; assembly: GCF_000271605.1. Taxonomy (NCBI): domain Eukaryota; kingdom Fungi; phylum Basidiomycota; class Agaricomycetes; order Hymenochaetales; family Hymenochaetaceae; genus Fomitiporia; species Fomitiporia mediterranea. Next base: position 1,389,253 of record NW_006760390.1, on the reverse strand, counting down.
AGGAACAAGCTGATACAGCGGTTCACCAGGCTGATCTACCCCACCCTACCGGAGGAACAGGAGCATCCCCGCCTCCTTTTAATCCTGGTGCACTGAATAATGCGCCGGCCCCGATCCCCCCGAAGGCTTCGCCTCCGTCTGGTCAAGCCAGCGAAACGACCACCGCGCCTTCCGTTGTATCCAACGTTTCCACGTCTCCTGCGGAGGCCAAAACTACTCCGCTCCATGTACCCGAACCCACCGTCGCGGAGACCGGTATCCCCATATCTGCTGGCGTGGGCGGACCAGGACCTGCTAGCGGATCTCTCAAAGACTTGAAGGCTGCGTCTCCACCATCTGCCACGCCATTCGGAGCTGCGCCTGGATACACTGGAAGTTCAGGTCCGGCTGCTGGAAAGCTTGAGAGTGCAGAGGACGAGAAGGCACGACTCCAGCGCGAGGAACGGGAGCGTCTACTACACAACACTGGTGCAGCTCCACCCGCACCGCAGAAGTACGAGACGGCTGAAGAGGAGAAGAAGCGTCTCGAAAAAGAGGAGAGGGACAGGCTACTGAAGGAGGCGGAAGCAAAGCAAGGTGGATCCGGAGGCAAGGATGCAGAAGGTGATGGTTCTACGCCTCCTCCGTACCAGGACTTCTAAAACAGCGGGAAGATTGTAGTTACTAAGGACTAGTGTCCGGGACATTTTCGTAATCATGGCCTATGGTTTTGACTACGCGCCGAAATGGCTTGTAATTGTATTGTACAAATGCTGATGAGGATAGTTTTTAAGCAGTGATTTCTGATTGAGTAATGATCTGCGTACCAAAAGAGGATAATCAGATAATCCGTGCCGAAAAACCAAGAATGACGAAGACTCCGACGGCTAGTCCCAGGCTGCACTTTCTCAGTCTCTCACCGTCCGGTCTGTGTCCATCCCTCACAGCGCTCAACGCCATTGCCTGAGTGGCTTTTTCTCTGGTGGCCCTCATGGACCCTTTCAATGCAAAACTAGTGGCAGCCGCCACTGGGTCGACTCTCACCGCCCTCACCAGTGCGTATTATCCTTACAGAACTCATCCTTTTCTTGGTTTGACTCCGATTCGTAGTGACTCCATTCGACGTCGTGAAGACGAGGTTACAAACGCAGCCTCCACCGCAAATACCTTTGTTCCCTAAACCACCAACGCCTAATGGATGCTGTCAACCGAACAGTGCTTTGGGCTGTGTACGCAATATGTCATCTTACGCTCGACCATTAGCAACCGAAGTTGTCTGCATCTGGGACCACGGAGTGTTGCGGACAGAACGGGTCAACGGATTTTGGGATGCAATACGACATGTTGTTCGAGCAGAAGGCATGAAGGGGCTGTGGAAGGGTGCGGGAACAACATTGTACGTCCATATGTCCATTAATAATCGCTCTAGATATATTTTTCTCATTTATTATTTGTGAAGATTAATTGGCGTTCCTTCATCGACATTTTATATGATGACATACGACCATTTACTCCGCGTTACCCTTCCTCCAATATCCCCCTGGCCGTCTCTTACACCGTTATTTGCTGGTATCATTGCACGAAGCTTCATCTCGACTTTGGGGTCTCCTTTAGAACTCATTCGAACTAATCTCCAGTCAACACCTATATCACCTGACACTCCTCATACCCTTCGCTCTGTTTTGGTTTCTATCCGAGAGGTCGCACAAAGGCAGGGTCCGCTTTCTTTATGGCGCGGAGTCGGTCCCACACTCTGGCGAGATGTACCTTTCAGCGGAATTTATTGGGCAGGGTACGAACGATTAAAAAGGATTTTAGAAGGCAGAGGTTTCCATGGTGCTCCTGCTGCGTTTGTCAGTGGTGCAGTGAGCGGCACAACCGCGGCAATTATTGTGTCGCCCTTTGACACGGCAAAGACGCGCCGACAAGCCCTCGTAATGTCCTCGATTTCTGGCGGATCTTCTGCGCCATCCACTTCGGTGGTGTCCGTCTTGAAGGAGGTAGTCAGGACCGAGGGGGTCTCCGGCCTCTTTGCTGGACTCACGCCCCGGATGGCAAAAATCGCACCAGCGTGTGGGATTATGATTGCTTGCTTTGAGGTATGTGCACTTTATTATTCGATTACTAGGCTATTGGGGGCTGATAGTATTCGTCAAAGGGTATTGGAAAAGTGCTAGCAAAACCGTTAGACTCATAGATTTTGATCAGAACACACACACTCCCCGCATTGACGACTTTTACGCAATTATTTTATTCGCATTTCGGTAATATAGAGTAATATAAATAGTGACGCAAACTACAATTACAACAATCTTATCTGCAATGAAAGCCTTTGGACCGCGGCTGTGTTGCCCGACAGCTTTATGGGTACAGCGAGGATAATAAAAAGGAAGTGAAAATGGAGCCGGCCCTAGTTTCTTGATTCGCGACCCGCTCGACATTGAGAGCGTGACCTCAGCCTCGTGCAACTCGCGACAAACTACTTAGTACTCAACTATTCAGCACTTTCGAAATCTCTTTCGGCGACTTTGAACATCACCTTGTCAGACAGAATGACAGCTACTTCGATGCATTTTGGCCCGGAGGTAAGAGTCGTCCCTCCAAATGATTACATTTCACGGTCTGAACTGTAAGTACCAGTGGATGCGCAAGCAGCCTGCCAAACCCATTGCGACCTCCCCGCCTCCTCCCCCTCCGTCTTGAACGACAATTTCTATTACCTTGTACGTTCCCAGTAGGATCCACGTAAGACCACTGTACTTTAGTTAGATCGATCGAGTCCGAGGTATTTCCTCCGGTCCTGTTTGTTAAGTCCGTACTCTGACCAGTGGCCCCATCGGTTGTGTCATGTAAATTATTTCCTGCACTTTGCGAAATGTTGATTTCTGATGATGGTGGGCCATGCTCTCGAGGCTGGGCGCTCCTGGAGTCCAGCGCATTCTGACCGGATGCATATGCGCCCTCTTTTGCTTCTGAAGATCCGGGGTCCTTCTGAAGCTCTTCTTCTTCGTCTACACGATCTGTGAAAGGCTGTCCAGACTGTATGCGCCGTTTGCCACTGCCCCACGCTGTGTCAATGCCATTAAGAATGCCGTCAAATGCACCGCCGCTGCCCATACGATTACGCGGGGAGGCTGTTGAAGGTGACGCAAGACTTCCGGGTGTACCAGACCACGACGTTTTTCGTGGCAAGGAGAGAGGAGGATGGTCTGCATTATGCGCAGGCATAAGTAAAACAATGCACAACAAAGACTACGGACCGTGTACACATACCCGTGCCGGTACTATCTCCACGCCTACGCCTCCCCATGAGGCCCAAGCCACTATTCAATGGTCCGCCTTTAGGACGGTCATTCTGTGCCATATAGTCTGTCGACTGGCGACGTCGAATTTCGGAGTTCAACGAGGATGCGTATAGCTGGGATTTTTTTTGGCCTTTGAGCAAAGGGAGCATGTGGCCGATCAAAAACTTTACGCCTACCTTCTTTTCCGTCTCACTGAAGTCGCTCAGGCAGACCGGATCACCTGCGGGCTCTCTTACTATTCCTTCCCAGCGTTCCACCTCAATTGGGAGCTCGCTGAATCCCCCAGCATCTTTGTAGACTTGAAGCATCTCCTCTCGTGAATATTTGAAAGGGTGGGCTATGTCACGCTTGCCCTGCACGGGCGGGGCTTGAGGCGTAACAAGTGCGGAATATGAAGCCATGCCTGGTGGTGGAGGAGCACTATTGGATTGTCCGCCAGGAGCACCAAGAAGATTTTACTTACCTAACCTGAAGGTCCGTTCCCTGGAGAAACCATGCAACTCTGGCACGACCAGCATTATTTCACTGACGATCTCATGATGAAGAGGACCGATATTGACACTGATTTTATGCCGCTCTTGGAGATTAAGCGCCGGGCTCTAGGCGCACGTATTTTCCTTTCACCGCTGAGCAATAATGTACCCCCTCCTGGACTCGGGTATATGCCATCTGCGCCTACATTGAATCCCCTTCTACAACGCACAGGGATCCTGGACTCGCCCCGTCAACCTAGCCCACAATCATATGGGCGGAGTAGCACCTTGGACTCCTTAATGGCTACGGGCCCAGGTACGAGTACGACTGGGTCCGCGTCACCTTCATCTTCGTTTGGCGGAGGTAGCATTGCTCGAGGGCCAATATCTCCGGATCCTATAGCCGTCGGTAGCCGCCTTCAACGCCTTACCTCGGATATCCCGTTGAACGGACGAGTTAGTGCTACTGGCAGTTATTCATCAAATGACAGTGCAGCAATCCCTCAATCAGTTCGAAACGTGTTCAATGAGCCTGCCCTTCAACCGAATCGCGGTTCGTTTGACGTGCCGTCTTCAACTCCTTGGCAAATACCGCAGGGGAACAGTATGCAAGGTTGGAATGGCGCACCACAGGATCTCTCGCAGTTACGTCAGCTGAACCGATTCGAGCACATGTCTTCGTCTGTGGGACATACGCCATTCGCCCGTGACTCGTCGCCTTATGCTATGGTGACTGGACCAACGACCGTGGATCCGTTTTTGCCGTCTTCTGCACCTTCGCAGAGATATTATGGTCAACTGGAACAACCAGACTTTCTTGCTAGGCAGCCGGACATACCAGGAGGTGGTAAGCCAGCATTTACAATACTGCGAGATGTTTTTTTGACATATGACGGTTTTAGGTTTCCTGCAAGGGTTAGGTGCTCCTCATTTGCAACCAGAAAGCATCCCGCAGCAACAACAGCCTCCTATACCTCAAGTGTCGACTACTTTCAATCGTGACTTCGAGCAATCTCCAGTTCCATCACTTGCCTCTCCCAACGCGGCCGACAAGCAATATCAGGTGCAAACCAGGCAGCCACCTCCTGCATCGCCTTGGGGTGCACCTCAAGCTAGAGAGCCGCCTCGTCCTCGCCCTTTGGATGCTGATATTCCGAACGCGAGTAATACATTTGTGGTTTCCCTTCCGCAAGCCTCTCAATGGAATAAGCCTCAAACCGACATCCGACCTCAGGACCCATGGCTATCGGATCCGCAAACTAATGGCCAGGAGGGACAGGTTCAGCTAACTGAGGAACCGCAACAGTTGACTACCGCTAACATAAACCAACACAACAAACAGCAAAAGCATATGAACGAACAAAATGTGACTGACCCGACGCCAGCGGAGAGTTCTAAGTCAAACCGCGTGACCATTGACACGAACGAGACGACGCCTGCACCGACAAGTCAGCCATCTCTTTCTGTGCTTTCGCCTTCTGTGGCATCACCTGCGATAGAACAGCCTGCTTCGACAGCGCCTCGTTCGAAGCGCAAGGCTGCCACAGTTGCTACTGCACCGGTCCCAGAGAAGTCTCAGCCTGCAAGCTCCACGACTCCAGTAAAGGCACCATCGTCTCCCCCTGCTCCCCAAAAACCAGCATGGAGTATGGATGACGAAGTAAAGCCCAAGCAGGCGGCTTCACCCATGAATTTACGTGAAATTCAGGAGGCGGAGAGGAAGAAGAAGGAAGCCCGTAAGAATGAGGAGAAAGAGCGGGAACGCGCTGCCCGTGCAGCTGCAGCTGCTTCACCGACTGAAGAGGTTCAGTTCACCGCTTCTTGGGGCCTGCCTACTTCACGTGCTGGCGGACGGGCTAATGGTCCCCCCACTGGGAAAGAAGTTCTGGCTGCTCCGCCTACCACAGCTTCTGCGCCTGTTTGGACGAATGCTGCTAAACCTGTTGCGAAGACCATGAAGGAGATTCAAGATGATGAAGAACGCCGTAAACGTGCTACGAAGGAAAAGGAGACCGTTGCAGTATCAGCGGCTAAGAGGGTTGCACAGGCTCCAGCTGTCAAGGTATAGTCCAGCTTTACTTTTGTATTCGCTTCGTTACTTATAAGTTCATTTAGATGCCTTCCGCGACTACTCAGCCAACTGCCAGTGCTTGGACTGTTGTAGGCACCGGTGGGAAACACCAAACGGCTGCGAGTGTCGCTGCATCACGACCTTCTATGGTTGCTCAAGCGTCTAATCCGAGCATTGTGCCAGCTCGTCCGACAGGTGTTGCAAGCACAGCTCGAACTGTGAGTTCGTCAATAGTAGCAAAGAATGCTTCTTCCACGTCTAAGGCGGCGGAGGAGCCTGCCGCACCGTCTCTGGAATTTATGAAATGGATGAGGGATGCATTGAAGGGGTTGAATAGCTCTGTCCAGTGTACGTTTTACTTTTCTACTCCGTCCCCCTCTACGACGGGCTCACATCTCCCTGTGTAGTTGAGGAGATAGCACAGATGCTACTTTCCTTCCCTCTCGACCCGGATGACACTACCAAAGAGCTCATCGCGGAAACCGTCTACGGAGCGAGTACTACGCTTGACGGGAGACAATTCATGCACGAGTTCGTATCGAGACGCAAGGAAGACGCTCTTGGTCGTTCGCGTGGTGGTCGTGATCAGGCATCAAGTGGGAAGTCAACATCACTCGCTGATGTGGTGAAGACGCAGCCGAAGCAGGCCCAGAACGACTTTGGGGCGTTCAAGGTCGTGAAGAAGAAGAATAAGCGTTCCTGAGGTAGTTAGAATATCCCGTCGTGTTACCGTTGGCCACAGTAAATTAGTATTGTCTCATCCGCAAGTTGAATACACCTGAGCATTCAATAAAGTCATTTACAAGTTTAATAGCGTTCATTTATACTTCTCGTTAATGGCAGTGTACAAAAAACATGATGAATACAGATGTCAGTAAGCTAAGGCCGAGTCCAGAATACAAGCAAAATAATGAGCCTCCAAGCAAGCCACGGAATGACTGTAAAACTTCACTGAGCCTTCCTTCGCCCTTTACGAGACCCACCTCCACCAGCACCCAAACTCTTCAAACATTCATCACAGAACCAACTGTCAGGCAGTGGCTGTTTGAGACCAACGCAGCCCAAATGGAACTGTTAAGTAAGACATAGTTAGCAATGTCATTGACTGAGGGAAACACTCTGTGGTGGAGAAACAGCTTACCCATTCATAAGGACAGCTATCGTTGTCACATGCAATCATCTGGAGGGTAGAGGGGGTTGGCTTCAGTAAACAGGAAGATATACTGGGATAGAGAAGGCATACCTCTCCGTACGACACTTTCTGACAATAGCAGTATAATCCTTTATCTTCAGGATCACCAGATTCATCTTGGTCGTCAACATCTCCATCGGCATCGGCATCTTCACCTTCATCGTCTTCGTCGACGGCGGGAGTGGCAATACGGCGAGAGCGTGAAGCTGCAGGCGGAGGTGGTGGTGAAGGATGTACTTGTTGAGAAAGCCGTGATCGAGCTTGCGGAGTGTGCGCGCGCGAGACATTGGCACTGATGCTAGCAACCGCAGCACCGGTATTCAACCGTCGACCTAAAGATCACACAGTGTAAGAACATCGAAAGACAGCACACAGTGAGAATCATGCAGCTTACGCTTCTGTGCATTCTGGGCAGCACCAGGTGGAGGTGGGGTAGCAGAGACCAACTCATTAGCGACAGCGCTCCGCAAACTATCTTGCAATTCTCTAACAGAACGTGGGACAGGTGCAGAGATGCTCGTGTTCGCACTGAGACCAATCGGTGCCGACGCGCCAGGAAGCGTCCCAACGACGTATCCACCGCGTACCTCATATTGCTCCTGTGTCTGTTCGCCCGAAAGTTGTACAACTCTAGCATGGTCATGATCGAGTCGTGCGCTGACTCGGGTCAGAGTCTCAACAAGTCGAGTGGCAAGAGCAATCTTCTCCTTCGAGAGTTGTTCCATCTCTGCAAACGCATTGGAAACGCGAGCTTGTATCGCTGAGTCTTTCGTGTCTTTATCCTTCCCGTTTTCCTTTGGCTCTTTTATATTGAGGTTCTTGAGAGCATGTCTGAAGTAGCGATCACTATTCTTGTGTATTTCCTGTTGTAACTCTAAAAATACGGATCAATACAGGGAGCAAATAAGTAACTGACAAAACAGAACATACCATTGACTCGTGTGTCTTTATGTTTTATCTCAGCAAGCAGATGTTGCACTTCATTTGGAAGATTGTCCAAACCTACGTGAGAGAATAAGAGAATAAGTAAAGACGAAAACGGGATTATAACAACTGCTGACTCACTTGACAGGAATTCTGCAGCGATGGTAGCTGCTTCTTCTTGGTTTGCCACTGCAACGCTATTCATAATGTCGCACTGGGCGCCTTGTTAGGTGTTTCAATGTAGTATAGGTATCTTAGAAGATTTGAGCGTTAGGTGGCTTATGGTCGAAAAGAGCTAAAGAGCTTGTATCGTGATGGTAAGTGGTAAAGTTAGAAATAAGTCGCGACAGAAGTTGCACGTGCAGATGATCGACGGCAGTAGTGGCTGTGTAATCACATGGACGATGACTAACTGCATACAGTAGAATATGTCTTATTGCATCACATCACAATGCATAAATGGCATAATGCATAGACATTTGGTGAAACCCTCTCCCGACGTTACGCAATAAGACATTTTCAACTGTACTCTAATCCCACTGCGTATAATATACTAACTAATAGTCCACATTATCCAAATATCCTACGAATGATACATATATCCAGACTAATCCAGTACAACAGCCTAATTCTCAAATAATTACCATTGCTCCACACAGTGGGTTCTATGATTGACGAGACGTCTGGTACACCTTCACGCTCGATATCTCCCAGTACGCTTGGTCAAACGATGCACCGTTGTTGCGTACAAACTCGTCGCATGTCGAGTATCCCGTACGTGTTGCACAGCTTGCCCCCTGACCTGGGACACCCGTCGAGCCCCATAAAACTCCCGCCCATTGCCCACTGGAACATGCACGGGGAAATCTTTTTGAGACAAAATCTAGATCAAACCAAAGAACACATACCAGAACGTAGTATTGATGATAATAGTATGGCTCTTGAAGAATTTAGAAATATCACAGTTTGATGCCGGCCATCGGGCTATTGGTGTGCCCCACGTATCAGGCAGCGGCGCTTCTGCATCGAGGTCCTGCGGAATCGATCCACGAGGGAAGAAGTACACTGCAATCTGGTCATCATCCCAGAGCGCTACTTCAAGTCAGAATCGTTTCCGTGTGCTAGTTATCAGAAGCAGTTCTGGCTTACTGGCGTATACACCACCACCAACTGAGTTGAATCCTGTAAAATAATTCGTTAGAAGCTGGGCAGATTGGCGAGGTCCAAGACTCACCCGAACCATAGGTGGTATTCGAGTCAGCTCTCATACCACATCCTGTGTTACCTGTCTCCGTAGTTGCGCAATTAGTGCCACCAACGACCGTCGCCGCAACGTCGAGCGACTGAGGAGTCGAGTCTGATGGGATTGTGCATCCTGGTGCAGTGTGAAGCGTTGCCTGGTTGTTTGTATAGTCACTTTAAAAAACGGTCAATGCAAACTCCAAGGAGCCCTTGATAAATACTGCTTACTTGACGCCCTATGTAGATTAAAATAATTAAGGGAATGCAACAGGTCAATCTCGTCAACATTCTAACACTCACTTCCAATGAGTCTATTTCACCTGCCGCACCTTCAACACACGGTTAGTCACATAGGGTTGATTACGAGACATCATGAGTACCGTTTGACCAGAAAGCACTGAAATGGAAAGGAGTTTTTGTTTCAGACCTTGGGCATGACATGGGTGGAACATACTCACGGCCAGGTGCCGCAGCCTTGAGGCATATGCACAGCATCGAGAACAAAAATACCCTCTGCAAAGTAAAGTGTTCACTATGAGGATATTCCTCGATTCAAGAAATGTGAGCGCACGAGTGAAAGAATTCTCAGTAGTGATGCGGACGGCCTTCCGATTCCCAGGTATCGTCGGAGTTGTGTCTACTCTGATCACAGCGTTGCCAGCATCGTTAATGGCTATTAATTCGTTGTCTTCCTGTAGAAATCATTCAAATTTACTGCAAGGTCAAAGAGCGGTGATTTCACAACGTACTGCATTTGATTGACTTTGATAGTCAACAGTACCTGTCAATATGAATGAGCCCTTTTGATACAATGTTTATCAACGACGTTTTGCGTACCACCAGTAGGATCCGGGAAGTCAAAGAACGAGAACCCATCGAAGAAGTTATTTCCAGACTGAACAATGCTCAATTAGCTCCTTTTTGCAGGAAGATGCCGAGTGGACACACATGAGATTCAACCAGCTGGTAGGCAGATGTAGCAGTTGGCGTTGCCCCTGAGGCGGTTGCAGATCCCGTCGATCCAGAGCGGTCGGTAGTTGGCGACGTCGACGAACCATTCCCTTTCAGTCCTAAGTCATCTGGGCGAACGCAGTACACACGACGTGATGCATTTGGGTCAAATTCGTCTTTCTCGCCAGACAGGCCTTGGAAGACGACTCGGAGGTCGCGAGCGAATTGTACACTATGCCTCTTCGCGTATTGGTGAAATCGTTCTGTCACTCGTGCCAATGCCTTGTGAGGCTTGAATGCGCAAGTCGTAGGTGCTGCATGGGCGAATAACAAAATGGATAAAGCCAGCGGAAGGTACATAACCCGAATAGTCTCAGAGTCATAAGCCAGATCGAGTAGATGCAATGTTAAAAGCACAGGCCATGAAGAGACAGGCCCGAAGTCCGTGTTAAGCCGGCCCCGTGTTCTCAGGCGGGTTGCGGAAGAAATCTTGGGCAGTCGTGTATTTACAAATACTTTCCTAGACGCACATAATGTGACATATGCTGCGCGGTCTTCATCACAAGAAAGGTGATACAACCAGAGCATGACGAAATCCCTTCCGTAAGCCTCTTAGTGGAATAACCCTCACACCGAAACTCGACCTTAGGACTCCCGGTTACCGGATCCAAAAATTAATAGCCAGAACATATACCGAAGAGCCGCAACATTTGACCACCGTCAACGTAAAGTAACGCGATAAGTAGCAAAACCAATGAACGGATAAAAACGGGGCTGTCCCGATGACAGCAGAGAATTCTAAGTTGAATCGTGTGACTATTTACGAATGTATAGTTTATTATAAATAAATCCACATTATCCAAATATTCTACGCTGATACATATATCCAATACAACCCTCTAATTCCCAAATAAATGTATACTGTTCCATATTATGAGTTCTATGATTGACGAGACGTCTGATACACCTTCATACTCGATATCTCCCAGTACGCTTGACCGAACGACGCACCGCTGTTGCGTACAAAGTCCTCGCACGTCGAATATCCCGTACGTGTGGCACAGCTTGATTCCTGACCTGGGACGCCTGTTGAGCCCCAGACACTTCCCGCCCATTGCCCACTGAATTTGTATAAGGAATTAACCGATTTCTTGATGAAATCTAGTGCAAATAAAAAAACACATACCAGAGCGTAGTATTGATGATAATCGAGTGGTTCTTGAAGAATTTGGCCATATCACAGCTCGAGGACGGCCATCGCGCCATTGGCGTGCCCCACGTATCAGGCAGCGGCGCCTCTGCAAGGAGATCCTGCGGAATTGAACCACGAGGGAAGAAGTACACTGCGATCTGGTCATCATCCCAGACCACTGTTCCAAGTCAGTAACCGTCTCGATCACTAGTTGTACTTAGCTTACTGGCATATACGCCACCACTAATTGAGTTGAAACCTGTAAGAGAACACATTATAAAAACCGTGCAGATTGACAAGATCCAGCAGGGATTTACCAGAACCATAGGTGGTATTCGAGTTAGATCTCATACCACATCCCTGATTACTTGTCTCCGCTGCAGCGCAATTGGTGACACCAACAAGCGTTGCTGCAATATCGAGCGATTGGGGAGTCGAATTTGATGGAATAGTGCATCCTGGTGCAGTGTGAACCGTGGCCTGGTTGTTTGTGTAGTCACTTGGCGAAACGGTCAACACAATTTCCAGAGAGCTCTTAATATAAAACTTTGCTCACTTTACACCCTATGTGGATTAAAACAAATAAGTCAAGGCAACAAGCGTATCATGTCAACATCTAAACACTCACTTCCATGATGTCTATTTCACCAAACGTAGGCCAGTCGGGACCTGCAACGCACTTTCAGTCATCACACGAGATTTGATCATGAGACAATGTGGGTACCATTTGACCAGAAAGCACTGAAAGGATACCGTTATGTCAGAATTCCGTGACATAAATGGAGCATACTCACGGCCAGGTTCCGCAGCCTTGCGGCATATGTACGGCATCGAGAACGAAAATACCCTCTGTAGGACAAACTATTCACTACTAGGACGGAATATCATTAAAGAATGCCAGCGCACGAGTGAAAGTATTCTCGGTGGTTATGCGGACGCTCTTCCGATTCCCGGATATCGTCGATGTTGTGTCTACTCTCATCACAGCGTTGCCAGCATCATTAATGTTTATCAAACCGTCGGACTCCTGTAAGAACCATTCAGTATTATCGCAGGTTACAGGTCATTGATTTCAACACACCGCATTTGATTGGCTTTGGTAGTCAACAGTACCTGTCAACATGAATGAGCTTTTGGTACACCAATGACTAACGACATGCTATGTACCATCAGTGGGATCCGCGATGTCCCAGAACGAGAATCTGTCGAAGAAATTCTTTCCTGACTGAACAATGCTCACTCAGTTCCTTTGTGCGCCAGGACGCCCGACTGGACACTCACATGCGATTCGACTAACTTGTAAGCAGATGTAGCAGTTGGCGTCGCCCCTGAAGCGGTTCCCGTCGATCCAGGGCGGTTCGTAGCTGGGGACGTGGACGACCCATTCCCTTTTAGTCCTGCCGATAAGTCATCTGGACGAACGCAGTACACTTGACGTGAAGCGTTCGGGTCAGAGTCGGCTTGCTCGACAGACAGGCCTTGGAAGACAACACGGAGGTCGCGAGCGAATCGTGCACTATGTCTCTTTGCGTATCTGTGAAATTGTTCCGTCGCTCGTGCCAACGACCTGTGAGGCTCGAATGCACGAGCCGCAGGTGCCGCCTGGGCGAATAACAAAAGGGGTAAAGCCAGCGGAAGATACATAAGCGAAGAGTCAGGGCCACTAAGCGAGAGACTAGGTAGAAGGCTAAAAGATGAAGTCGCCGGGGGTGTCGAAAGGTAAAATATACGACTAAGGCTCAGCCTTAGAGAGAAGCTAAAGGTAGTGAGAAAGAGAAGAGGTGCGCGGAGAAACTAAGAGTAGTGAGAGCCATGAAAAGACAGGCCCGGAGTGCGTGGTATGCCGGCCTCGTGTTGTTCGGCGAGTCTGGCCGGAAGAACAATGAACAAGCCACCATCCTGGACAGCCAGACAAATGGTTCCGAGTTGCAAATATGTTGTGCAGTCTCTATCATGAGATGATGAGGAGACGGGTACATGGCAGAAAGACGCTGTTTAAAGGCAAGAAATTGTAGTCGATCGACAACTAGCATTTATTGGCTATTCTAAATTTAACTTTAACCTAAAATTTAAAGCCCGTATGCCAACAATATCAATCCCTCGTTCGTGTGTATAAATGTCCATATTACCATTAGCTCTCTCGGTTCTTCTGGTATACCTTTATACTCGATATCTCCCAGTACGCTTCGCTGAATGCAGACCCGTTGTTCTGTAGGAAGTCTTCGCATGTCGGGTATCCCGTACGCACACCACAGCTGATATCCTGTCCTGGTCCAATCGTTTTGTTCCAAGTTTTATCTATCCACGAACCACTAGATGCATGTTGTAGTCATAGGCTTGATACACCCTCATTTAGACGCGTACGCACCAGAGGACGGTATCGATGACAATGGAATGATTCCGGAAGAGGTTAGAGATGTCGCAAGTAGTCGACGGCCAGCGGGCCATCGGAGTCCCCCATGTAGTATTCTTGGGGTCAGGTCTATCCGCAGTCAGGTCCTCTGGAACAGAACCACGACGAAAGAAATGTACGGCAATCTCATCGTCGTTCCAACTCACTACATATTCTTATATGAATACTACACGTCGTTCAGGGCAAAAATTGACTGACTGGCATATGTACCACCGCTGACGGAGTTGAACCCTGCATGATCAACTATTAGACTTTTATCGTAGCACGCCAGAGGTCAAGCCCTGACCGGAACCATAACTGATATTTGAAGTAGCTCTCATTGCGCATCCCTGATCGTTTGTTTCTCTGGCGGCACAGTTATTTGGCCCAATAAGCTTCGCTTCAATGCCAAGTGACTTAGGATCGTCCAGGATAGTACAGCCTTGTGCGGTGTGGATGGTCGCTTGGTTGTTCGTGATATCGCTACGCGAGTGTAATGTTAATCTACTTTCTGAATAAGTAACACCTGGCTTACTTTACTCCCTGCAAAGAAAAAATTGTTCGGGGTGTAGTCAGGAATAAAGTTGCAATTGTCTAGTCACTTACCTCAATGATGTCTATTTCGCCTGTATTAGGCCAGCTAGGACCTGTAAAATAGAAATAAACAGCCGTAGGCTTTCGGATTTATTCACTACTGCATCACCGTTTGTCCAAAAAGCGCTGCAAGAAATACTTCTGTTGGTATATGTGAAAGATACAATGCAATCAATGCGTGCTCACGGCCAAGTGCCACAGCCTTGAGGCATATGAATGGCATCGAGGACAAAAATACCCTCTTAAAGAGTTTAAGCATTCGTGCAGCGAATCACATTAGACGAGGTTTACGCACGAGTATATGTATCCAATGTAGTAATGCGTATGCTCTTTCGTTTCCCGGATATTTTCTGTGTCGTATCAACTTTGATATATGCATTGCCGGCATCGTTGACACCCGTAATATTACTTGCTTGCTGAATATTCAAGAATAAAAGGCATATGTGTTAACAAGAACACATAAACGCCTTGAGATGTACTAGTACTAACAGCTTCCGATTGACTCAAGAAGTCTACGTAACCTGTCAGGAGAGTGAGTTGGAGGAGAACTCATACATTGATTAATTGAAATAGCCTACCATGAGTAGGATCACCCTTACTCCAAAACCAGAAACCATCAAAGAAATTACTTCCAACCTGTCCAACGTCACTGCGGTTCAGTCCAAGATAACATGCAGTGACAAGTCGGCTCACATGAGAGGCAACCAGTTGGTAGGTGCCATTCCCCGATGTTGTCGGTCCCGAAGCTGGAGATCCACCCGCCGATCCCGAACCTTTCGGAGCCGAGTTTGACGCATCTTGGGAAAGGGAACATTGCTTGCTGCTGGAGCCTCGAGTATGAATTGTTGCCTTGTTGTTGGCTACACCAAGGAACAACTCTCGCCAGGTAATGCGAAAGTCCCGAACAAAGCCCTCAGCATGTCTTTTCGCATACTTGTGCAAACGGCGGGACGCGTCCGTCAATGACTGATGGGGTGCAAAAGCAAAAGATGCAGGTACTGCCTGGGCAAACAATAGAAAGTATAAAAGAGTTCTGAAGTACATAGTAAATCTGCCGGAAAAGCTTGAACTTTCGTCGAGTTAAAACAACACACTGGCCAGTCCTTCGTTAAGAGGAAATGAAGTGGAATACGGAGGCTCAGCCTCAAATGGATGGCAGTACTAGATGGAAGAGCGAGACTGAGTCTGGGAATATATAGGAAGAGATTCAACTGCGGAGCCATAGAGAAGCAGGCCGAGGGTGTGGAGACAACCGTAGTACTGCAAGGTGTTCAGATCTTGGTGTTAGAACACATTATGCAGGCCATATGCATCGCTCACAAATGTAACATGCCTAAGCATTTGTCATTCAGTAGAGCCAGGGCGCCATTCTGGACTGGAACCGTGCATTCACCTCGTATTAGATATACAGAAATATGCAAAATAATTATTCTGCCAGCCAGACGACGTCAGCCATCCGCTGCGTCGTCGAGCACAGCAGTCAACAAATGACAAACGAGTGGAGTCCATACTTATGAGTGGAAACAAATGATCAGCACAACAATGTACACCAAATAAAAAGGAGCGAAGACGTATACGCAAGAAATGGTATGAAAGAACCAAGGATAAAAACAGAGCAATAAGTCCCTACTGGTGAATGCCGCGAGCCCCACTACCGCCCGTCATGCCCACTGAAAGCGGCCCTCACACTCCTGCGCAGCTCTTCATCTGACTTCTCTAGTCCGTCGTTCCTCGGAACGGAGTGAGTTGATGGGGTCTGGCTTAAAAGGGGCATCGCCTCGGCTTCCGTTGCTTCCAAAATCTTGCGAGCGAGGACCTGTATTTCACTTGAACCATCACCCGTTTCCGTTTCTTGATATGATTGTGATTGGGAACGACGAGATCGAGAGTCCATGGACGAGGATGGTGAAGCGGAGCGCGACGCCGCCAATTCGCGAATATGAGGAAGTAGCTTGTCGGAATTTCGGATGTTCGAGATGAGTTGAGGATCTGCAATGCGGAAAAGCAATATTATTTTAGTATAATAACATTGAAGCCGGTATCGCTCTTCACTACCTTCTGACTCGAGAAGTTGAACAATTGTCCAAACAGCGATATGTTGGAACGTTGCGTCTGGACTCGTCAAGAAGCGGTAGAGATAACCGTGCATGCCGTCTTCCGGCTTATCCCAGACTTCGTTGAAGGCCGAATAGTCATCCTTATCCGTCCGACCATCTACAGCACAATAAATACGGTAAATCGAAAAACTAAAAACTAAAAAACAGAACATACCTTTGGAAGACAAATTACCCAGAGCAGCCGCGCTGTTGCCCTGAACTTCTATGCTGCTTGACTTAGTCAAAGGGATGAGGACCTTGCAAATACCCATATCAAGTAACTGCGACTTGAGCTCATCTAGTTGCCGTGTATAAGTATTATCACGCGAATTAGGGTCGGAAAGGCTTCACGCACCACTTAAGGCGAGTACAGCCACGCAAGCAGTCATTTCGCTTTGCACATTCAAGGGCGCCTCAAGAACGAGATCTTTAATCTGTTGTACAGCGCCCGCCTTGACAATCTGTCCCTTATTCTTCTCCGAGCTGGCGGCCAGATTTCTCAGCGTCGAGATAGCATGGCACTGCACTTCTTCGTTATCTTTAAATCCCAGAAGAGTAATGAGAGGGTTGAGGAAGCCAGCTTCTATGATAGGGGACTCGTTCTGCGGATGGATGGAAACATTTCGGACGCAGGCGGCGGAAGATAATATAAGCGGGAGGTACGCAGATTGAAGTAAGCGCAGCAGAGGAGGGAGGCCCTCAGCCTTCACAATTTCCAACTGGTACTTCTCTGGAGCACGTCTATTAGCCAAGAGACAAACGAAGATGCGTTGGCTCGAGCATACCATCGCTTGCAAGATTTCGCAGGGCAAGAGCAGCTTGACATTGGACTTTCAAGCTTGGACTGTCCATCAAAGAAACCAGGCTAGAGACAAGCTTCGGTTCGCTCTGAGCCAATTTCTTACGGTTGTTCCCTACAAAATACGATTAGCTATGTCATACTTTAATGTAAATCGTTACAACAGATCCACATACCATCCACAGCAATGTTACTCAACGCTGTCGTACAATAATATTGGACATCCGTGTCCGGTGAATTCAAAAGACTGACAAGCACTGGGATTGCTCCTGCATTGACCAGTTGCTGACGGTTCTCGTCTGAAATACAATTAAATAATGAGCCCGACGACCAGACAAAACAGTCCTTACCAGAGTGGGTCATATTTAAAAGCGCTCCCGTAGCATTGCGCTGCACCCGCATGTCTTTTGACCGCGCAAGGCGAGTCAGTGGAACTAGCGCACCAGACTTGGCAATCTTCGTCTTGTTGTCATCTATCCAATGTTTAGCACGAAATTAGACATTGAACGAATGCTCAACGACGCATACCATGCGTGGCGAGGTTTGTCACACAGCCTACGGCATTGCACTGAACCTCAACGTTTGGGCTCAGCATTTGCCGAATGAGGGGCTCCAGGCCGCCAAGTTTGACGATCAAAAGCTTGTTGTCCGCTGCCGCGTCACATTAAGTAAAAGGTTGGAGCCCAGTAGAAGACCTGACATACTATTAACAGCAAGATTCCCGAGTGCTGCACTTGCTGCGCGTTGAACCTCTGTGTCATGGCTGCCCAGCAGGAAAAGAATAGGGTCAAGTGTGTCCCTGCCAACAGGGCGAACCTCCTTCTCAGTTATTTCAGCGAAGGCAAGGGCCGCGCTCCGCTGCAAATCAACATTGTCCGAGAAAGATAGTGTCGTGAGGGCAGCAAGTGGTTGGCCAGTGAAGAAATTGGTGGTCGTTCGGTCTACGGCACACGGAGTAGTTTCCAATTAGGAGCGTAAAAAACACAACCACGAAAAACACCATTAGACTGTGGTTTACACGATACTGTATGTAATCAAAATACATACTCTCGAGGTATTGCAAGAGATCTGCTACCGCCTCGCGTTCATTCTCCAGTAAGAGCGGCTCGTACGCATGCGACCTGCGCGAGTGGACTAGTCATGTACCTGAAGTGAGCAGACAGGTTAAGGACTGTGCACAATGCAGAGAACGCACAGCACGAGTCACAGCAGCTACTGATTGCATTGCCCATGGCGTGAAGGGACGTGCTGCGGGATATTAGCAAGAGGAAATGCCGAACGACCAGAGGAGCTGCAGGTGGCGAAAGTGTTCACAGTTCGAGGCAAGGAGGATCGCCCAACTTGGTCATCAGATCACATAATCATCTGGTACAAAGCCGGATAAACAAAGGACCTCATCACGGACGACAGGCTAATACAGTAAGTCAATTGGCAAGAAAAACTAGTATATACAGGACATGGCATAAGCACATATGGAAAATAAATTCCTACTCCTCAGTCTTTTTACGCTTGCGCTCTTTCGTTTCTCCATCATCACCGTTCGCGGCAGCCGCCTTGGCAGCTTCCTTAGCAGCTTTCTTCTTCCGTTTCCTTTCCGCCCGCTCCTCCTCCGTTTCTTTTCGCTCTTCATCACCACCAGTACTGACTGCCATGGAAATATCCCCATCTGCATCCGGTACCCCTTCTGACTTCCGTTTACGTTTTTTCTCCTCCTTTTTCTCTTTCTTTTCTTTCTTCTCCTTTTTCTTCTCCTCAGTCACTTCGGCCGGTTTCTCGTCAGTTGTTGTCGTAGGTACGGCGGCAGGCACTGGTGCCGGAGCAAGTGTTGAAGGTCCAGCAGCCGGATCCTGCAAATTAATGGAAGTGAGCTAATGTTTGTAGTGTAGTAAAACCAACGTTACGAACGTCTCGCGTGTAGTCAACATAGTCTTTACTCCATTCCGCGGGTGTCACACCTTCAATCTTCTCTCCATGCTTGCCTAGTTTCCCTTCCTTAATCATTTTCTTCTTTTCCATTGCCTTTGGTCCCAAACCCCATCGTCGAGGGTACGTGTCTCGTTCCATGATACACCTCTTCACTTTTGCGACCACACCATGATCGCAAGTCGCGAGTTCAACTGTCGTCATTTGCGCAATTCCTAATGCAATGGCCTCGCCCTTGGTGGTCATGAGAACAACTTCTTCATTGAGAGCGATGTCATTCTCGTATCGTAGCAGACCAGGTATCATGAGCTTGGCACCATAGCAAACAGCATTCACGGCACTATCTTTCACGACTATACGCTTGTAGCCAACCAAAAGGCATTCCAACGGGCGGATGACTCGACGAAGATACGACTCTGAAACAGAAATTGCAGTCAGAAAGAAGTGCATCAGTGAGTATCGCATTTCTTACCGTCTCGAGTATTGTCGTACATCCATTGTGCATCCATAACATCGTGCATGGTAACAATGTCGTCGTTTTCACTCATGGCACCACTTCGTACACGCCGTAGCTCCTGCATGTGTCCCCCGACACCCAGTAATAGCCCGAGATGTACACATAATGTCCGGATGTACGTCCCAGCCTCACAACTAACCCAGAATACCGCTAGATTTCTCTTTTCATCAAACTCAAGAAGCTTCGACTCATATATCGTTCGAACACGGAGTTGTCGTTTGACAGCTGAAATAAGAGGAGGACGTTGGAATAGTGCACCTGTGAGCGTTTGCAAAGCTCGAGGTAGAGCTGAAGGATTTTCCAAGCCAGCATGGAGCCGTAAAACGCAAACATATTCCTTTCCTATTACACAATAGCAGTGAAAACGAGTTTAGTAAAATAAAATAAAAACAGACGAACCAGCTCCTTGCTGAGACTTTACCAGCCTCGTAGCACGGTCAATACACACAATTAAGCAGCCTGTTACTTTTGGGTCCAGAGTACCACTATGACCCGTTTTCTCAACTCTCAAAATCCGTCTGAGCCATGCGACCACTTCATGTGACGATGGGTTAGACGGCTTATCCAAGTTGATGACGCCTGACCTTGAAAATATACAAGTCAACATTAGAATCGATATGCATAAAAAAGAGAAACTGACTTGATATATGATTGTATATCCCGTTTCAATGGACTGCAGCCATGAGGAATAGGCGTGAAGTGACTGGAGCGAACCAGAAGTTTGTCATAGTTCTTTAGGAGTAATGGCCATTGAGACGTGTCGAGTTTCGGAGTAGACTCTTCTGACTTGATGGAGTAGTCCCCATCAAGCTGAGCCGACGCAACTTGGCCGCGAGTGAGCTCCTTCGACATGAATGACACTGGGTGAAGAAACCACGAATCCAAGTGTGGTCCAATTTCTCCACAGAATTTTTGCACAGGCTCAGTTTGATTCGTCTTCCACGTGAGGTCTGCCGATCCATAGTGGCAGTGCTCCATCAGACTCGTGAGCACATCAGTCCATATCCAGTGAGTGACGTAAACTATACAGCAGGCCGAAACGCTACGATATTCTAACTTTCCGTGCTGCAGATGAAATGAGCACGCTCAATACTCGTCCCGTCAAGTCCGTCAAGATGGTCAGTGTGTCTGGAACTGCTTTGCTGAGTTCTCTTCTCAGTAGGCTAACTACACACTGCGTTTCCATTCTATAGCCGAAGGTTACCAGCAAATCTGCCACAAAGTCTGGTGGTGTAAAGCACAAATTCTTCATCGACTTCTCCAAGCCCGCCAACGACGGTGTTTTCGACGGCAGCGACTTTGACAAGTTCCTCCATGACAAGTTCAAAGTTGATAACAAGCCTGGAAATCTAGGGGAGAATGTACAAATTTCAAAAGAGGGTGTGTCTTTCAGAACGAAGCTTTTTTGAACTTGCAAGTAAATCATCTATTGCTCGTTTGATATAGGCAACAGGATCGTAGTGTCCGCCAAAACCGCTATTTCTAAGCGATACCTCAAATACCTTACCAAGAAGTTCTTGAAGAAGAAAGAGCTTCGTGACTGGATTCGGTATGATTGCTTTACCTGGCTTGCCTTATGCGACTTTCTAATGTTTTGCAGAGTCATCGCTTCTTCCAAGGACGGTTATGAGCTTCGGTTCTATAATATTGCGTACGTACAAGATAATCCCCAAGAAGGCCAATACTGACGGATTGAATTTGTACAGTAAGGACGAAGACGAAGAAGAGGAGGATTGATGTATGTCCTCTAACGATAATTTACGGGGATGTCGAGTGTTGCTTCTGGGATTTAAGCATACCTCCAAAAGTGCATGTCACCTCTTTGCGCACGCGGAAATGTGATATATTTCCAGCCGTTGTATTTTATCTAAGTACAACATGTCGTTTATATGCTTATTATGGTGCATGGCAATGATAAATATTGATCGTCGTTGTCTACTCGCTCATTGGATTGTGATACTGTTGTTTGCGTCTTTCCGTGCTGAGTTACTCTCCGTCTTCGCTAATAGACGGATCGCCAACTCGTTCCACTTCATCTGGCGTTCTGTCAACTCCTTTCCCCGAAACTGAGTCACCAAGTTGTTTGCGAGGTTTGCACGAAGGCACTTCAAAGCAACACTTCCTTTCGGCGTTAGGCGATATCGAATTTTACGGTCTATGATTACGCTATCGGCGATGAGCTGCAAGAAATGACATACTCAGTGCATTGCTTCGTCTAGAAATCAAATTCTACTGACCTTGAATTCGCAGTCACCACAGAGAAGCACAATTGCTAGGTCGTCTACTGGTCCGGTTTCCCAAACATACATTCTCTTTGATTGCCTAGAAATTGAGTCACAGTCAGACGAGAATTGTTTCGGGAAAGCACCAGCGCAGCCAGGCCCATACATTATTGTGAAATAGCTCAAGTAGTTTACTCCGAAGTCTTGAGGACGTGTCCTAAAATTGACCGAAGAGGGATGGAACGCAACTGGTTGATTGTTGCTCAAAGTATGCAGCTGCTGGCGGCCTCCTGAGTTGTAGAGAGTCAACAGTTTTGGATACAGCCCAGCAGCAAGAGCGGCATTTAAGAGAGCCATGTTTTCGTCACTGTTTCGATCATACTCGATAGGAACAGGTACAAAGTGAGTTCGGTTACCCCTCGTATTCCGTGAACTGGTGTGTGGACTTAAAAAAAGTTCATGGTAACATCATAGAAGTAACCTCACCGGCTTAATTCACGGACGAATTCCTTGCCAACCTTGATGAACGAAGCGTCTACAAGGTATCTGCAGCGGCATTAGAAGATGTAATAATAAGCACTCATTCACTCGCTCCTCACCCCATGAATTGCTGACGCAATTCTTCAATTTGCTGCAGGTTCTGTCCAACACCAACCAATAAACACCTGAATCGAAAGGAGATGGCTTCTCGTCGCTTACTTGTTGACTAAGGAAGTTCTGTCGACAGAACTTGCGAATAAAACCCGGATTAGCTGATGCTTTCCGCCAGCTTGCAAAAGCATTGTGCAGAGTCAAGAAATCTGAGTCCCCTAAGTCGCATGCAAGACGTTAAGCATGAACTTGAGACAACAAACTTGAAATACAAACCTGTCATGAACTTCTTCTTAGCTCTATCTGCTTCTTGTTCGAGACCAAATGGTGTGACGAAGGGGGATTTTGAGTTCAAAGTAGCCGCAATCGTGAGTGCAGGATCAAGGCAGCGGAATGATGCGGCAATTAGCATGAATTTTCCGAGGTGTACGTCTGTAGGCAGCTTGCTCAGAAGGCGGCCCATGGACGTTATATCCTCTGTTGTTGTAAGCGCTCCAACCTCTATCAGGGCATTCTTGGCACGCTGAATGTTGATTGACGAAGGAGGGTCCAGACAATCTTGCGGGCGATAAATAAACCGTAAGCATCCCTAATCAGAACAGACAACAGAGCTAACACACTGGAAAGGACGTCTTCGATCGAGGACCCGAGATTGACCTTTAGGATTTTGATCCGAAGAGCCAGATCAGATAGACTAGCCAGAAAATTGAGGTTAGTCATAGACAAACTTTACAAGGCATCACGCACCTAAGCCGCAGCATCTCAGGTAACGGATGTTCTGCCATCTGCAGTCGTTCGTCAGCAAACAATTGTACATGCTCAAAAGTGGAACACAAGGAGCTTACCGACTCATGCCTTGCCTTTGAGAACAAATGGAAACATAATCCAGACCGTACTCGACCTGCACGGCCGCGCCGTTGTGCTGCATTGCTTCGAGCAATGAACGTTTCAATAAGCCGGCTAATCTGGCGTTTCTCATCGAATCTTAGCACAAGAATAGCATTAATATTGAGTAAAACATCTTTGGGATTCGCATATACCTCATTTCACGGTGTTTTCCCGAATCTATTACACAAGTAATATCCGGAATGGTTACCTATCGTAAATCATAATGTAAGCTAAGTGTTGTGCATTGAAGCGTTTGATGAGACGCACCCCAGTCTCTGCAATGTTAGTCGCTGTTATGTATCAGTACAAAGCTGCTAATGCGAGGTGCTAGTGTTCACACCGATTACAATTTTCCGGATGCCCGGTGGAGGAATATCGAATACCAAGCTTTGATCCTCACTTGAAATTGTAGAATGCAGTGGGAAAACCTGGAATTTGTCTGAGCCAAAAAGTGGATGCTCTGAGAGTATGTCATTGAGACGACGAATTTCCCCAAGCCCGGGCATAAAAACTAGGAATGCCGGAGACATGTCCAAGAGGATGGGGTCACTGCATACTCTTTCCAATATGCAAACGATCAAATCATAAGGAATCTGCCTCTCGTCTAGAAGATTCATTGTTGAAACAGTGCTTTTTGAATAACCGGGCCCTTTTAATGTCACTGTTCCCGGAATGGCATCCTGGTCGTCTGCGTCTTCGGCGTTGTCCGCAATATCTTCTGACCATTCAGTCTTGTTACGATTAAACCTGTCATTAACTAAGAGGTGATAAGGAGGGTTTCCCGTCAGATTACCATAACCAACTTGAAGAACCTACATCTCTTCGCATATAGAGACGTGTCCGAAATTGACCACTGCGTATATTCCAGAGCATCCTCCAAGAACCGAATATCAACTGGGAATGTACGTCCAGGCACTTGGATCGTTGGACATCCACCAAAATAATTAGAAATCTTTTCAGCATCCAGCGTCGCGGACATGAGAATGACTCTATGATCAACATTAAAAGCGGTAAAATATGGCCAAATGTTATACTCACTTCAAGTCTCGTCGCTCTTGAAGAAGAGACTTAAGGACAATTAACAGGAAGTCTGAGTCAATGCTTCGCTCGTGCACCTGTAGGCGTATCGTCAAAACGAAACATCCTAATGGTCAGATGAATTGTTGTACCTCATCAACGACGATATGCTTTCGGATCTTATTAGCACCATCTTACAAAGTTATGCAAGAGTGGACAAACCGTAACATCATCGAATGCCGTGCCTTTACCATCACTGCTGCTCCCTCCTTCGAGCATTCTTAGAGCAATTCCATTTGTAACGAAATTTAGTCGCGTGTTCTTTGAAGTCTGGCTTTCAAGTCTAATAGTGTAGCCGACAAGAGAGGTGCTTGTCCCCACGGCTCCGGGGGAATCACCTAGCTCTCTGGACACCCGTTGCGCCAAAGAGATAGCGGAAATCCGGCGGGGTTCCGTCACTGCAAATCTGATCAAAAGAGGTTCAGATTCTATAAGAAAAAGCGACTTACCGACGATTTTGCAGTGTCGGCCATTGGATAAGTGGTCCTCGAGGATGAAACTTGGCAGCTGGGTAGATTTTCCACTATCAAAAGGAGGTAAGCGGTCTTGTAAGGTGCCCCGTTCGTTCGTTTACATACCACCCTGTTTCACCACTCAGGACAATGACGGGAGACATTTCCAGCATTTCTATAACCGTTTTTCTATAAGA
The DNA here is from genome assembly GCF_000271605.1 of Fomitiporia mediterranea MF3/22. Lineage (NCBI taxonomy): Eukaryota > Fungi > Basidiomycota > Agaricomycetes > Hymenochaetales > Hymenochaetaceae > Fomitiporia > Fomitiporia mediterranea. The sequence continues at coordinate 1,364,176 of NW_006760390.1, read as the reverse complement.
TGCGATTGGAAGTGCGTTACGTTGTTTCTGGATTAATTCAACCGTTAGGAATGACGAAGTGAGAATTGATCATTTCCACTGACCAACATCTCTTGGTAAGGTCGACTTGATTGGCGCGCGCGGAACTCTGCCTTTAGCTGTTCTTCGGAAAGGCGGAGTGCAGTACGCTCCTTTGAGTATGAATTCTCTTTCGGTAGAGGAGCTTTCACAGCCTTGTCCTCTCCCTAAAACTGACCTTAGCGTAATGTAACAAAAAAATTGATGTGAAGGAGACCTACTTTTTTAGGTGCGAACCATCTCTGATCCAAAATCGCAGTCAGAGATTCCCATACATTTCTGTTCGATCGATCCTCGTTTTCTTTACACTTCACCTCAAGCTCATTCCATAACTCTCTAAATGTGGGTGGTAGATGCCTATATGACGTCTGCGTGCCTTTCGGATCCCCAACAGAGATTCGGAAACCATCGCTACCTGGGTACGTGAGGGAGTGCAGAGCGACAGTAGCAATGTAATGCTCCGCTTGTACAAGGTCATAACATGCCACATCTTCCATCGCCCATTGGCTGGTCCGACCGCCAGTCCGTTGTACATGTACTGACGACCTCTTCGCTCTGCTGCTCCCCGACAAATCAGTGTATGTAACAACTGTGTGACGATCCGACTTTGTGATGAAATCCAGGAGCAACGACTTTGGTGTTCGACCCGCCCAGTATTTAGGCAATGCCATATCCCTTACAACGACCGTAGTACCCGCAGCGGTGGTTTCCGTGGTCGGCATCGGTTCTAGGAGCTCAAACATTCCACCAGGTGAATCCTCGTCCCCTGAATTTTCGAATATGTCGTCAGTCAGACCAACTTCTTTAGGAGTCGCTTCCGTTTCAACATCCTCCTTCGCAGGTCTGGGTGGGGCAGGACTAGGGACGGTCTCTCCACGAAGACGTGCAAGCAGTTTTGCTTCATCTGCCTCGCGCCGTTTTTCCCGAAACATCGCTTCCGCTTCCTTTTCACTGAAGAAGTAATCTTTTTTGACGCTCTCGAGGCGGGCCTGAAGTTTCCTAAGAAACTCGTTGCTCGTAGTTTCTTCGCTGCGTCTTCGGCTACCCGTCAGGTCGGTGATGCGCAATTTCAACCGAGCATACTCTATATTAGGATCGTCAATGTCCGACCCCTCATCTGACCCGAAGTCGTCGACGCGTTCACCAGGCTTGAGAGCATTGAACGATGCTGTGACATTGCTTCCACTGTTTAAAGAAGGAGATGGTAGAGGTGCCACCCTAGTTTGTTCTTGTGGTGTACCAGGCGAAGTTGACGTATCTGGAGTCTGAGGCGTGAGAAGCGTATCCTCAGAGGGACCGTCCAAGCGCCTTTGAAGATCTAGCTCATCAGTGGAACAATGTGCGTAAATCTAGAGGGAGCATTGGTCAAGATCCTGTCACAATCTATCATGGCTCGGAATACCTACCCAGTCAAGAGCCTGCTCAAGTTCAACGCCTGACGATTCTCTCAGACACTTCAATACTAATTCCTCGGAAAAGCCGAGACGTCGCAGGACTCCGTATGTAATGCCTATCTGACTAGTAAGTTTGTCGCGAGGCATGTCGGGAAGCTTTAGTTTGTCTTCAAAATCTTTAAGTCAGAATAAGACATTCCATGTCTAAAGATTTACCTTGAGAATACCCTGCAGCGATTAATTCGATGACCTCGTCCACAACGGTCTGGTCGACGTCCAGTAGCGGAAAGGTCTTAGCCATCCGCTTGTCATAATCTATCGACTACACAATGCAGTAAAATGAATACGGGCACAAAGTATATGTATTTAAGAAATACCTTCAGGGTACGTGTAATCTCTTTCTCAGTCTTTTCCTGGAATTTGTCAACCAAGCGTTGCAAGACCGCCACATTCTCGTCTTGTGCGGACACCGAGGGTATTGCGTCAGATTTTTCAACATTCTCCTCACGAGTATCTGGAGCTTCGGCCGATTCTTCCGCTGGCGGAGCAGCAGTGGGTGCCTTCTTCGGAATAGATGTCGTAGCATAACTATCGCGGTCGTAAGCAGGATTGCAATAGCTTCAGAGATGCGCGGTAGCATACCCGCGCTCGACCTTTTTTATTTGCGTTTTCTTCTTTTTAGGCGCCATTTTTGTCAGAAAAGATTAGAATAGTAAAATGTCCTTTGTAGTCTTTGTTCTGTCTGTCGGTGGTAGTCCGGAACTCGTAGGTTTATTCAATTTAGCGTAGTGAACAATACGGCAGCCTTTGCGAAGTTGAACCAATGTCGTTGACGCAAGCAGGCAGATTCGATTGACGCGACCGTTTAGAGCGAACTTGAACGGCGGACGATGATATCTGAAGCATGAGCTTGAAGGACAGATCGATGAGGTGTTGATATCACTTGATAGTAGTGCAAAGTCTGTGCGAGAAGACATATGCGCGTTCAGTTTTGTCGATCACCGCGTCATTCTGACTCGTGACATATTTTGACCAACCAAGAAAGAAAAGCAACAACAGATCTGAACCAAGCCAAGGAACGCAAAAACGGAGCAGAGTTTAGAAAATCCAAGCTACGCGAATTACAGAACATCTATATCACTAGGAACATTCTACAGACGAGGGCCGAAACAGGAAAAACAAATAGCTTATGCGAACAAACAGACATAACAATGCAAGTGAGAAATAACCAATTCCGTACCGTACAAAATAGTCCGTCAAAGTCCACTAGAAGTCGTCTTGTATCGACTCTCCAGCTGGTTTCCTCTTGTATCCCCTCTTTGGACCAGGCTTATTACGCCCACGCGTGCCAGTGCCTGGTCCTTTTCGCTTCTTCCCACGTGTACTTGTTGGGCCTGGTGTCCCATTCTCCTCGTCACCATACTCCGTGATCCCCATCTCATTATTATTAGGACCACTGTTACTAAAGAAGTCATCCTCTTCATCCACCATGAGTGCACGAGCAGCTTGAGAAGCCGCGTCGCCAGCCCGACTGTCGGCTTTCCGTACTGAACCATCCGCGTCAGCCTTATCCAAGTTAGCCAGCTCGTCGTCGTTGAGGAGTAGTGAAACAATCTCCTTCGGCTTCGTGACGTCGGTGAATTGCTTGTTCCCAACAACGATATCTTGGACCTAAGTGAAGAAGACGGATTATTACACATGCAGGACAAGTTATCACAGAGAAGTTGGCACGCACATCTTTCTTAACACGAGCAAGCTGCACTATCCGCTCATCAATTGTGCCCTTCGTGATAAGTCTGTAAACGGTGACTTGTCTTGTCTGTCCGAGACGGTGAGCTCGATCCATAGCTTGGGCGTCGTTCGAAGGATTCCAATCATGATCATAAAATATGACAGTGTCGGCAGCTGTAAGGTTAATACCGAGACCACCAGCTCTTGTACTTAGTATGAAAACGAAGTACTCAGGTCTAAACGTCCAGTACCTATCAGTATTTGCCCGTAACTCTCACAAACTCAAACTTACTTCGTTTGCCAATCCATAACTAGGTCACGACGGTCCTCCATCTTCGAACCACCATCCAGACGCAGATACTTGTATTGCCGATAAATAAGGTATTCCTCCATAAGGTCCATCATCCTCGTCATCTGGAAATAAATTAAGACACGATGGTCTCCAGCCTTAAGCTCATGAAGCAATTCGTCCAACCGCGCCAGCTTGGCAGAATCTATAATTAGACGTTTCGCTTCTGGAACCTGCATATAGGACAAGGGCAGTTGATCCGATGGGGAGTTGCCCAAGACGCCATTAAGCGGAACACCAGGGAGCTTCTGCTCGAATGCGTCACAAGCTGGCTTGATTTCTCGGATTTCTGGTGGTAATCCGAAGAGAATTAAGGACTCCTCGGGTGCATCAAGAAGCTGGCTCTGTCGTTCAATGAAGTTGCGATCCGAGGAGTACATAGATATGTGTGGCGCAATAACCGGTGGGACGAACCATCGAAGGGATGGTCGTGACAGACAGGATATAGACCAGCTGTCTCGGGTGACTTCGTGCAGAGGAGGAAGTCCATCTGCAACATCAAGGTGTCGCATGGAATAACGCGCTGGGATTCGATATCGATCACGCGAAGCATCACAAGCATCGAAATGAGGATCCCTGTAATTACGAGGTGAGCAACGAGATGAAGCAACATATGAATCAGTAGCTTCTTACAACCGATACAAATCCTCTTCAATGCACTTATTCTCGACATCGGCTGCGACGGTAAGCCGTCGCAATTCCGGTGAGAAGTGCAAGGAGTGAGCCTCGCCTGGAGTCATACCAAGAATAGGGACGAAATTGAAGGGTGAACAGACTTGTATAGATTGATCAGCCAGTTGATCATTCCACTAATTGTGAGTGTCTCTTACCATTTTCTTCAATAGATCGTTGTACCCAATCAGTCGCCCATATGCTCAGTAGGTTTCTCAACACCCCACGTTCCGGCCTAGCAGGTGCATCCTCGCGTGGTACTGACAGCAAGCCACCATCAAGGTAGAAAAGCTGTGGAATCGAGTAATCAATGGGACTACGCGTCGAGTAGTGGCACGTAACAAAGTTGCCCTCGCGTGCTATCGATGCAGGTCTACCATACTCCGAGAAAGAAAATGGTGCAACAACATCAGCGCGTTCGAAGAGCTCGGGATGGTTACAAACTTTGCGGAATTGCATCACAAGGTTCATAAGAGTGCGCGCTGCGTCTGCATCACCAATGTGCGATGCCTTCTCGATGAGTTCCGCAACGGAGATGTTTGCCCTAAGAGCTTTGTACAAGGCCCTCTGCCGTGGGCTGAGATTGACATAGATATCGAGTTCAATCTACGAAAAAGAAATTTAGCATGAATTCCATAGACAAATTACCGACAATACCTTCTCTCCGAGTTCGTTTTGAACATGGCGCTTAACACGACGCAACATGAACGGCTTCAAAATCATATGCAACCGGCGAAGTTGACGTTCATTCATTCTGCTTCCTCCCTTCCCTTCGGCGGCTGCGTTCTCGATGTCTTTCGAGAACCACTCATTGAACTCGTCGTGGGAGTCGAACAAACTTGGCATGATGAAGTGCAGTAGAGCCCAGAGCTCTGAAGAAAGACGATCAGACAACGTACTCGACCTGGTTCGAACAAACTAACCTTGCATGTTATTCTGGATAGGCGTACCCGTTAGGAGCAGGCGATTTCTGCACTGAAGACCAAGAAGAGTTTTCCAACGTGCACTTGACGAGTTCTTGATGTTCTGCGCCTCATCTAAGATCATGTATTGCCATTTGATGCGCTGAAAGTACTGGGCATCTTGAATGATCTACGAAACTCATGTCAGCAACCGCCGCTCCTAGGGTAGAACCTTATCCATCATACCAGATTATAACTTGTCACCAGAACATGGAACGGTGCATCCTTGTTGTAGCTGATATTCTTCTTGCTCCAAAACTTTCGGAAGAGTGACCGTTGCTTCACGGTGCCCCAATATGGGAGGCACGTAATCGACGGTACGAACCTTGCCAATTCTTGTTGCCAGTTATGCAGAGTAGAAGACGGCGCAACGACAAGGAATGGTCCCCAAATATCATGGACCTCGGACAAATAAGCTAGGAGAGCGATTGATTGAACGGTCTGAAGGAGAGGTTGGTCAGCTAAGTTGGTTGCTGAACCTCAGTTGCTTACCTTTCCCAGTCCCATTTCATCGGCCAATATACCATTGATACCCTGTTCGTAGAGTGTACCAAGCCAATTCAGGCCCTTGAGTTGGTACTCTTTGAGAGCTGTCTGTAGCATCTTCGGTTGCTGGATAGTCAATGGACCAGACAAAGAGGTCGGATTTTGGAAGTTAAGCTCATCCGAATCAACTACAAAAGGCACTCTATAATTACATCAAGAAATTGAGCAACTTGAGGAAATACGTACAATCGACAGTGGCTCCGGGTGCTTTGTTCGCACCCTCTTCTTCTTCCTCATCGTCTCGTAAGTGTGCTTGCGCCTTAGCAAGAGCAAGCGCCTCATTTGTCTTTCGCTCGAGCGCGGCATCTGTATCAAACTGAACAGCACGGGCTTTTGCAAGAGCAATTGCTTCTTTGGCGTTCTTTCGTGCATGCGCAAGAAGGTTGGTTTCGTCCTCGTCGTCGAAGTTAATATCCAGCGATGTCGGGTCGATATCAGGCCCTTCTGCACCTTGTGGTACCTCCGTACCTTCTTCACTCTCGCCCTCGCCCTCACCCTCGATCTCAGAAGCTAAAAATAATAGGACATCAGAAGAAACACTAAATAGGAACAAACTATAACGAACTTTTCAGCTTGCTTCCAACGAAGTGAGAGTAGAGTTCAGTCTGGCTGATCAAGAACTCCAGTTTCCTAGCTTGACGAGTTGCCTCACGCCTCTCCTCTTCCTCCTTCGCCCTATTATCCGCTTCCTTTTCCGCCCGCTTCCTCAGGTCACGTTCCTCCTTTTCGTTCTTCTTCCAGAAGACCATCATTTCACGCATGAGACGTTTCGCCCTGGTCTGTGCTTCCTTAGCGGATTTCACTGTTCGAGCGGATACTCGCTTCGCCTGAGTAGAGCAAAGCGTTGCAGTTCGTTTTAACTGCGTCTGACGCGTTAGGTACCCGGCGAGATGATGTTTATACACCTTCGCGACGTCCCTGCGAGCGATGTTCAGCCAGACTTTCCTCTGGGCTTCCTCCAAACCCATTATTCGTTTGTACATGATCTGATCGTCCACTTTCTTCGCTCGCTTCATTGGAGGTGGTACATCACCCAGTTCATAAATTAACGCTGCGGAACTGGATGGTGAGGGTGGGGCGGATGGTACAGGAGTTATATCTCCTGCCACGGAGGCAGCAGCAGAGTCCGGACCAAGTTCGTGACCAAGAAGTGATAAAGGATCCCCTTTCCTTCTAGCAGGTTTTCTCTTGGCTTTTGCCTGGCTAACATCACTACCAGCTCCTGAAGGGACCGGTGTTGCTCTGCCTTTTCCTTTCCCTTTGCCTGGGTATACTCTACTACCCATAGCTGTAGATATCGATTGCGGATCATCGCCTGCAATTGAACGTTCTAAGTCGTCCATAAGGTCATCGTCCATGTCTAACCTTCGTCTCTTTGGAGGAAATGTCATCCCGTTTCGTTCATCGCCACTGTCATCCGAAATAGCTATCGCGGCGTCACGCTTCCTCCCGTCGTAATGCCTGAGCTTGATTGTAGAAGGACCAGGGCCGAGGATGGATTCCTCAAGCTCTCTGGCAGCGTCTTCGTTTTCTGCGTTGTAGTTAACTTGTCCGGAATAGAACCCTGGACCAGAGTGATCGAACTCTAGCCCGAGTCCATTTTCGTCACGAAAATCCGGCGATGGCGTTCGAACCAATGGATTTTCTGCTCCGTACTGCTGCGGCACCATGTAAAGCCGTCGCGGCACAGCATCGGGTATCCGTGCAACGCGAGCAGAATATTTGTTGGACATTGTCCGTGCTATGTCATTGTTGCGAGCCTGTATGCAGAAGAAAGTCAGATATCATATGCACCATATATACTGATCCTTGCGTCTTACCACACAACTGTCTTCAAACCACAACTCCACTTGACGTTGCCTCTTCTGGGTCTCTAAATAATAATGGCTCATTTCTTGAATCCAAACCTCCTCACAATCGCTCAGATCAGAAGATGCGAGCCTATAGTCTTCTTCCGTGGGCTCTGGAAGTGGCATTTCAACTGGAGGAGTAGGTGCCTGGGAACGTGCAAGTCGTCGAGAGGACCGGCGCTTTAAAGAAAAAGACGTTAGACAGAACTCGTATGTCGTATACCATGCAACGTACTGGTCGAACAGAATAACCATTCTGCTGAGGAAGCGCATCGTATGATGACTGAGAGTCAATCACTGGCTTTTTCTTCTTCCGATTCGACTCTTCCATGTTGTTCTCCTCTTCCCTGTAAGCAACGGAGCGCTGACGGCTCGTCCGACCGGACTGCTGAAGATGCTCCTGGTTCTGGTAAGCCATGTCTGCTGGGTCAGGACCGTGCACGGCGCTGCCATTCGTCCACTCAGCAGGATGATGGGTGTACGTTTGTTGGTAATCCGAGGCTTCGTGGGCGTCATAACCGTCTGATTCGCGAATTCGTTCCTTGGGATGTGGCGGAGCACCCTCCAGCGCTGGCCCGCGCGGTAGCGAAGGCGATACGCGTTTTGAAGAGGTGCTGCCTTGACCGCTATAACTCCAGTCATATTCCCGATCGCCACGTTCGTCCGTATCCAATTCTTTCTCTGCGTTCCGCGAGCGCGACTTCTCTCGGCGGTTCGGCCCCGTCGAAAGCGGCGGCGGTGAGCGACGATACGTGTCCGAGAACGGTGGCTCGGTCTGACGGGCATTTACAGGTGCCACTGCATTGACGGGTTGTATGGGGTCGACGGGCTCATCATTGAGGATACGACTGAGCGACATTGTCAGGAACGCGCGCTGGCGCGGCTGACCTGGAGCGCAAAGTTATCGGACAGGTTTTTTGCGGCGACGAGGGGAGATTGGGGGACAGTGATGCGTGGGACAGAGGACAGCGGGAGTTAATGAAAATGTTATATGATGTTTGGTCTGGCCTTGTTCACCGACGAGATCGCCACCTGGAAGCTATTTTGCTCGATTTAGCAATTGACGTGGGCGGAGGCGCGACGGATGGCGGGAGGGGCGGGAACGACGAGAGCGAGGATGTGGAGGCAGATAACTGGGGCGTCTCGAGACGAGTTCATTCATCAGCCGTAGTCATCTCTCGACGGCCCATTTTGGTTTACACTCGAACATCTCTCAGTCCACGCTTCCTTCCAACGTCAGCTCCATTCGTTTCTTTTTTTTTCTTCGCTCTCTTTCTCTTCTTTGCACGGCAGCACGGCACTCGCATGCTCACGATGCCCGACATTACTCATTGTTGCAGCGACTAGAATTGTAATAAAGCGAATGACTGGCGTGACGCGTGTAACTCAGGCTTATGATATGCCGTGCCCACTTTTTCACGATTCGAACAAGCCTGGCGAGTTCCGTATTTGGTCAATTCATGTTTCGGTTACGTGAGAACAAACTTCCATATCAGGACAGCCTCACAATAGGGAGCCTTGCGATCACTGTTGCCTTCCCTTTTATAGCTACTTTTCACATGCCGAAGTCTACTTGTGTGCTGCACTGTAAACTACCCTAATACTACACTTGAGCTACTCCTATGCTTCGTCGGGGTACAACATCAGCTCTGGTCGCACTTTGGCATCAAATTCCTCGGGCTTCAGGAAGCCAAGCGCAACAGTCGCTTCTTTCAGTGTCGTTCCCTCTTTGTGAGCCTTCTTTGCGCACTTTGCAACGTCTTAATTGAGAAATCGCTCCATCAGTATCGCGCTGGGTCAGCTTCGAGTGGCTGGGATACGTACTGTCATAACCCAGATGGCTGTTCAAAATCGTAGCAAGCATCAGTGATTCATTGAGCAGTTGGTTAATCCGCTTTTCGTTGGCCTTGATGCCCACAACGCAGTGGCTTGTGAACGATCGAGCCCCTGCAAAATGTTGTAAGTAAAAGCGTCATTGACTTTCCCTGCACACGTACCGTCCGCGAGCAAACGAATGCTCTGTAATACGTTCTTGATGATCACCGGCTTGAAGACATTTAACTATACGCGGCCCACGTGGCGCAATCAGATAACATCATCAAGTATTGTCAATGTGAATTGCGTCACCTCGAAGTGTCCGTTCGATCCAGCAACGCTGACGGTCGTCTGGTTCCCCATCACTTGGGCGGCGACCATCGTCAAGGCCTCACATTGAGTGGGGTTCACCTTGCCTGGCATGATACTGCTTCCGGGCTCATTTTCTGGCAAGCTCAGTTCACCAAGTCCACAGCGCGGACCGGAGCCGAGGAAACGGATGTCGTTCGCAATCTTCATGAACGAGACTGCGACAACATTGAGGGCGCCATGGGCTTCAACCAATGCATCGTGAGCCGCGAGGGCCTCAAACTATCGAGCACATTATCAGCAAGCAGCTTCAATGTACAATTCAAAACTCTAACTTTGTTCGGTGCTGTCTTGAATTCGAGGCCTGTGAGCTTAGAGATTTCCGCGGCTATTTTAACATCGAAGCCTTTTTTGGTGTTTAGACCCTGCGTGCGTCGAGGAAGTTAGCAAGTGGCATGCGTGAGGCAAATGCAATACTTACAGTGCCGACCGCTGTACCGCCTTGTGCCAAGAGACTCAGCCGGGGTAGAACACCCTTGACGCGTTCGATAGCATTTGTCAGCTGTTGAACGTAACCACTGAATTCTTGGCCCAAGGTAAGTGGGGTAGCATCCTGCAATCTGATTAGGGTCTGCAAGAGAATACTGCATACAGTACGCAAACCTGTAAATGCGTTCTGCCGATTTTAATTATCTTGTCAAACTCTTGACGTTTTGCCTCCATAGCATCTCGGAGTTCGGTCAAAGCAGGTAACAGAGAGTTGCTTATTTCCATGACAGCGGCAACGTGCATAGCGGTCGGGAAGCTTGGGACAAGTACCTAAATTCAGCTCCTTATTATCTCATTGAAACAACGAACTCTTACGTGTCGTTCGAGCTCTGGCTCATATTAACATGGTCGTTGGGATGCACAGGCTTCTTTGATCCAAGTTCGCCGCCAAGTAACTCAATTGCACGATTTGAGATAACTTCATTTGTGTTCATATTGCTTTGAGTGCCACTACCAGTTTGGAAGACAACAAGCGGGAAGTGGTCGATAAGCTTGCCGGCAATGACCTTAACGGATACATTAGTATTTTGAATATGGAGCATCCCAGGGCTGAGCAAACCTCATCTGCCGCCTTCTGAATAGCCTCTCCGACCTTTGGGTCCAGCCCATAAGTTGTATTCACAATTGCGGCCGCCTTCTTCAATACCCCGAATGCTTTAATGAGTGGCGGGGGTAGACGCTCTGTGGGTCCACCGATATCGAAGTTTTGCAGTGACCTATGAACAGGTTCTAGTTAAACTGGTCCTTGGATTCAGACCCTGCCAGTCAAGTACCTTTGGGTCTGAGCGCCCCAGTAACGATCTGCAGGCACCTGGAGTTCGCCGAAGGTGTCGCGTTCTGTCCTGTATTGAGTCTGCGTGCAACGTGTCAGTATGAAGGTTTGCTAAATGGCCCAACTTGTGCTCACCATGGTGCGGTAAGATGTAGAGAACAATCGCTTTGGTAATGCTTGTCTTGTGGAGAGGTGGCGGAGCTACCGAATTCAGTGCAGATCGATACATTTATCACATGAACCCCATCGAGCTACTTACATTCTGGCCATATGACGTAGGCACGCGTAAACGCAAAGCGGTGCGATACATGCTGAAAATTCGAGGTGGAATTAAGGATAATAAGGAGAAATTAAGTCTATAGGGAGAGATAGAAAAGGTGCAGGATAGCAGGGTATGAGAGCAGCGGTGACGACAGTCAAATAAGTCTTCAAAAAATCGAGCTGTGAACCTTGTCAATCGGGTCTTCTCGGAGTCCCACCATACACGCTTGGACGCAAAGTTGAGTCCGACGCTGACAACAGATCCGCGCTATTGGACGCTGGTGAAATTAACCAATAATATTTCGGATTTTCAAGCGTTACGGCAACGCGGTCGGGAACACACCAGTGAGCGCGGCAACTCAATGCATGTCTACCGAGGAGTCTAGGTGGTCCTTTCACGCGTACGGGCGTACCTCCGCACGTGAATTGTACTTGGTGATGCATTTACCCGGTCGTGTTAGCTTTCCCTCGTACCTCATCCTGTTCTTGTCCGCAACAGTCATGACCACCATAGCGTCGCAGGTCATCCTCCACCCAACGGCGTCTCAGAGCCTCAATTTACTCGCGACCACTATTGGACGTGACAAGGTTTGAGTCGAATTCATGTTGCATCCATCGTTCAACGCGACTCTGACGCGTTCTGCTAGCTTTACCGAGCTCTTCAGTACTTTGCACGCTTTTGGGCATGGGCTCTCATTGCGAAGGGCTATAATTCAGAGGCGGAGAGATGGAATGCGCTCAAATCACACCTTGCAACTGGCCGAAAGCGTGCGTAGCAATGTACTCTTATTGGACTTCTTTTATTGAACTAAGATTAGTGCTTCGTCTTGGAAAGCCATTGGAACATCTTCAAGCAGCACTGAGAGCAGCCAGTTCCTTCACGCGTCCTGGCGAGCAGATCACTACAATCCTCCGACAGCTATGCTACGCCGGATACCTTATTTACGATGCTGCAGTTTGGGTATGCTAAGAAACACTTCAAGACGTTCATTCTTTGATAAGAACGACACATAGGCAAACGCAGCTAAATTTGTTACTTTGTCAAAAGAAGCAAACCAGAAAGCAGTTAGAAGGCAAGTGTCGAAGTAAAAATATGAAAATAAAAGAACGGCTAATAGTGATTTTTCTGCAGATCAAACCGCCTATGGTTCTTCGGGATTGTATTCAGTATTTGCCACGGACTCCTGAAGGTGTGCTGTTTCATCAAGAGCGGCTAAGAAATTCAAACTTAACGGTTTATCTAGGCCGGAAGGTTGGCTAATGAAGCAAAGGGTCTCCGCGGTTACACATGGGGTGATAAATCAGTCAGCACCGAAGCCGAACGTGCCGTCAAATACACCGCTGTTGAAAAGTGAGCAACAAAGACAACGTGCCCTTGATGTGTGAATCTGACTGATGCGCCATTCAGGGAGCGAAAGGTGATGCGCTCTCAGTTTGTCATTGACCTCCTAGATGTTTGGATCCCTGCAACCAATCTCGGCTATGTCAATCTCAATGACGGTGTTCTTGGCCTGTTTGGGTATGTGCTCTGACACTTGTTTGCTTGCCTCTGGTTGACGTTCCGGCTTAGTTTCATCACTTCCGTCATGGCCCTTCGAACACAGTGGGCAGCGGCGGCTAACAAGGTTAAGGCTTGAGATCAATCAAGTCGGTCCATTGCTATGTAGCCTTTTCTGCACATATTCGGATAGTTGCAAATTCTATAATTGCTTTAGAAATATAAAGCTGGCATTGATGAGTGGAAGTATGAGCCAACTACGAGAGGAATTAATCAGTGAACCAGGCACTAGTCATTGCTTATTTACGCACGACATTGATAAGAAAGCCAAGTAATTCTCGTCACATATGCTGTTCGTCATGAAGGTGAAGAATTCTGGGCAGCATTGACGTCTCTTAAGCGGATGTATTCCGCGCGCACAAGGTCCATGCTTTCAGGTCCTGTGCTGTAGCAACACAACGACGTTGAGTATCGAAGAGTAACGAGAAAATAGCATCACATACTATTGATACATGCAATCTTGGACAAGCTTATACTTGTCCTTGCATGCCCATAAGAGTGAGATAGTCCGACCTTGCGTGCACTCTGCAAATTCTGCGAGGTACAGGAGTTAATCAAACCGTAAACGACATGTCAAAGTCAAGAAAAAGCCCAATACCTCTGACGAGAGTGTCACATTCCCTGAGTGCGCGTGCCTTTGTACTCTTCTCGAGCGCCTCCTCCTCTCGCCGTGACAGGGCGTTCATTGTCGTTCACTGTCCATCAAGTCGTTTCTTCGGACTCTCAGTTCCGAGTATGTCACGTGCCAGACAATGACTGACTAGAATTGTCATCACTCCGATCTCAACGAGCTCAAGCCTATAGGGCGCTCGCCTGCAGGCTGTAATCTAACGATGGGCCTGCAAATACTCAAGAGGGTAATCCAAAAGCAAGGGGCCCGGACATCGACCGTTGTCCGTTGTCTGGCTACACCCTCCTCTTCGAAGGGCGAATTTACACGGACGCTTTCCGACGGTCCTTCGCTCGACGATTTCATCGCTGAAAACGTACCCGAAAAAGTCGTTCTAGGCAATACCAATGCGTAAGTTTTGCCTATGACTTCCCCTACCTGCAGTACTTTCTCTAATTCAAATGAATTAGACCGCGTCTGCCGTCCTTCCTGAAGACAACCATACCAAAGGGTACATCGTATTCCAATATCAAGAAAGACCTACGTGGATTAGGTTTACACACAGTATGCGAGGAAGCTCGGTGTCCCAATATTGGTGACTGTTGGGGCGGTAAGGAGGGTGCCTCGGAGGAAGAGGGAAGGCGAGCGGCAACTGCTACCATTATGGTGCGTAACGCTTAAGACTGTTTCCCGCAGGATGCTTACCCTGGTCTGCATCTAGCTTATGGGTGATACGTGCACCAGAGGGTGTCGGTTTTGCTCGGTGAAGACCTCGAGAGCTCCACCTCCGTTAGACCCACACGAACCGGAAAACACAGCTGAGGCAATAAGTCGTTGGGGACTCGGTTATATTGTCTTAACAAGCGTTGACAGAGATGGTAAAGCTTGCACTAATTCTACCTGCCTTTCCTGTTTCTAATGCGGTTGTACAGACCTGGCAGATGGCGGTGCCCACCACTTCGCAGAAACTATACGAAAGATCAAACAAAAGTATGTATCTATTACGTGCAGCAGTACATGATGAAGTTTATGAATCTCCTATTTGTAGGGCTCCACAAATCTTAGTAGAAGCATTGACTGGTGACTTCGGAGGGTCGTTACCAATGGTATCCGTAGTTGCAAAGTCCGGGTTGGACGTATATGCCCACAACATCGAGACTGTTGAAGCTCTCACTCCATTCGTACGAGACCGAAGAGCAACGTTTAGACAGAGCCTCAAGGTCCTTGAACATGCTAAAGCGGAGGGTGTGCGTGTAACGAAGACAAGTATCATGCTCGGAGTAGGCGAGAACGAAGAACAAATCATGCATGCTTTACGTGGTACGCATTTCTCATAGCAATCGCCTTTCTGTGCTCCTACCTGATCTTGGTACCTCCAGAACTACGGAAAATCGACGTAGATGTCGTGACTTTTGGACAATATATGCGACCAACGAAACGACACATGAAAGTCGACCGATACGTCGAGCCCGCTGAATTCGACCACTGGAAAGAGGTCGCGGAGAACATGGGCTTCCTGTATGTTGCAAGTGGACCGCTTGTCCGAAGCAGTTACAAGGCAGGGGAATTCTACATCGAGAACGTTTTGCGAGGGAAGGGCACGGAGAAACGAGCAAAGAAGCTTCTTGCGTCAGAAGAGTCGGCATCGACTTTGGATAAAGCGACGTCCTAGAGATTACATACTATCCTACTTTTCTTCTCTACTACATATCAGATTTTAGAATGTATTGTAGAGCTTCGGAATAATACACACAAAATCAAATCACTAATTTGCCCAGATTGTAAGAGTAACGTGAGAATGGCTTACATAATTTAATTACCATTTCTGGATCGTGGTCAAACCTAAATTTTCGTCGTCCACAACAGACAGCACCTGCGTTCATCTCCAAGCACACCTCACTACAGCAATGGTGAGCATCTCTAATTGCACTGTCTGCATCAGTAATCCTAACCCATTTGTAGGATTCAAAAGCTCCCCCTGTTAAGCTTGCAAAAGTTTCCAAGGTCTGAGATTCACTTTCTATTTGTTCAAGATCAGGCATCGTTGACGACTGCGCACCTTTAGGTCCTAGGCCGTACTGGATCGCGCGGTGGTGTAACTCAAGTTCGCGTCGAATTCCTCGACGACCCGACCCGGTCGCTCATCCGTAACGTCAAGGGCCCTGTGCGTTCCGAGGACATCCTCGCTCTGCTAGAGAGTGAACGTGAGGCACGGTATGTCCATTCCCTTTCTTCATCTCCCTTGAAAATCGGGTTTTCTGAATGATCTTCGTGCAGTCGTCTTCGCTGATGGGCCATTTTGCGTCCATCCGTGGAGGATATTGTGCTCGTTTAGCTTCCCTCTGTTGTCTTGTTATCACATGTATCTTGCTCTCTGCAAATGCACGAGTTGGCTCTAGAGCCATAAAATTCTTTCCTATTTCGACCGACGACCCGCATACAAAATTTCTGACTTCGTCAGCACAACACATGCCATTTTTTGTTGCGAAGAAGTACGGTAATTTATACGGGGCTAATTGCTACATGGAAGGAGAAGCTTGAGCCAAGTCGGGCGTTCGGCAGAAGGACCATAACAAGTAATTGGCTCTGCACAACAGGAATATTTTACTTTTCTCCCAACACCTCGTGCATACACACTTTCTTCTATGCTTACATCTGATTCTTCGGCGCCACAATTTGGCAGGTGGTCTGAGACAACAGTCTGGAACTTATGGAAGATGCACACGGTCGCCAGATAAAAGCACCTTTAATTGCGTGATTGGAGGGATAAGATACAGAGTCCTTCGGCCGTTGCTAACTAACCAAATAACCCTCCTTCATCTCCATTTGTCCTCTCCTAAATTACTCTGTACTGTACAATCTTTGTGTCGAACTGTCAAGTTGTCGAGCAATGTCGAAAGCTAAAGGAGCCTTTGCCACCTTACTCTCGAGTCCGACTTACGTCGCAGGCACACTTGTCCTCGATTATACGTTGAGGGAGGTAGGGTCTAAATACCCGCTTGTGGTTATGGTCTCCAGCGGAGTGCCAAAGGAATGCCTCGATGTCCTTGCAATACGAAAAATAAAGACGATACCTGTTGAGAGGCTCACACCGAAGGTGGAGGGCTCTGCTATTCTGGACGAAAGGTTCTCGGATACTTGGTGCAAACTTGCGTGAGATACAATTTCGCATGTTCAAGGAAGCGGCAAAGAGCTTATACGGTACTTTGTACGTACAGGGCTTTCAATTTAGTAGACTACGAGGTGTGTCCGATTATTCATTCCGATTGATTGGATAAATACTGAAAGGCGTAAATGCATGGTTACAGCGAGTCGTATTATTGGATTCGGACATGATAGTTCGGAAGAGCATGGACGAGCTCATCGAAATGCCCCTTAATGATGGCTGGATAGCAGCTGTGCATGTATGCGCGTGCAACCCTCGAAGGATCGACTATTACCCAGCAGATTGGTGAGCTATGCCATGATAGACACACATATGACGCATTGCGTGATTCAAATCTAATAACGGATGCAGGATCCCAGAGAACTGTGCCTTTTCGAGCATTCCATACCCACCTGAGATCAAAGAAGGCTGCCCGCGCCCATACACGCTCTTAAACTCCGGTACCGTCGTCCTCACACCATCGACGCAGACGTTCAGAGAAATCGAACATCATCTAGCTACGTCTCCTTCAGTAGAGAAATACCGCTTTCCTGATCAGGATCTACTTGCGGAGTTCTTCTACGGCAAGTGGAAGCCTCTACCCTACACGTTCAATGCACTCAAGACACTGCGCGTAATCCATGAGAAACTCTGGCGGGACGAAGACATCCGGTGTGTCCATTATATTCTGGGGGACAAGCCCTGGAAGAAAAGGCCGAATCGTGAGGAAGGGAAGCAGGGTCCTCACTATGAAGTGAATTCGTGGTGGTGGGACGCTTATTTCCGACTTCAGAGAGAAATCGAAAGGGTGAGGACGGAAGACAACGAGAAGGCTTTGGGGTATGTAGAACAGTATGTTGCGGCGTAAGGACAGGCGTTGCATAACATCGAATGCCTTATACTTCCTTCATGTCTTGCTCCTATTGTACAGAATATGCCATTTAATAGAGTCAGTTTGTCTACGCCCTCCAGGCAACATGCACCTCGTCCGTCCTGAATCTGAAAAAGGTTGAGCGCGTACATATTTCGGGTCATCATTACTGCAGTCCAACTTACCGTTGTGTACAAGTCGTTTTGGACAAAGGTGTGGTATAACCCATTCTATAACTCAATAAACCCGCTTGTGCAATCATAATCCCGTTGTCAATGCAAAATCTATGGGGGACTTTAGAAATAAATACGAGGTAAGATTTAACACAATACTTACCGTTCATCGGTTGCGAATACTTGGCCTCCTCTTTCCTTGGCCATTATCCCCATCATCTCTTGAAGTCGTTCATTACCTTTAATAAGCCATGTCAGCTAGTCGACGTGAAATCAAAAGACTTAAGCGCATACATCCAACTCCACCCACAATAAGTACCTCTTTGCTACCGATGTGTGCCATTGCCCGTTCAGTGATCTCAACAAGCATAGCAAACACCGTTTCTTGTAATGAAAAGCATAAATCTGCAGCTGTGAAAGTTCCTTCTTCCCCTGTTTCCGTGGCTCTGTAGTTCCTATCCAGGGTGAGCGCCTCTGTTGAGGTAAGGATTCCAGATAACGAGACGTCCATTCCTTTAGTCGCGTAAGGAAGGTTTAAGAGCCGTTTCCCTCTAAAACACATGAATCATCTGAAGTTGACTGCGTGCAAGAAATAATCTCACTTTTTGGCTTCCTGTTCAATGTTATACCCAGGAGCAGGATCGTTACTCAGATTTACCACCCTCGCGAAACGATCAAGACAGTTCCCAACGGCAATGTCAAGCGTCTCTCCAAATATCCTGTATCGCTGCTGCGAATACGCGATGACCTGCGTGTTGCCTCCCGAGACGTATAGAACGACAGGGTTTTGAGCTCCAGTTATTTCTCGACCCATTTCAATATCTGTAATGTAATGACTTTAAATACGCATATATTTAGTTTGTGACAAGCAAACGCACGTACGTCCAACGCAGTGATTCACACCAACAAGAGGCTTATCATAAAGCAACGCGAGTGTCCGAGCAACTAGTGCAACCGATTGTAGCGGTGCACCCATACCAGGACCTTTAGTAAAGCATATACAGTCTACGCTCTCGATTCCCAATCCTGCCTTCTGCATTGCATCCTGGATGACCTGAAGCGCCCATTCTCTGTGGTGCTGCGCGGTATCTCGAGGCTGGAAGCCTTCACCTGGTGGAGTTATATATGTGTGGCGAACATTGGATAGGACTGTCGCTGAACCGTCCGGCGAATGTTTTATTACGCCTGCGCCGAGTTTGTTGGCGGAGCCTTCCAGCCCGAGGGCAATATAATCTCTCTCTATAATTTATGAGGTGCATGAGAATGCTTGTGCGTGGGATGTTTACTGACCAGGACGCTTGAGCGGACAAGTTCGAACACGTCCAGGCATGTCGGTACTGGTCGATGTCAATGATCAAGCAAGACCATCACAAAATCAAACAGACAATTGTATACCCTTGTCTATTTGACAAGTATTAGTGAGCTATATAATGCATTTTATGCTTATTTATGACAGAGATAAGTATATATTGTAGGAACAGAATTGTAATTGGAATATATTCTTAAGGAATTATTTGACATGAATATAATGGATTATAAGACTTAAACAAGACATATATAGTAATTACAAGATAGGGTAAATATTACAGCTTTCTGACAACCTATTTCAAGTAGATTGTAATAATTTTACTTACTAACATTACTATTATATTACTTGAGTCCTTTAGAAAAAATATGATCTCTCACAAAAGACAAAGGAATTTTGCATAAGTCCATTTTCCCACGTCCATTTCTATCACGTGTAAGTTTGTTTTTTGATACAAAAGATGTTCTTGCCAGCTCACAATTTCTTCCTTTCTCCCAACATTTTCTTTGTGTTTGTCCACTGTCCCCCTCCCTCTCTCATGTCTCTTGCTTGCTCCTGGCC